>NC_048229.1:74608892-74609750 GCF_002007445.2 Ailuropoda melanoleuca
GCAGGCTGAAGATGAAGGGGATGCCCAGGTTGTCAGTGTTCTCAAACTAACAGATGTGGCACTACGTTTACTAACCTGTGGGTGGGGACGGAGCAAACGCCCAAACTCTGTGAATAAATTCAAGCATTGTCTATAACGCTTGAAGAGTACCAATATTCATTCCTTTCAAAAACTTAAGAAAAAAAAACCTCTAAATTTGATATTGCCTTACTAATAACAAAATACACACATTTGTAACTTTGTTCTAAGTCCACAAAGTCAAAATAGTGAAGGTTGACATAGCAGAAACTTATTGCCAAGGCCCTGCCACTGACTTTTGGTACATGACTGGCAAGAAAGTTAGTCTTACAGGATAGAATGCTACAAAAAAGAAACTAATTGTAAAAAGTGATACTCATTTTTAGTTTATCAGTGAAATGGTCAAATATTTGAAAAAATTACTTTTTTTTTTGAAAAAATATATCTCCAACGGTGACTTTGTTATTCTCAAAAGTGTATATGTAATTTCAATGTGAACAAAGATTTTTTTTTTTTGTCACAAATGCATGAGCTTCTTAGCATGGTGTGTGTCAGTGAGACCTTGTTCCTAGCGTGGCATCTTTTACTGCTTTTGCTTGGCAGCTTTTTTACTCTTTGCTTTCTGGTGATCCATCGCTTTTTCCATGTCCTTGTTTGGTTTGATGATTGCCTCTCAAACATGTTGCTGTTTAGGACTGAATTTGAACGTCATCCCCCTCCTACTTTATCTTCTCCTTCCTGTGCTATAACGAGAAATTTAATGACTTCAGAAAATGTAGAGCTTGTGCTGTAATAAAAACGTGGCAGGGGGCGCCTGGGTGGCACAGCGGTTAAGCGTCT
>NC_048229.1:74610072-74817524 GCF_002007445.2 Ailuropoda melanoleuca
GGGGGGGGGTAGGTGGGGAGGGACACAGAGGGAGAGGGAGGGACTCCGCTGAGCCCTACACAGGGCTTGATTCCGGGACCCCAAAGTCATGACCCCGAGCCAAAATCAAGAGTCAGACATTTAACTGACTGAGACACCCAGGCACCCCTTATAGTACACTTTTAAGAAACCATCCAAACTAGCCAACTATGCTTTCGGGATTATTTATATCGGCTTAGTTTGTGGGAACAATTTCTGTTTAGCTATATTTGAGAGTCTAGTGCTATTAATTGTAAGCTACTGTCTGTTTGTTCTTTTTTACCTTTTTGGTAAGATGTGTTCTATTTTAAAACCATTTAAATCACTGTTCTCTAACAAGATAACGTGCTTAAGTAGTCAGTCTTCAGATTTAGTGTTCTCTAGCTACCATAATAAGGATCTCTCTGACATTACATTTTCCTGAAATTACATGAGAGAAATCAGTCATGAGGATTGAAACTAAGCCTTCATAGAGTCGTGAACAATATCAGAACTGGTGGTATTTATCCCAAATTAAATGTTTGATTTCTAGTTTTCCTCAGAACACATGCTGACTAAAATAAAATTGCTAACGGTCCTGTGGTACTAAAAATACGACTAGTTCATGGTATGTTTTCAAGTTAACAAAGTTTTCATAAGCAGAGAAATTGTTTCATTTTAGAAAATACACGGGGAAGAAAGGTTTGTAGTTTGAGCTAAATCAGGAACAAGGACTATTTTCATATGTATGTATGATGTGTCAATTTGCCAGTGGCTACTGAGGTGTGATGTATGCAGTGTTGGCCATCTCTTAATACTCACGCTGATTTAGCATAAGCAGTGAACGTTGAGAGTATTGCTTAAACAGTAGGGAATTCTGAACAATGGCATTACATGTAAATATATCAACATCATAGAATATTCTTGAAAACCTTGCCAAAGCAATAATGCACATTCTTGAAAGACGAATATGGGAATATTGACAGCTCTTCTGGGCACTAAGTGGGCCTACTGTCATTACGAGATTGTCTCAGAGAAAAAGCAGACTTGTGATCTCTTCCTTCTGAGGGGAACCTGGGCAGGTACAACCAGAAGACCTTGAAGGACCAAGACAAAACTGAGAGCACCGGAGGGCTTTAGATCCAGAGCACCTATGCTTTCCAGGATGCGGTAAGCCAGACATCGCCCACTTTTCCTTTGTCCCTGTGCCAAGGCTTGTGCTCTGTAAGTAAAACTGTCAGAGAAGCTGCAAACACAGGGATTGGATTCCCTAAAGCATTGGTTCTCAACTGGGCTGATTTTGCCGTTGTGGCACTTGGTAATGTCGGGAGGCGTTCTTCATTCTCAACTGAGGGATACTATTGGCAGCTAGTGGATAGAGGCCAGGAATGTTGCTAAATATCCTACAAAACAGTCCCTATGAAGAATTATCCAGCCCTGGGAACAAAGGAAGGAGAAAATGATCCTTGACACTCATGCATTTGCTCAGGAAAAAGAGAAGAATACCCAGAAGGGGCTTAGAACTCTTAGAACAGTGCCTTGTAAATTCAAAGGCATTACTGTATTGTGTGGCTGGTAGTAGAGCTTGGGGCAGAGCTTAGTCTGGACTGAGAGAGCACGGCACTGAGTCTCCTGGCACCAGCGTCCCAGTGAGTTTGGCAGACAGTGGTAGAGTATTCCCTGGGGCACCAACGACTGCCCTGAGATGTCCTTGGTCATAGCCACAGGAGCCCCTCTGTTTATTCCCCCACCTTGCTTCTCAGTAGCCCCTAAACTGCAGCACCAAGGTTGCACTGGACCCAAACCCAGACACCCCAAAAAACCCCAAATGTGAAGCCTCCTCCAGTTGTGCAGCTTGGTCTTGGCCTCCTGGGGTTACCCAGAGAGATGGGCTAGGCTTCTGTGGTCTCTCTGGGTCCTGAAGCTCTTAAACTTGGAGGGAGGGAGAGTGAAAGCCAATTTGATTCTAGGTTCCAATCATTTTATAGCATGGTCCTTGAAGTACAGGTAATTTCACAAAAGGGGGCCACTTCCAGAGTAAAAACACTAAAATTAGGGACAGTCTCCCTGAGTAGCCAAAGTCCTGCGTACTTGTCCAAATGTAGTCCGCCTTATTTTGATTTAAAGTCTTCCTCTTTCCCTTCGAAAGTGCCAACCCCTCCTCTCTGTCAGGAAACATTCTGTCTGTCCAGGTTTCCAGTCCCTCCCTTCCGTCACCCAGACCCTCAGCAGCAGCCCCAGGCCTCAACCCGGCCTCGCCCAGAAGGTGACTTCAGGCCCTGCAGGAGCCCTGTGTCACGTGCTGCCACAGTTCCACTTGGTGATTTTTAAAGTTTTTTGAGAAAAATAGGAGTTTGGAAAGTTTAATTAATGAGACATCCAAAACTAATAGAATGAGGGATGAAACACAGCCCTCCACGCTTGGTTTAGAGAGGACTAGAGGATCCAAACCCTAACTAAGACCATTATCCTGAGGTAGGAAGAGGGCTGTTGCCATCATTATAACATGTTTAACACACTTAAGTGGCAGGATTTCCCCCTGAAAGTGTTGTTGGTGACGTAGAACCCTAATGGAGACTGCATTCTATTATACATTTTTCCTTTAGTTAGACTTGGACATCAGAGACCAGTCTGGACATCCTGATTTAATCTGAATGGAAACAGGCAAAACCTAGAGTGATTTTATCCACAAAAAAACAAGCTAAACCCAGGCTAATGCAAATAAGATCCTGGAGGGGCTTAATCAGGTTAATTGAAAAATTACCTAAAGAGATGCCAAATACAGAACACTCACATCTATTCATAGAGAAACCTCTTAGTCAATATTTTGCGGGCCAAACTAATTATTTGCTCAAAAAGGATACTACACATCTTTAAATTTGGGCCCTTCCTTTGTTCAGACCGGCCCTCCTCTTAATTCTAAATCATTATGTTTACTCCAAAAGCTATGGAATTTATAACCCTTATCTCAACTAAAGAGTTTTTTTAATGAAAGAAATATTTTGGGGGCACCTGGGTGGCTCAGTCGATTAAGTGTCTGCCTTCAGATCATGTCATGATCCCAGGGTTCTGGGATCGAGCCCCTCATAGGACTCCTTGCTCACTGCGGGGTCTGCTTCTCCCTCTCCCTCTGCCTCCCTCTCCCTCCTTGTGCTATTTCTCTCTCTCTCTGTCAAATAAATAAATAAAATCCTTTTAAAAAAGAAAAAGAAAAAATATTTTGTTTTAACTTAGTGTTTTCAGACTGCCTCAAGATCCAAAACATAAGCACCCCTGGGCTCTGGCCCTCACTCATGCTGTTAGACGCGCTTCCACCCTAATCGACACTCTTGCCTGTTTTACATATTGAGCTTAGTCATGATCTTGCTGTTTCTAAGAGGGGCTTGGTGAACCACTGACTTAGGTGGGCAGGATGCCAGAGCTGGAGGGTCCTCACACGGCCCCGGATCCAACACCTCATGTTCCAGACACAGTGGGAAATCAGAGCTTCTTCGGGGCAAAATCCAGATGGTTTCTTCATTCAGAGAAGAAGTGGGCAGAGCCTAAAAACTGCTTCTAGAGTATAAAAAAGTGTCCAACCTCAGTAGGCAAAATAGACATTTAATGACCGTTGTACTATCATTATTTCTGCATTTCTGGTGTTTTGTAAATAGAAATCACAAAACGATAAAAAACCTAAACTAAGAGAAAAGACATTACAAAGACCAGTTATGGAAAGCAGATGTTAACAAATACAGTCATATATTCTGTCTACCCATCATTAGGGGACAGGAAGTCCAGAGTTCAAGTACAACCTACCATAAGCAAATGCTAACTATGTAATTACAGAGCGGCTAAATGGTTATTCATATTTAAAAACTGGTTTTTCAGAGCATTTCTCTACATAGCATTGTCACTTGGCACTTAAAATATAACTCATTTACAAATGTTTAATTTATATACAACTTCAGGAAATACACATTGGGGTAAAATGAGGGAAGAAGAGGCACAGAAGGGAGAAATTAACATCCCTATTCCATAACTGTCTGTCTGGGGTTGTGAGTTACCAAATATTAGATGCAAGGTAAGGCTGCAGGAAGCATGTGGGATGACAATTATAATCACAGTGACTTTTTTTTTTTTCAAATAATTACTCTTAACCTGCTTCCCAAGATGGACTTTATAGAGCTGTGGTTAAAAGTTTTGCAGACATGGAGACTAGCATGAGGCTAGAACATAAGTATATGAAACCCTGGGATATGCAGCATGTAGTGGGTATGATACGTCTGTGGATATAAGGATATAACACCTTGGGCACAAGGATATTTATCTGGATGCAGGCTGGAATTATCTACTAAAGCAATGTTTCAGATCTTTGTTGCAAGAGAAAATAAAGCAACAGATAGATATTTGCCTGGTTCAAAAGATCAGGAAACAATTTGGTCTAAACAAGCCCTTACACTTAGCTTAAGGCACGGAGGTGGGGTGGAAAGAGCCCCTGCCAGTTGGCTCCGGGCTGACGTGGGCATCACTGAGGGAGGGCCTTCGGAGCCCCACCGTCCATTGGCTTCTGGGGGGAGTGGAGAGATAAGGCAGGCAGAGGCTGAGACTGGCATTACCACTTTGCATTTTGTAAATGCCTAAGCAACAGAAGCAGGTGACACATAAATATGAGGGTTTTGAGAATAAATCAAAACCCATACAATGAGGTCCATTTTCCTCTGGTTCTGCTGCAAAAAAAGGACAAGGGAGGGTAGATAGGCAGGAAGAGTATGGCAGAAGAAGAGAAGAAAGGAAAGGGTGGGATGGGGCGGGAGAGAGAGACAGGGAGAGGATGAATGAATTCAAACAGTGCTTATTCCCAAGGAATTCTATTGTGGCAGCTCAGAGCAGTCTGTGAGTGGAGACAGGAATAACAACTCTGCTCACGGTAAGGGACGGCAAGAGAGTTCTCGGGAACACTTTGGTCTCCAACATTTGGGGCCTGTGTTCCTGCTTGGCCTCTGTGAGAATGCGTTTTTGGGTGTTGACGGGAGGTTTTGGCTCCCTGGCTTTGAATTTGGCCTTGTAGTTTTGCACTCCGTGTTTCTGCAAAAGCTGCACGGTGGCGAGATAGCGCACGTTGCTGGGGTTGGGAGGGCACACCAGGTTTTTCTCAGGCAGGAGGGACCAGTGCAGGCAGCACCGCTCCAGACTGGCCAGCAGGGATGTCGGGGCCACCCGGGGAGGGAAAGGCAGTGTGTCATTGACCTTGGGGTGCTTGGCCACCTCAATGGGTCTCTTTTCACCTTTCCCGTCAACTGTTTTCAATGCATATGCACAAGCCACACACTCATCCTTTTCCACACTCAGCACCTTCTCTTCTGGCTGCAAGAAAAAGTTCTTACTCTTCTTACCCAGAACATCCAAGCCGTTTGGGGGTGAAGCCCTCAGGGGAGGTAGAACTAAAAGGGCCCTGGAAGTCAAGGAGTCTGAGATGGAGGGCCCTCTGCTGGGCCTTCTGGGGTCCTTGCCCCTAAGAGCCTCAGGGGTGGCCCAGTCTTCCTTGCACCAAATAAACTCCTTTATTTGCAGACTTTTTTTCTTTCCCTGACTGTAGGGGGGAAAGCAGACCTTGCCAATCTCCCTGGAAGCAGCGGTGGGGCCCGGAGGGGTCCCCTGAGTCTGGGAGGGGCTGCCTTGATTCTTCTCTGGACCCACCTCAGCCGGAGCCCACGACCCCAACTTCTCCGCCTCCGCCTGAGGCCTGGCCTCAGCGCTCCCTTGGGAGAGACTGCCACAGAGTAAGCAGCTGCTGGCACTTTCTCCCACCCTCGCCTTTTTAAGCTTCTTCCTGGGCCAGATGCAGGCAGTTGGAGAAGTCCTTCCCCAGCCTTGGACCTGCAAATAAAGCAGCATGTTACTCCCAGCAGAGCTGCTCAAACTCTAGCTGCCCCAGCTACGGTCACATCCCCATTTTGGCCATCCTATATGAACTGATATTTTTCTTAAAATTGACTCACCCTTTTCTTTAATTTTAATACTATTTTAGTCTCATACTAAGTAATAACACTTGTAACAGTATTTGTTAATCTGAAATACTAGCCACTGGATTTAATACTAAAATACTAAGCAAAAATATTTGTAAATGGCCATCTTGGTGTGCTGACTCTGTTTTCAGATGCACATTAAAATAAAGTTAGGACTCTTAAAATCAAAACTGTTCGTACTTGTCTCCTTACCAGGCTCTGTCATCAAACCCTGGAAGACTGCTGTGTGGTGGGGCTGGAGGGAGACACAATGAGCAGAAGCAGGTCCTGGAGTCAGTGTACCCCGGCACCCCTGCACCACCTGCCCCCCCCATCCGTCCACGCCCAGAGTGCCCTGGCTGAGCTTGCCACAGATGTCACCATTAAATAGAATTGCCAGATAAAAATACAGGCGAGACATACTTAACACTAAACATACTAGGTACTGTTTACCGAAATTCAAATTTAACCGGGCATCCTGTGTCTTCATTTGCTAAATCTGGCAACCTTATGTGTAAAAAAAAAAAAAAAAGCAAACATAGTTCCCATGTTTTTACTATGTTGTAGGCACTGAGCTAAGGATCCATTGGTATTGGCATTCATTCATTTAACCCATGCCACAGCACTATAATTCAGGTACTCTGATGCCCAGTATACATATGTGGAAACCGCCATTCAAAATGTTATTACAGCCAATGGCAAAGTACTGGCACATTCAGAAGGTCTGTGCACTCCCACGCAGGCGACAAGGAGAGGCTGTGAGGAGCACAGTGTCTCCTGGGCCTGACCACACGGCCAGGCTCTGGTCATCTTCCCCAAAAACATCCCTTTACCATCGTTCCCTCCTGACCTCTGCACCCTCTCACTGCACGTGCTCAGCTCCCCAAATTCTGAAGTGTGAAGCATCACTTTTTCAAAAAGTCTAGTAAGTGCCCGACACTGAATCCCGGCATTCCTGTCCTCCTCATACACCCCTCTGGCCGGAATTTGCAGATGAGGAACTTGGAGCTAGGGGACAGGAGCCCTCCCCAATGTTAGCTGCCTGTAAGTGGTGAATCTGAACCTGATCTTTCTTATTCCAAAGTCCTAGTAGCCCTTACCAAAGCCACACTGATACCTCAAATATATTCCAACCAAAAAAAATCCCCATTTTCTTTTGAATAATTAAATTCTAATTCTTAGATGGCAAGTATATATGGGGGCTGTAAGGTCGCTGCCCTGCGCTGCACTCTTGAGACAGCTTAAGGACACCTCTCCCAGCCTACTCTTCTGGCTTCTGTTCTGGAACCCTGTCCCTTTGTGTGCTGCTGAGTTGGTGCTGGGTCTTCAAGACGACCACATTGCTTGCTTCAGACCTGACTTCCCAGGTGATTTTCCAGCTTTTGCAGAGAAGGGACCTAGCACATTAGCTAACAGATCCTCAGGCTAACTGGCCTCTCTACCAAAGGTGGCTTCAGCTGTAATGAGACAAGTCCTGTACCCCCAAATGCCCCTCCTGCACTCTCCCACCACCCCCGAGCACCCCTCCTGCATCCTCCTCCAGCCAGACAAGGGGCGATTTGTCTGCTGGTTATGCTTATGTAGCAAGCCACCTTTTACTCACCTGGATACTTATTGAGGGAAACCTAAATTCTGGAAATTTAATCTTTCTACAGGTGTTTACAGATGTTCTATTTAATCTATTAAACAGGTGCACCTGATGAGTGAACAAATGTTCTCTACTGGCTTGACCCTAAGACTCATCTGGACTGCTCTTAAAAATCCAGATTCCTGAGCCCCACCGCGACCTACTAAGTCAATACTCACAAGATGGACTTGGGCGGGTGGTTTTAAAAACAGCCCAGGTGAGCCTTGGGTTGAAGCTGCTACAGAGGATCTGTATCTCCAGCGTGTTCTGGTGGCCTGGCAGAGAAGGGGGTCAATGATGCCTGGCTCTTTTGATTCTCACAGGTGGGCTGTCCCGAGTAAGCTAAATGTTGGTTGGGTTGGTCTGGGTCAAAAACATACAGCCCTGAGGCAACCCATCCTGAGAGGTCCCTTGGCTCTGCAAACATAGGAAGTTCTCACTAACTGCTACCAGCAAAGTGTTCTCTGTCCTCATTTAAATGCTGGCCCACGGGTCCCTGGCACCAGCACAGGAAGTATCAAGGGCCCCAAGCCAGGGCAGGAAGCTGGTTTTGGCTGGACAGGCCTCTGATACCCTTCGTGGGACAAGGTCGCCTGAGAAGCCAGGGAGGGCTGTTAGGCAGAGAGTGAAGAGCAACAGGCAGCAGGCAGGAGGAGATGGCATGGCACGAATATCCTCGACAGACTGTGAGCACAAACATACTCCCAGCACGGGGCACATGTGGCATATCTTCCAATTAATACAAAATTCTTTTCCAACAGCCCTTGGATAGATACATTTCAGTCATTACTTTCCATAGTAAACCGAACCTTCTAAACTTGGAAAGTTTTAAATCCTCAAATAGAACTGTCTATAACCCTGACTTAGTTGTCATGAACCTGTGGGTCCACCAGGCGGGGGTGGGGCGGTACCACAGAGAGAGAACAAGAGGAGGGTCCTGAAGACCCAACTCCTTCTTCAACTGTCAAGTGGACTTAGGGGAGTTGGTCTGCCATGTCTTGGCCTCAGTTTCCATATTTATAAAATAAACCAATTAGATCAGGTTTCCTCGACCTCAGCACCACTGACATTTAGGGCATGTTATGGATTGCATGACTGTGTCCCCCCAAATTCCTCTGTTGAAGCCCAAATCCCCAAAGTGTTGGATTTGGAGGTGGGGGCCTTTGGAGGTTATTAGGGTTAATGAAGTCAAGAGGGTGGGGCCCTCAAAATGGTATCAGTGCCCTTATAAGAGGAGGTGGAGATAAGGGATCTACTTGCACCACTGAGGACCATGTGAGCACAAAACAGGAAGAGGTTCCCCCACCAGAACCCAACCATGCTGGCACCCCGATCTTGGATGTCCACCCTCCGGACTGTGAGAATTAAACGTCTGTTGCGTCTGCCCCCAATCTATGGTATTCTGTTATAGCAGCCCTGAACTAAGACAGCACTGGGTCATTCCTTGTGGTGGGGGCTGTCCTGGGTACTGTAGGGTGTGCAGCAGCACCTTGGCCTCTATCCAGGGGATGTCAGTAGCATCCCCTTCCCCTCATCCCCAGTTGTGGGACATTGCCAAGCCATCACCTAAGAATCACTGTATTAGACCAAATTTCCTTACAGTTCTAAATTTAGGATTCTATTCTAAAATAGTTTAAGAATAAACCCATGGGACTCTGAGTGGTACCACTAGGACAGAAATCCCAGGTCTCTTGGGGAGCTTAGCACAGCAGTTAAGGAGCTTGGGTTCTGGAGTCCAGAAGAGCTGGATTCAAGCCCTGCCTTGGCCACTGGCTGGGTGATCTTTGGCAGACTCTTTCACGTTTTGGGTGCCTCATTTTCCTTGTCTGAAAACTGAGGCTGTTCATAATAACTGCCTCATAGGACTGTTGAGAGGTTGAATGAAGTGATGTATGGAAAGCATTTAGTCCTGTGCTTGCCAACACTAACTGGCCACAAATACCCAATAAAAGGTACTGCTCTTACCATTATTTGTATTTTACCTGTATTCGTAAGATTTCTATATTTCATTGCTTATACATTTTTTGGTAATAACTATTTTTGGCAAAAGTAAAAGGAAAGGCCTACATCAAAAGACAGATGCATGAGACACCTCAGTCAAGGAGATACTCACTGCTTCTTCCCATCCAGTTCCAATGACAAACTCATTGGCTTTTTCATCTTGTTCAAGTGTAATGTCACTGATATTGAGAAGACAATAAACATGATTCTTTTCACTTCTTTCATCTGGGCAAGTATAGGTTAATTCTGTTTCTTCTGGGCTTTGAATTTCATTATTTTCACTATTTTCTGTCTCAGTCTCATTTTTCTGACAGAGATCCATTACTGTGATTGTGGCTGAAGGTTTTTAACATCGTCTTCCTATAGCATGAAAAGCAGGCTGAACTTAGTTTTTAATATTCATTTCTTAAAAACTGAATCAATAACTCAGGCAAAATAACATCAAGACACATTCCAGAATAGACTGAAAGAAATATTACAAAACCATCCATTGCTGGATATTGATATGATAAAAGACACAGCTAATTGGAAAGACTAATAGATTTAATTGAAGACCAAAGTTGGGATTGAAGAAAAGAGGATAGGAGGATGTTAGCAGAGGCTCTATCCCTCGTGACAGGGTAGAGCACAGCAAGGAAGATAGGTTTAAACACCCCTGCCCTCCATTCCAAAAAAGTCCAGACGCTACTGTGCTAACACCATGGGAACTATGGTGGGCATGTGTGACCTAGCCACTTTCCCTTCTTTCCCTTCCTGGCAACTCTGGCTGGTCTGCCCATCCTAATCCACCCTGCATGACTGAGTCCTTATGAAAATGGACACAGACACGTAGAGAGGGAGGCCATGTGAAGAGGCCCAGGGAGAAGCCTGAAAGCCACAGAGAGGGGCCTGGAGTAGGTCCTTCCCTCATGACCCTCGGAAGAAACCAACCCTGCAGACACCTTGATTTTGGACTTCCAGCTTCCAGAACTGTGAAGCAATACATTTCTGTTCTTTAAGCCGCCCAGTCTGTGGTCCTATGTCAAGGCAGCCCTAGCACACTAGTACCATATTTGGTGGCAATGGTACCAGTGACAGTGAGGATGAGAGTGGTAATTTCTATCCTTAACTGACATTTTTCCAGATTGGAAAATGGAGCTTGGCATTTATAATCAGTCAAAGAGTTACAAAAGTTGTCATCCCTTTTTTTTTTTCCGCAGGGCTTGGACTCACGACCCTGAGATCAAGACCTGAGCTGAAATTGAGGGTCAGATGCTTAACCCACTGAACCACCCATGGAAAGTTATCATCCTGATCAGGAGCACAGACTTGGTTGCCAAACAGCCAGGGCTCCAATCCTATCAGTAGCTATATGACCTTGGGCAAGTTACTTTTCTGGGTCTGTTTGCTCATCTCAAAGATGGGTATGAGTATAGTGCCCTCCTACAGACAGAGGCTACTCCTGGTCACCCCACAAGCTGCAGAGATGAATCCCAGGGTGTAGGCAGCGACCTTCAATAGTCCAGCGGCATGCTGATGAACAGCCAGGGCCTTCTTGAGGATTCCTTGCTTGTAATGACACAGAGGCGACTGGGAACCACGCACTTTGCTTTCTCTCACCCTAGTGATCCCTGTCAGAAACCCACTTATTAAATTTTCTGTTGAGGTAGAGATCAATAGCTTCTTATGACAATACCTGTTTAGTTACCATTTTGGCTTTTTCACATAGGCTTAAAGTGGCATTTTGATGCTAATAAAGTCCATTTACCTATGGAAGGTCAAATATCTTTGGACATCCTAATCTTTTCCAATATGACATCAGAGGAAATTAATGAAATCTGAAAGGAAAAAAAATTATATTAGAAGTGGCTAAAAACCAGAAGTGCTATTCTGTTTACAAACAAAAGCATGATTAAGGACCAGATTGTGCAAAGCAACCTGATCCTTTCATCTTGTGAAATTTCACTTCAGTCACTGCTCAGGCCAAAGAAGCTCCTGACTCAGTCGTGTCTCCTTCTGAATTACAAACACATTTGTACCACAGAAGCCCAAAGACTTAACAAGTGTACAGTTCAAAAGGAGAAAACTAAAGAATCAAAAGCAAAGCCGTTCATTTAAATAAGAAAATAAATGTGCACATGAGGTTTATATACTCTTTAGGAGAGATTAAGTATAGCCAGAGTATTCAAATGAACAAGAAAAAAGTTCTGTGCTCGAAGTATCTCTGCTGGCAAGGCGCTCATTACTTAGAGAGCCTGTTTCAATGGGTCTAATTTCCTGGTTCTCAAACTTGGCTGCACCTTAGAATCATGATGCCCAACAGCCTATCCACAGAGATTCTGATTCTTATTGGTCTGGGCAAAGTCTGGCCATCACTGCCTTCAAAAGCACCCTACATGACTGTATGATCCAGCAGAGCGGTTATGAAGATCTTCCTTATATTGACCCCAATACAGGTTTTCCTGCCCTCTCAATATCCTCCATCCTTGTGTCCTCATTTTGCCCTCCAGAGCAAGACTCTGTGATGGGAAGGCTCCCCATTCACAGATGGACTTCAGGAGATCTAGGACACCTTGGAAAATGCTCAGGCATGCATCAGAGGTACAAAGCTGTCTGTCACTGCAAAGGGTTGAAGAATCATTGATCTGAAGATGGACCGTTGCCTCAGCTCCCCAATGGCCCTATGAAAAGGATGAAAAGGTTCACTACTCTTCTCTCTGTCAGGGTAACCATCTCCAGCAACTTCAACTATTTCTCACATGTCATGAGAACATGTGAAATCTGAGAGGAAGACAATATTATCTCTATCGAGACAGACAAAGAGAAGAGGCCAAAGACGAGGTATTGGCAAAGCCCCTGTTTTGCATCAATAGAAGTTGGACCCAATGAGGGTGCCAGAAGAAGTTCCAGTCATATTATATTCCAAAGGGCCAAAAGAAACACAGGTAACAATAATATGAAATAATAAAAGAGCTGTGTAACAGCTTTTACTATGCGCCAGGCATTGTTATAAGCACTTTACATGTTTTTTTAATAAATACTGCATTTTATAAGTACTTTATTCATTTAATGGAGGATCATGGGAACAATATTGACTCCTTATGACCAAAAACTAAGAATCAGCTCTGAAGTCAGTAAACATAGTATTCTTAGTCAAATGGCCAGATCATTGCATACCAGATTGCTAGGTGTTCCTCTGGAACCCTGGTGTTCAAGCTGCATCAAGATGCTTCACTGCTAAAATAGAATGTTGGTGGTCTTTTCCTAATTAGGAAAAAAAAAAGAATTCAGTTAGTGGAAAGAACAGTCTTAATTTAAAATTTTTCTCCAATAACCATGCCTTCAAGTTGTATTGTCCCTTCTTGTCTTCCAGTTCATGTAAGAGATGACAAAGAGAAGTATACAAGAAGCAGGGGTGCCTGGGTGGCGCAGTTGTTAAGCATCTGCCTTCGGCTCAGGGTGTGATCCCGGCGTTCCGGGATCGAGTCCCACTTCGGGCTCCTCTGCTGGGAGCCTGCTTCTTCCTCTCCCATTCCCCCTGCTTGCGTTCCCTCTCTCGCTGGCTGTCTCTCTCTGTTAAATAAATAAAATCTTTTTTTTTTAAAAAAAAGGAAGTATACAAGAAGCAATCAAAGATCAACTAAAAGAGTGGATACGTGATTTCTTACAAATTGTATGCATTCTTACTTTTACGTTGAAGTGCAGACATCTGTATGGATGTAATAGTCGTATTTCCTGATAGTAAAATTATGCGTAGTTTACAGATTTGAAGTAAATCAGTAGGTCATGCTATTCCACTTCTTGACTTCTAGAGAGCTTTACAATCATACAACTGAGAGCTCATTACTTTACAAGAATCTTGTTTCATTCCATTGATAGCTCTAAAGATTAGAATGACATCTGCAACCCTGAAACTTATGCTCCTCAGTTCCTGGTGTTCCTCCCAAAAGCAACATGATAATACTGAAAATAACTGAAGACAGCTATTATTCTTCAGAAGAGAATCTCAAATTCCCTCATCTTGAGAATGCACATTTGCCTGTCAATGTCTTTAAAATATAGTACCTGGAAATGAGGGTAATATTTCAAATGTGGTCTGTCTAGAAATGTTTATTTTGAAATCTGACTCCCTTTGATCTGAAATCTACACCTATTAATTGAACAAAGATTGCTACATGTTTAAAAAGCTATATCCCAATCTTGATTAACACTGAGCTGGAGGTCAACTATAACTTCTACATTTTTTTCCACATGAGTTGTTAATAATCCCTGTCTTCTTCACTCCATATCCATGCTGTTAATTTTCTTTTAAAATTTTGTTCTTCTTTTTTTTCACTAGATATAGACCTCTGAATGGATCAGATCTTTCTAAAATTTCCTCTTGTTGGTTTGGACCATCATTCCAACCCGCTTAGATACTTGCCAATCTGACTCTGACACCCCACAGTTTGGCCATTCCTTCCCACTTTAAGACCCTAACCCTAAAAAAAAAAAAAAGAAAGAAAGAAAAGAAAGATGCATAGATGGGCACTTGGGTGGCTCAGTCAATAGCATCTGCCTTCACCCCAGGTCATGATCTCAGGGTCATGATCTCAGGGTCCTGGGATCAAGGACAAGAGTTGGGCTCCCTGCTCAGAGGGGAGTCTGCTTCTCCCTTTGCCCCTCCCACTGCTTGTGCCTCTCCCCCTACTCTTGTACTCTCCCTCTCAAGTAAGTAAATAACATCTTTAAAAAAAAAAGAAGAAGAAGAGATGCATAGAGACTAATATATAGCTAAGAAGAGAATTGCACTTTGGCTTCCTTCTACTAGTAAAATATGAAATCAAGCTCAAGGATCCACCCATAAAAAAACGGAGCTTTGGGATAGGCTGAATACTCATAATAGGTAGGAAAATAAAAACACTAGACATACTTATTTACTATGCGATGTGATATAAAATGGTTTGTGGAAAATGCTTTTGAGGCCACTATATCTACAGTGGTAAGGAACTAATTTTTGATCTAATCATCATTTTTTAAATGTAATAAGGTGGGGCACCTGGGTGGCTCAGTTGGTTAAGTGTCTGCCTTTGGCTCAGGTCATGATCTCAGGGTCCTGGGATCAAGGGACCCCCTACTACCCCATGCCCCAGCATCAGGCTCCTGGCTCTGTGGGGAGTCTGCTTGTCCCTCTGCCCCTCCCCCCACTCGTGCTTACACTCTCACTTTCTCTCTCTCTCCTCTCTCTCAAATAATTAAATAAAAATAAAATCTTTAAATGTAATAAGGAAAAAAGAATTATAATCAAAATTAGAATGATCAAACTTGATATAACAGAAAACTTTAATCAACTAACGTCTAGGTGGGAATGAAAATTAGTCATTGTTACTAGCTGACTGTGGAACTTCTGTTAAGATATTTGTTTATTCAGGGGCGCCTGGGTGGCACAGCGGTTAACCGTCTGCCTTCGGCTCAGGGCGTGATCCCGGCATTCTGGGATCGAGCCCCACATCGGGCTCCTCTGCTATGAGCCTGCTTCTTCCTCTCCCACTCCCCCTGCTTGTGTTCCCTCTCTCACTGGCTGTCTCTATCTCTGTCAAATAAATAAATAAAATCTTTAAAAAAAAAAAAAGATATTTGTTTATTCAGGGGCGCCTGGGTAGCACAGTCGTTAAGCGTCTGCCTTCCGCTCAGGGCGTGATTCCGGCATTCTGGGATCGAGTCCCACATCGGGCTCCTCCGCTGGGAGCCTGCTTCTTCCTCTCCCACTCCCCTGCTGTGTTCTCTCTCACTGGCTGTCTCTCTGTCACATAAATAAATAAAATCTTAAAAAAAAAAAGACTTGGATTTGATGGGCATACCTCCTGTAACTTCATCTAAGTCACTGATAAAATGTTGGCAAGGAGAGGGTAAAGGACAATGCCATGTGGATATGCTTTGTACTAGGGCATTTATTAATTACCAACTGGCTGCAAATTCACTTCACTATACAATTATCTGGCCTATGCATATAAATCTCATCTACAGAATTCTTGATCCATTGGTTTAGGTAAACTTCATTTTTTTAAAAAAGGACTACCAAGAGTCATAGAAATTTACATTTACATTGATGTCTATTAATTTTTAAAATATTTACTCTCTATGTTAGGGATGAAGAATGTGTTCCACATTGTTGGTTCCAAATAGTCCCAACACAACTAGAGTGTTGTGTTGAGAAGGATGTTAAGACAGCCACTTCAGGAAAGACTTCTGTGGTTGATTAATGATGTCTGCCAGAGAATAAAGAGTGGTAATACACGTGCCACCTATTTGCCATTGCTTATATAAAAAGTCAGATTCCAAATGCCTTACTCTAGATTCCTATACCTGGTTGACACATTCCCAGGTAGCTAATAAGCGGGGGGG
This sequence comes from Ailuropoda melanoleuca, assembly GCF_002007445.2. Taxonomy (NCBI): domain Eukaryota; kingdom Metazoa; phylum Chordata; class Mammalia; order Carnivora; family Ursidae; genus Ailuropoda; species Ailuropoda melanoleuca. Next base: position 74,626,048 of record NC_048229.1, read on the forward strand.
GGGGGTGTTGATGGGCCAGGAGAGGTGAAAAGCTCAGGATATTTAAGTCAAAAGCAAGCTATGATCCTTTAAAACTCCTTGCCACCTCCCTGGCTCTACACCATGCCCTATACCCTCCCCCCATCTTCCTGGAAGTTTCAGGTTTAAAGGAATCTTGAATCTATGTCAGAATTTCAGACTGGGAAAGATGGGCTTCTGGCAGTCTCAATTGGAATTCTGAATGGATGGCTCTATGGATCCTTAAAAACGTATGCTGAGTGAAGAAATCAATGAATAGAAACACCATTACCTATGGTGGAACCGAAGTTTCTTAATAGAGAGCTAAGCTTGAGTCATATGAAGTGGTTAAATAAATCTTGAAGACTGTCTTGGGCATGCTGTTCACTGGTAATATAGTTTCTAAAGGAAAATGATATGAAGACTTCAACCTAATTTACAGTTTTGGAACAACTCGGCAGGGAGTCGAATCTTTGCCTCAAAGTTAAGCACATGTACCACTCAACTTGCACAGTTTGTTCACATTTTCAGGAGAATAAATCTTATCTCTCCAAGTTAATTATCTGTGCCTTATGCTTATTACGTGCCCAGAGAGCACAGCAGCTTTGATGACCCATAGAAGGAATCCTAAGAGCGTGATTTATACAACCATCCCTCCGGATCAGACCTTTTTTACTGCAGTCCCAGTCTCTGACCCTTCCGCTCTTCCCACTCACACCCATTTACTCACTAAGTGCCTATTAGGTGCCTAGCTCTGGTAACAAAATAGTAAAGCAACGCGTGTCTTCTTAGCTGTCAACACAGCTTACCAGTCTACATGAAAGCTCAACTCATCAAACACACACACTCCACCTGTTGCTCCTAAAGCCCAGGCGCTTCACACCTGGCTCTTCGCTTTCCTAGAATAGCCCCTCCCCTTCCCCCAGGTTCCTTCCCTTCTTCCAAGATCCTTCTTCCTCCTCTTCATCCAGCAGCTCCTGCCGTGCCAAAAAAGAGGCCTACCCTTCTTTCAAGAGCTGTCCTCTCCAGCAAAACGTCTCCCCTTGCTCACGAGCCCCTCCCCTTCCTCCCTTGGCTCCTCCCCCGCAGGGCTCCGCCCTTTCAAAAGCTCCTCCCACTACCCCACCCATTCCTCGCCGCTCCTCCGTAGGACCCGCCCACTCTTTTTCCAGCCCCGGCCCTCGCTACCTCGCGCTTTTGCCTCCCCGCCTCGGAGGGCAGCTTCCTTTCGAGCCGGGCTGGCCCTGTCGCCCTGCCGCCTGTGGAGTGGTCTGGGGCCTTGCCCCGGAGGCGGGGAAGCGGCCGCGGCCGCTTACACCCTTCTGTGGGCCCCACGGGATGGAAGGTTCCGGGACAGATAAGTCCCCGCCGGCAGGCGACGGCGACAGTTGCCCTGGGTTACGGACGCGCTGGGGGCGGGGCCCGCGGGGGGTTGCGGAAGTGATGCAGAGCACGCCCCGCGTAACAAAGCTTGAGCGCGGAAGGCGTCGCCGGCTGATGGCTGTGGGCACGTGCTCCCGAAAGGCTCTGGGCGGCTGCGCACCTTCCACCCGCGCCTGAGGAGACGCGGCCAGCCGTGAGCGCCTGAGGACGCGTTTGAGGTAAGGTGAAAGACCAAGCGCGGGTCAGGGAGATAGACGCAGCGGCCGGATGCCCCGCGGACCGTGGAGTTAGAGAGGGCTCTTGGACCGGCTCCTCCTCAAAGACCCTGGACCTCACGCCCCGCACTGTTGCCGTCGGGCCGGATGGTGCTGGGGGTGGGGGGTTGCCCTGCGCATTGTAGGATGCTCAGCAGCACCCGTGGCCTCCACCCTCTAGATGCCCAGCAACCAAAAAGGTCCCCAACTTTGCCAGCTGTTGGCACATCGCCCCTCCTCCAGGAGAGCGACTGCGGGTCAAAAACTTCCTAGTGGAATCTACTCTTAAACTTTTGGGCCCCGCTTGCTTGATGGGGCAGTACTAGTTTGAATCCGCTGGGGGCACCAGGTCACGCTCGTTGAATGTGTCGTGTTCCTGTACAACCCTGAAGGGAAGTAGCCTCACGCCCTTAAGTCAGACGATGACTGATTGAAGACAATGCAAAGCTACCCACTCTTCCCCTCCTTTGGTCCTCGCACTTTTGAACGCCTTGAGGTGCAGCCAGGGGTGGGACCTCTGGCCCAAGCCGGGTATTCAGTGGTAGATTCCAAAACCGGTCGCTTTCTAGTTTTTTTTTTTTTTTTCAAGTCTGAATATCTCTGTTGCATAAAAGCGTTAGAATGTCTTTTATAACACTATGATGAAGAGGCAGTTGGAAAGATAGCTATGTATTACTTTCCCCCCCCCGAACCCACAGTTCTGTAATTAGAAAGTAATTAGAAAGCCTGGAAAGTCTATGGAAAGACAATTGTATAACATTATTCTGGGAAGTTAGAACAAAGTACTTTTCTAGACATGACCACTTTTTAAAGTGTCATTTCTTTACCTAAAATATGCATATTTGGATCTTGTATCTCACAACCTGGAAGAAATGGTATGCCTGCATACTTCTAAAAACAGTTGTACAAAACTGCATTACCTCATTGTGCACATTTGCTTTAAAACCTAAAATGTTCATAAACTTAAATGGTAGCAAAGTATCATAAATTTTGGCGTTTAAAAATGTCACACCCCAGGGCACCTGGGTGGCTTAGGCAGTTAAGCATACAACTCTCGGTTTGGCTCAGGTCCTGATTTCATGGGTTGTGAGACTGAGCCCTGCATCCAGTTCTGCGCTCAGCAGGGAGTCTGCTTGGATGTTCACTCCCTCTGCCCCTTCCCGAATTCATGCTCTCCCTCTCCAATAAGTAAAATCTGAAAAATAAAAATATTACAACCCTCTTTGAAAAGTACTGAAAGAAATCTAATGACAGTTTGATACCCATCAACATCTATTTTAAAATATAAACTAATTAAAATAAATTCTTTTGCTTTTTCTTCTTAAATTCATAATTGTATTCTTATTCTACTTCCTACGCAGAACTTCATTCTAACGTACCTATTATGGTCAAATGGTCAAGACTTATTGAGTAGTCTTATCAATTTGATGTGCAAAAAAAAATAGTAATAATTTTGAAGTGAAACTTAAAGACGATAAGGCTAAAATAGTCCATTGTTTTTCCAGATCGAGAATTGTCTTTCTTCCCATTCAGTTGACAAATAGTAGGAATGTATTACATCTGTTGATAAATATTGTTGCTGGTGTGTATCAGAATGAAATGGGTGGCACTGTTCCTCCCTCCGCAATTCTTGTATCTGTGGATAAATATCACATATGGCTAGAATGAGACAGATTCAGGCCCAATTTTATTCATTTTTAAAACATACAAATCTGAGATATCTTGTTCATATGAAGATGCATATGAAAGAGGTTTTGTTATAGCAGTCTCTCAAGTTTTTAAGAACTCCTTTACACAATTCAGTTAACAAAAAAAAATTTTAATGATCAGGTGACAGTTTGGCTAGGTCCTCCTTCACTTCTTTTGAAAACAGAAAATTTGGATCGAGCCCTACATCAGGCTCCTCTGCTATGAGCCTGCTTCTTCCTCTCCCACTCCCTCTGCTTGTGTTCCCTCTCTCGCTGGCTGTCTCTATCTCTGTCAAATAAAGAAATAAAATCTTTAAAAAAAAAAAAATTTGAAATCACCTGACTAGCGGAAGGCTTTGTTACCCACTCATTAGAGCTACTTTCTGTTTCTGGGAAGTATACCAAAATTTTTAATGAAGTATTTTACTAAATGACTCTTAATTAAACTTGACTGTAAGATTGTTCTCATTAAGCACATATGGAAGTTGAAAGATGGTAACTGATTTCCTTCAAAATAAATGTGCCTGCACACCTTGCTTTTAAATGGGCTAGCGGTAATCAGTCTTGGAAGTTTAGCATGTAAAAACCTTGATAGCATGACTAAGTATAAATGTTAAGGGACAACTGTTTAGTCATGTTTACAAAAAGCCATTATAGACTGAATCAAGATATCAGAAGCTCTAGTAGAATAAGATCCTAGAGTTGGCCAAGGAATGTTTCTAAAACAGAAACATGCAGGCAAGAGATATATGAAAGCTGTATTTTCTATTTAATTTTGCTATGAACCTAAATCTGGCTTAGAAAGGGAAAATACTGATGAGGATAGGTAGTAAAGCCACTTGCAGGGAAAACATTTTAATCTCCTTGTAAAGTGAGGGCTCTTTCTGAGGAAGGCATGTGTATGATTGAGTCTGAAAGAATACAGTGATCGTTAAGCAGTAATGAGGACAGTTACAGTTAGCATAATTTTTTAAAAAGATTTATTTATTTTAGAGAGAACACAGAAGCAGGGAGAGGGGCATAAGGAGCCTCTCAAGCAGACGCTCTGCATGAGCCCTTAGATCATGACCCCAGCTGAAACCAAGAATCAGATGCTCAACCGACTGAGCCACCCAGGTGCCCCTAGTACTTTCTTTCTTAAAACTTAATGTTGTCCAGTTCTTTAAACTCAGGGAGGTGATAAAATTTTTAAGGTGATAAATTTTTGTAATACCTCTAAGGTAACCTGTTCCATTTCTTGAGTTTTAATTATTAGCAAGCATTATTCAAAACCTTTATTAAACTGCTCTATTAAGACCAAAACCATTCAAAAGGAATATGAGGTCAGAGAAATTAAATTCTCTTTATATGCTTTTGGAAGGCCAGTCAACGCCTGTTATTTTTGGCAGCACTACAACAGAAATGAGTGTTGAAATGGTTCTGTATTCTAAATAGCAAAAGAGCAAGTTGCCATACTGTTTGGCTCTTTGAAAAAGCTCAGAGGGAGCCTAACAAAGCAAGTGTGTGTCTTTGGGAAAGGATAGGAGAATAAAAAACTGCCCATCTCTTTCATATTATAATCACTGATGTCCTTTCACTCCAAAGTTCCCATTTTTGCTTGCTTCCCCCCCCTTTAGAGTACTCATTCTCCCTCTCCACCACCCCTATTCCAATTTAAGTATTTTTATAATAACATTAGATAAGGAACTGATAAAGAATGGACCAGGAAATGTGAAAATCCTAACCATGGATTTTTAAGTGTCCAGCTCTATAAGTGTCTTATCTTTTCCACTACTTTTCTTTTCTGTGAAATGGTGGTATTTATGGATCTGTCCTGCCTAACTCTGGATATTGCTTTAATCATCAAAGAAGGTAATGTATGAGAGTACTTCAAAACAAGAGTAAATTTATGTAATTATTACTCATTCTTTTCTATTTCCAAAGCAGAGTAAATTAATTTTTAATAATTAAAAATGGATTAATAATTATTTAAACAAGGAAACAGTCATCCAAAATTTTTTGGATACTTTCTTGATAAGGGTGCAAAGATATAGCTCAGCAGTGACATGGCCATTAAAGAATGGTTTCTTTCTCCTGAGCAGGAAAGATTTGTTATTTACCTACCTACTTCCTCTAGGTTTTCACATTTGCAGTTTATTCACAGTCAGAATGTGGTAGTATTTGAATACCCTTTTCCTACATTAACTGGGAAAAATGATAGAGGTATGTCTGCTCTTGCTGTGTGTGTGTGCATTTATATATATTTATAGTTATGTGTGTACATATAATATCCCCTTCAAAATATCAGCATATTATACTTGGCTTAGAAAATATGCTGTTTAGCTACTTAAAAACACCCCCAGGCACTGTAAATTGCTTAAGCTGTGAAGAATATTCACTAAGTCAATGTGTGAGCTCATACAAAGTTTCACTATGTCCATTTCTGTTCCCATTACTTAAAGTGGAAACCTGAATGTGGTTTATTTTCTTAAGGATGCCATATGTTGTACTTATCAAACTTATACTTTCCTTGTTTTTGTCTTCTGTCTTCTAACTTAGCAGCAGTAAAAAAACAAAACAACACAAAACAATACAAAAACCACCAAAGTTAGTGCTTTCTTTTTGATTAAAGATGACCAAAAATGGTACTTAATGCTATCAGGCAGTTAGGTCTTTAAGAAAAACCAGATTTGTGACTAAAAGGAAACATTTTCTTAGAATCTTTCATTGTTACGGCTTAAATTTCCTTTAAAAAAAAATAACTTTCCATAAGTTAAAATTAGCATTTTCACAAATAGTAGCAGAGTCACTAAATGAAATATTAAGAGCAAAACAAAAAAACATGTTAAGGAAGAAGTTGAATGTTTTATTATTAACCTATTTATCTTCCTGCAAGGCTGTTGCTTCACTGTATAAAAATAGCACCAGCAAGTGCAGTATATTGCAAAATTAAGGTAGTATTGTTCTTTATCTGACACCATACAACTAACAAATCTTTCTCTACTTCCAGTTATTTCCAATGGAAAGATTATTTGAGTATTTTGACCCCCATCCAGGAATAGATGTAAGCAAGTTACAATATTCCCTAAGGCTTAAGGTAACAATGTCACCCCTGAATTACATGATTTTTGTGACTAATTTTTAACCACAGATAATTTCAGGATTCTGAATATCATAACTGGAGCATAAAAATCAGAGGGTGCTGCAAAACAGATGCATATTGTATTTTTTGCAATCATTATAAAGTTAAGGGGTATTTTCTTCCATTAGTATTGTTGCAAGTAGTTTCTTTTTCTACTGGTATTGCTAAGTAGTTGCTATTTGAAATCCTCTGTGCATCACTAATTTAAGACAACTATGCTAGATTAAATTGTTTCATACTAGTTTATTTAGGGGTTCCATTTTCACTCCTCAATAGATTTTATGTATTTCTCGTATGCTTCTTCACTCATTAATTCATCCAGTTCTGAAGGATTACTGAGTGCTATCTTGATCAGCCAACCTGCAACCGAAAATAAAGTATCATATTTCAAATTACCTTTTTAAAGAGTAAAAGTCAAATTCATTCAAAATGTAAAATTTTTGAGTGCCTCAAAATTGATCTAGCTAGTATTCTTTACATAAACCACTCATTATTTGTTTAAGGAGCTATATATTTTTAAGGAGCCTTAGGAATTCAGTTAATACCCTTGTATATCACGATTGAAAAAGAATTAAAGCCAGAACAGATTCTACTATATGGATTAAGAACTCTTAACCTCACACCTGTCAGAATGGCTAAAATAAAAAAACACAAAAAACAAACAAGTGTTGACTAGGATGTGGAGAAGGAACCTTTGTGCACTCTTGGTGGGAATGCAAACTGGGGCAGCCACTGGAAGACATCATGGAGGTGCCTCAAAAAGTTAAAAGTAGAGCTACCTTATGATCAGTAATTGCATTGCTGAGTATTTATCCAAAGAATACAAAAACTAGTTCAAAGGCTATATGCATCCCTACGTTCACTGAAGCATCATTTACAATAGCCAAACTACGGAAGCAGCCCAAGTGTCCACTGACAGATGAATGGATGAAGATGTGGTGATTATATATATGTGTGTATGTGTATAAAATGGATTATTACTCAACCATAAAAAAAATGAAATCTTGCCATTTGCAACAACATGGATGGAGCTAGACAGTATAATGCTAAGCAAAATAAGTCAGTCAGAGAAAGACAAATACCAGAGGATTTCAATCATGTGGAATTTTTTTTTTTAAAAGATTTTATTTATTTATTTGACAGAGAGAGACAGCCAGCAAGAGAGGGAACACAAGCAGGGAGAGTGGGAGAGGAAGAAGCAGGCTCCCAGCGGAGGAGCCTGATGTGGGGTTCGATCCCAGGACGCCGGGATCACGCCCTGAGCTGAAGGCAGACGCTTAACAACTGAGCCACCCAGGTGCCCCCAATCATGTGGAATTTTTTTAAGTAGGCTCCACACCCAGCAGGGACTTGAACTCATACCTCAATCAAGACCTGAGCTGAGGTCAAGAGTTGGATGCTTAACCGAATGAGCCACCCAGGCACCCCTCATATGTGGAACTTATGAAACAAAACAAAGGGGAAAAAAAAGAGACTCGAGTATAGAGAACAAACTGATGATTATCAGGACAAGGTGGGTAGAGGGATGGGTAAAATATGGCATGGGGATTAAAGAGTACATTTATCATGATAAGCTATGAGTAATGTGTAGGATTGCTGAATCCCTATATTGTAGACCTGAAACTAATATAAACACTATGTTAACAATACTAGAATTAAATTTTTAAAAATTAAAAAAAAAAAAACCCTTAAGTTGTCATAACCATCAACAACACTGATGGATCCAAATATACAAGACCAGGGTTATCTTTCTTTAACAGAAGGAACAACGACACTAACTGTTGAGGTGAAGGGGAGCAGGAAGCAGAAAGCACTACTAAGAGTTAGAGGGGCTAGGTGACAAGGCAACAGAGAACTACAAGCTAATCTTAATTTTGCAATTCATGTAACAAAGGAGAAAACTGCTGCTACCATACTTCCCTGGGTTATTAAAAAGATGAAAATGTGACAAAACTGATGCAAACAGGTGTATTATTCTTTTACCACCTACACTACACAGTATGACTGGACACCTTTATGTCTGAAGAGGTAAATACTTTGCAAGTGTTCATAAAAAGTCTACAACTGTAATACTAATAACTCTGTAAAATAAGGCAATGCTTTTATTGACAGAGATATTAAACCTAACCCTATATATTCAGCTAATCTGTTTCCCTTTTTTAAAGCAAAACATCCCTACTTAGTATCAAAAAGTACAAAAAGATGAAGTTACAACCTGCTAAGGCTTGCTGCTTTAAACTCTAAATGTTAACTGCAGCAGTAATCCTTTGAAAAAATTTCTAGCAACAACTTACCGTCTTCATAACAAGATTTGTTGACAAGTCCTGGATTTTCTGCAAGAGCTTCATTAATTTCAGTTACTTCTCCTGATAGAGGAGCATAGAGTTCACTAGCAGCTTTCACACTTTCCAAAGCACCAAACTCATCTAAATTGAGAAAATTAAAATATTAGGTATCAAAAGTCAATGACCTGAAAATATAAAATACAGAGAAGTGGTCACCTTTAGTACTGGCATGATAAAACATTCTAAGTATCTTTAAAGATTTTATTAAAGATTTTACTTATTTGAGAGAGAGAGGGAGATAGCAAGAGCTCGAGCGGGGAGAAGGAGAAGCAGACTCCCCGCTGAGCGGGGTGCCTGACATGGAGCTCGATCCCAAGACCCTGGGATCATGACCTGAGCCAAAGGCAGACGCTTGACTGAGTCACCCAGGTGCCCCCAAACATTCTAAATATCTTTAATTAAGAAATAAAATCACAGGTTTCTTCATGCTCTTCTCACCTGTGAGAAGGGTATAAATATCCTCAATAAAGTGGACCTATCTGTTTTAGACGGAGTCAACAACAAATGGTGATCTATCTGAATACCAGATGTACTTAAACCCAGTAAACTTAATTTTCTTCTAATTTACTGTGGCTTCGAAAAAGCATATGAAACTTTTAGGAGATTCCAGTAATGGTGAAGTATCTCATCAGACCAGCCTTCTTGCAGACAATAATTATAAACTCTGAACAAAACAGAAACAATTGTATGAAGGCTCTGAAGAGTAACCAAAGGAGGAGTCAGTCCTTAAAAAGGGGCCCAAAGTGGGTGAGATCTTCATTTATATAACTTGTACTGACAACATTACCCCATTCAAAGTGCACAGTGTAACTAGAACACAGAGAAACCAGTCTTATTTGCTTGAGAGGACAGAGGACGGAACGTGGGCCTGCCAAGGTGGCTGGAAATTGAGGGTTGAAATCCTATAAAGGGAGCCATGGTTAAAAGAAAAAGTAATCAACAGATTCCAAAATGACCCACAGATCCACATACTGGAATAAGCAGAGAACCTAAAAGTAACTATTACAAACATGTTCAGATTTTTAAAAAGATCATCATGCATGAACACATGGGGGAATACCTGCAAAGAAATGGAAATTTTAAAAATGGACACTCTAGAACTGGAAAATATCATATCTAAAATAAAAATCACTAAATGACAATAAGAGCAGAAGGGTCAGTGAACATGAACAAAGAGTACCTGAGATTAACCATATTTCAGTCTTTTGAAATAAAAGATTGAAAAATTAACAGGGCCTTAGTCACTTGTAGGACAACACTGAGTGATGTGAAATGAATGATACTGAGAATACAATATACCCAAGTTTGTGGGATATTGCTAAAATAGTGCTTAGAAGGAAATTATCTTTAGGTCTCACTTACAAAGAACATCTTAAAAATCAATAACCTGAGTTCTAAAGACACTAGAAAATGAACAAAAGCAGTTCGGAAAGGACACAACACTTGAAAGAAGGGACAATAGTGATTTTTTAAAAAAATGGCTTTTGGCCTGAAGACAGGCACCAATTTATGCCATTTGGGGCAGCCAAAATTCTGAGAGAAATCTGTCTTAATTGGCTAAGGGACCAGAAGACAAGTTGAGGCCACCATAACTACTGGAAAGTGAGGTGGGAAATCCCAAGGAGAGAGACTAAAAGGGAGAGCCCCAAATCCTGTGTATAAACTCTATTCATGTCTCTGAATGATGCCTGAGCTATGCATGCATAGCTGGTGTCCCAGCTAAAGCTAAAAGAATTAAACTTAGATTTTAGCTGCTACCCACCACAAGGGAGATGATGGCATTTTACAGTATGGGTAAAAAAGTACTTACTAAAAGCCCCAATTTTCTACCAAAAGAAAAATTAGAGCAAATTAAGTCTCAGTTGAAGGAAGAAAACAAAGATATGAGCATGAAATAAATGGACTATAAAAAAATTAACAGTAAAAATTTGCTTCTTTCAAGATTAATATGATTGATAAATAGCTAACAAGACTGATGAAAAGAGAAAACACACAAATTACCACATTTTTACTACTGAATTTGACAACATGGAAAAATTCCCCCCCAAACATAACAAAACCAAAGATAATGTAGAAAATATGAATAGTCTTATATCTATTGAAGAAATTAAATTTGTATCAAAACCTTCCCAGAAAGAAATCATCTGATTCAAGATTTAACTGGTTAATTCTATCAACATTTAAGGAAGAAATAATACCAGTCTTGCACTCTTTCAGAAAAAGAGAAGGTGAGAACATTTCCAAACTTAGTCTAAGAGGCCAAGATAGGGATGCCTGGTGGCTCAGTCAGTTAAATGTCTGCCTTCAACATACAAATGGCTAACAGACACATGAAAAAATGTTCAAAATCATTAGCCATCAAGGAAATTCAAATCAAAACCACATTGAGATACCACCTTACACCAGTTAGAATGGTAAAAATGGACAAGGCAGGAAACAACAAATGTTGGAGAAGATGTGGAGAAAGGGGATCCCTCTTACACTGTTGGTGGGAATGCAAGTTGGTACAGCCACTTTGGAAAACAGTGTGGAGGCCCCTTAAAAAGTTAAAAATTGAGCTACCCTATGATCCAGCAATTGCACTACTGGGTATTTACCCCAAAGATACAGACGTAGTGAACGGAAGGGCCATATGCACCCCAATGTTCATAGCAGCATTGTCCACAGTAGCTAAATCGTGGAAGGAGCCAAGATGCCCTTCAACAGATGACTGGATTAAGATGTGGTCCGTATATACAATGGAATATTACTCAGCCATCAAAAAGAACGATTTCTCAACATTTGCTGCAACATGGATGGGACTGGAAGAGATAATGCTAAGCGAAATAAGTCAAGCACAGAAAGACAATTATCATATGGTTTCACTCATTTATGGAACATAAGAAGTAGGAAGATCGGTAGGAGAAGAAAGGGGGGTAAACAGAAGGGGGAATGAACCATGAGAGACTATGGACTCTGGGAAACAAACTGAGGGCTTCAGAGGGGAGGGGGGTGGGGGAATGGGATAGGCTGGTGATGGGTATTAAGGAGGACACGTATTGCATGGAGCGCTAGGTGTTATACGCAAATAATGAATCATGGAACTTTACATCAAAAACTAGGGATGTACTGTATGGTGACTAACATAACAAAAAGTTATTATTAAAAAAAAAAAAGTGTCTGCCTTCAGCTCATGTCATGATCCCAGGGTCCTGGGATCGAGTCCCACATCGGGCCCCTTGCTCAGCAGGGAGCCTGGTTTTCCCTCTACCTGATGCTCCCCCTGCTTGTGCTCGCTCTCGCTATGACAAATAAAAATCTTAAAAAAGGTCAGTATAACTAATTCCAAAATTTGACAAAGCCATCATAAAAGATTAATATCTTATGAATATTAATACAAAAATGATTAATTAGCAAATCAAATCCCACAATATATTTTTAAAGATAATTTTTGCACCATAACTATCAGGAATGCAAATCTGGCTCAACAGTTAAAGATAACCTTATTCGTCACATTAACAGAATAAAGGAGAAAACCCTTATGATCTTATGATCATGTCGATAAGATGGATGAAACAAATGTGACAAAGTTCAACATCCATAAATGATAAAAACTGTCAGCAAACAAGATGGAAAGGAACCTCCTCATCTGATAATGAGCATCCATCAAAACCCCCCTGCTAACTATCATGCCTAAATGATGAAATCTTAGTGTATTCTCAAGAATCAGGAACAAGGCCAGGGTAATGATGTCTACCTCACTGCTTCTATACAACATTATACTGAGGGCTCAGGGCTGTGCAATACGGCAAGAAAAAGAAAGAAAATGCATAAAGACTGAAAAGAAATAAAGCTTTTTATTTACAGATTACATTATTGTTTACATAGAAGATCCAAAGGAATCTACAAAACTGTTAAGAATCAGTGAATTTAATAAGGCCTGAAAATGAAAGCAAAAACTATGTGAAGTTTCAAGAAGAAAACACAGAGAGTATCTTTGCAAACTTGGTATAGGCCAGAGTTGCTCAAACTTTCTCGGTTCATAGTGCCCTAAGTATCTTAGTAACATATTTTTCATTTTTAACTACAACTATTTATTTATAATGTGTGTCTTTTGGATACTATACAATTTCTCCATCAGGGAATCAGACTGAACACCAACCACTGTCTTACTGATGATCCTTGCTTACTTTCACGCAGTATTTGCTTCAAAGACACATTACCCAACATAACAGATCTGATATTGGAACTGTTAACTCTATTGAACGATCAGTGTGTGGTGTCCAAAAGAGGTTGAAAATTTTAAATATCCCATAGCTCTAGGGTATATAGGACGGGAACCATGGAGACAAAGATTTCTTAGAAAAGATGCAATGTTCTATACATACATAAAAACATTAATAACTTGGACTTGTTAAAAATTAAAAGCTTATCAAAACAGAGTTAAGAAAATGAAAAAACAAAATCACAAACTATGACAAAATTTCACAAAATACAGATCTGAAAAAGGATTTGTACCTAGAATATATAGAATGCCTAAAAATCAATGGTAAAAAGACAGCCCCAATAAATTTGGTAAAGGCTTGACTAGAGACTATAAACAAAAAAAGATGTGAGTGGCAAAAAGCACATGGAAGGGTGCTCAAGAATAATTTATCATCTCACAGTGAGATCTGCAGTGCCTAGAACTCTCTCATATTGCTGGTGAGAATGTAAAATGGTACAATCACTTTGGGAAACTGGCAGTTTCTTATAAAGTTAAACATACAACTACTACACTACAAGCCAGAAATTCCATACACACACACACACACACACACACACACACACACACACCCAAGAGAAATGAAGACATCTACAAAAAAGTTTATAGTGGCTTTATTTCTAACAGCTAAAAACTAGAAATAATACAGAAATCCATCAACAGGAGAAAAGATTAAAATGTTATATAATGGTACACTATTCAACAATAATAAACTGATCAAAAAGAAAAACTGATCACTCAACATAAATCTCAAAATCATGATATTGGACAAAAGAAGCCAAACATAATATAAAAACCGTGTGGTTACTTTTGAATGAAGTTAAATAATAGACAAAACTAACCTATGGTAACAGAAATCAGAGAACAGGTTGTCTCGAGAAGGGTTTTAACAGAAATCAGAGAACAGGTTGTCTCGAGAAGGGTTTTAACAGTTGTTTACATTTGTCAAAACTCATTGGATTATACACTTCATTCACTGTATGTAAATCAATTTTAAAAAAGCCTTTAGCAGAAAAGTTTAAAGACAGTATCCATTAGAGATACTTAGGTTAACATAAGTTTTTTAAGCACAGAAAGCAGGTTCATGCTGCTCACTTGCTGTAAAGAGATGTTCAGAAACAGGATCTCTGGCTTGAGAGCAGCAGAGTGGGTACAAAACATGAGAAACAAGAACAACTGATGTATAGAACACAGAAAAATGGACAGATAAAGATTATTAATCACAAGGGTCTTATGATATCAGAAAAAGTTCATACGAAGACCTTCAAAAAGAGGAATATGACCTAATATTATGAGAGCCAGGAAGCAGAAAAAGTTCAAGCAAGATAAATGATGGGAAAAGTTTAAGCAGAAAAAAACCAATATTGTCAAAGATATTTAGAAAAACAGATTCTTTACTCCCTCCAAAGAAAAACAGAGTTAACCTTCTCATCCTACTTTTGCATATGGCCGTTTACTTGAAGATTTTGCTGCCATTTTGTGAGCTCTGACACACCGAGGCAGAAGAAGTATGAAAAGAGGTCATGTCCTTGATGACCCTTCACTGTGCCACTAAGCCAATCCCGTCTCCACCCAACTCCAGACTTCTTGAAGGAGATAAAATAAACCCCACTGTTTATAATCTTTTAGGTGAGTTCTCTGTTACTTGAGTAAAAAAGCACTCTACCTGGTCCTAGATACAAACAAGTTATTATTCAAGGTAAAGAAAACTTATGGCATGAATAATATACCAAGATGAGAAAAATACCTTGTTTGTTCAGTTTTGTCCCAACTTCAGGCAGACTACAGTAAACAACATCTCCCAAAGCTTCCTAAAACAAACAAAACACAAATCTTTAAGGAATCAAATTAAACCTCCTAGTGAATAGAAACAAGTCAAACACTAACCTTTTATAATTCAGACAGTACATATTTTACACTTGAGGGGCTCCGTTCTTTGATTTTTCTTACAACCCTTCAAAAATGCAAAACTATTCTTAGCTCAGGACCTGCAAGAAAACAGGCCACCAGCTAGCCTGGCCCATAAGCAGCAGTGACTCCTGTCACAAACCATATCCCCCTCACCCCCCTATATACTAGGCTCCTCTGAGAACAAACACACCTTGTGCTTTTTCACCTTTGCAGTTTTGCTTAGGCCATTTCCCCCGCTGTATTTGCTGAAATACCCACTGATCTGTAAATTATAGTCCTCATACCTTGTACTCCCTGAAGACCTTGACTGCAAGTTAAGAAGTGAGCTCTCCAGGTGAATTACAACCCTTGTACTACTCAGGTCATCCATCACATCATGTTTTGTGGGTCATTTTCCATGTAGGTGATTCCCCTCATAGACTGAACTCCAGGAGGTGAAGATAACACTTTTACAGTACTGTACACAGTACCCTGTACTGGGGCTCAGTAGGTACACAGGCCAGTGAAGATAGAATCGTCATTGATCCTCAATACCTGAGAGTCCAACACTTCTGAAGAATAGTATATACTCCTATCAGTTAACAGTTTCCCCTTCCAGCCCCACTCCACACACAGCCTCAGGTGAAAATCACTGACTCTTACTTGTTATTTGGCTTCCCATTTTCTTTTGCATAATTTCTCAATATGGGATCAGTGGGAATACCGAAATTAAGAGAAAAAGATTGGCTAAATTAAAGGTTTGCCTTTGTCTAATCTGTGCCAGTCTAGGTTTTCCTTCTTTATGCCCCAGGGTTGTGCATGTATCACAATATCCACAAACACTGTCGACACTCCCATGCCTTTTGCTTGCTCTTATTTTTTTCCTTAATTGCCCCAACATGAAACATATTTCTTTCTTGAATAAGGTATGTTTCCTTCTAAGTGTTAACCTTTTAATAATCTCTTAAAACACTATATACTGCCCTAACTAAATTTATATTTTACTTGTTTACTTGATTGGTGTTCCTTAAAGGGCCCAAAATAGTGAAAGGCAGAATAAACAATTTTTAAAAGGTAGAGACAATCCAATTTAGGCAAGAGCAGACTGTTTTAAGTATTTCAAGATAATCCAATACCTGTGCAAAATTGCTGATTCCCACTGTTCCAATACCATTTTCTGTTGTTATCCACTCATGTTTGTCTGTGAATTTACGCACTAAAATAGAAGACCAATATTTCAGAAAAGCAGTGGTATTACTTCTTAAAAAGCACTTTTCATATCAATACTGTCAAAAGGCAAGACTTTCCCGGTATTTGTTTGACTTACTGACACTACCTTTCAATCATACACTGCCCAGGAAAAACCAGATCACATGAAAAGACAGAACATCTTCTCAAGAGTAGTATCATTTAGGCAAAGATGGCTTGATGTGAATGAACACCTTGTGCATCTTCTGGAGATTTGGTTATTCCAACATTAGTCTAAATCACACATACAAACTATTTTGGAGCGTACTTCAAATGTATACTCATCTATTACTGGTCTGTCTTACAGAAGGTAGTCCGTCCCTCTGTAGACTTGGGGTGAGCATAAATGCTCATAATGCTTTTTTTTTTTAAGATTTTATTTATTTATTTGACAGAGATAGAGATAGCCAGCGAGAGAGGGAACACAAGCAGGGGGGAGTGGGAGAGGAAGAAGCAGGCTCATAGCAGGAGCCTGATGTGGGGCTCGATCCAGTAACGCCGGGATCACGCCCTGAGCCGAAGGCAGACGCTTAACCGCTGTGCCACCCAGGCGCCCCAGCATAAATGTTCATAATGCTTATAAATGCTCATAAATGATTTAACCTGAAGGAAAAAAAAATGTGCCTCTTTAGGTAGAGTTGACCTAAGAACGTTTCACTGCAACTTGTTATAAAGTGGAATCTTACATGAATGAAATTGATCTGTAACAATTATAACTTGACTAAGTTCTTAAAATTCCATTTTCCCTGAATTCAAGCCTGTCCTTGAAGAAGATGGCTACTATCATTTAAAGAAACAAACTATAAGATCAGAACTCAACAGTCACCTCAGAGCTAAGGCATTAACTGGTGGAAAGTCAAGCTCTGCTCAACATTCAATGGACAGGTTAGCCCTTGCTTGGCTTTATGAGCTTCTTCTCTTCAAAGACATGGCCGAACTACTCAAGGATTCCTGGAAAAAAGACTGACCGAAGTTCAAGACATGTGAAAAAGGCTATTTAGAATTTAATGTTAGAAGTACTCTAAAGAATAAATAATTTTTAGGAAAGCATATGCTACCTTCTTAAATATATGTATCACATTCTGAGGCCAAGTATTTTTCCAAAAACAATGCATCAGAGGTTAATAGGACTACGGTTCATGAGTTCAAATGCTGTTTTAGAGTAAGACTTTCTAGTTCACTCTTATTCTTACCCAAAAAAATAGTTGTACTTAAAAGAGCATTAAATTGCTTTCATTACACAGCTCTGATACACAGCAGAATGTAACTTACTGCTTTCTTTCTCCCCTAACCATTAAAAAACATTAATTCCATATTCTTCACTGGAAGAAGTTGTAAAAGCTGTCACAAAGGAACTTGCTTTGCTTCATTCCACTTCAAATAACTAAATACTTCAGGTCAATGTGATCTTTCCATAAAGTTTCTACTTGGTGTTCTGACTGTGGCTCCCCACCCCCCTGCCTTCTCTTGAGTACTACAAGTTTAGAAGCTCTTTTCTGCCAGAAGGCTCTGTAGCCCTCCAAGGTTCCTAGGCCATCCAACCGGCTCCGACAGCACTCTGCACCACTCTCCCCGATCCTAACCCTACAACAAACAGCACTAAGGAGCTACCCTTTTGTCCATTCTCCCCAGCAAGGAGATGAAGTACAAAGCAAGCAAGAGCACGGTTTATCTCATTTTCATTTGTATTCCCAGTTCTAACACAGCACTTACCAAACAGTAAACACTCAGAAGTTTAAGGAGTGAAGAAATTCTTTAATTAAGTAAAGGAGATTCTGAGCAAAATAAATAGGTATTTGGCTACATTCAATTCTCCCTATCACTCTGTTACAACTCTAGAACTGGCTGATTACAATACAAATTATGAAAACTTTAAATCTAAATATACCTTTTTAAAGTAAGGGCTGGACAACAATAAATATGACTTCTCTGAGACCATTTTCTCAATTTTGGCCTCGGCATCTTGCCTAATTGTAAAGATAATCTTAGGAGTAAGGTTGCTCACACACACTCAGTTTAACAATTGAGGAAACACAATTTTAGAGGAAAGACAGCAACATTAGTAAGGTAAATGCATGTTAAGTCCACTTAATTTCAAAGTCTGGGAGACTTTTTACAAGGCCAAGCTGTTTAGGCTAAAGACAATGATTAGTTTAATTCTCCTTTAACCCTCAGCTCAATAGGAAAAAATTGGACAGATTAGGTAAATAATTACTTTCTTACTGAGCCTTTAAGAACATTGTTTTTGGCCTCAAAATGAGGCGTTTTCAGTAATTTATGAAAAGTCTGCATTTTCCTCTTTTCAAAGTCACTAGTCAAGGGGCACCTGGCTGGCTCAGTAGGTGGAGCATGTGACTCTTGATCTCAGGGTCCTGAGTTCAAGCCACACGTGGAGTATGGAGCCTATTAAAAAAAAAAATGTTCCAAAGTCACTAGTCAGATAACAAATATTGGCCAATTTTTACCTATTTGATTCTATAATAGTTATTTTTTAAAGATTTTATTTATTTATTTGACAGAGATAGAGACAGCCAGCGAGAGAGGAAACACAAGCAGGGGGAGTGGGAAAGGAAGAAGCAGGCTCATAGCTGAGGAACCTGATGTGGGGCTCGATCCCATAACGCCGGGATCACGCCCTGAGCCAAAGGCAGACGCTTAACCGCTGTGCTACCCAGCGGTTATTATATATTATATATTATAAATATTATAATATTTAATAACGAGTAACATTTACCAAGTACTTACTATGTGTTAGGCTATCTGTATAGCAGTTACATTATTACATTTCATCCTCCCAACAACTCTGTGTAGTAGAGGTATTATCATTTCCATTTTTCTGATGAGGGAAACAGACTAAGAAGTTAAGTGACTCTGCCCAAGATCACATAGCTAATAAGAGGTAGATCAAAATTGGAACTCGGGTCTCTCTGTTCTTAAAAACCTTAGTGTTCAACCTGATCGTGGGTATTGATATTTTGGACAATATTTAACTAGCTAACTGGAAACTGCAAAAAGCCAGCAAAAGCATCACACTGAATAACCAAAAAACAAAAAAACAAACCAAAAAAAAGAAAAAAAACAAACCACCCCAGACTTGAAGTTCATTTCTTTTCTGAGATATGCTTTCCCCTTTGTATTCAAATTGGTAATTACTGGTATGTCATCAACAGAACTAAAGGAATATATTAGCAAAGGGAGAGAAGCATCTTTATGTTTCAGACTGGAATAAATGTTATCAAGTCTTCCATTTCCAAACAGGTTTCTAAAACAGTGAACTTGGTGAGACAACAGTCATCACAGGCCTGTGCACCCCTAAGAAAGAAGCCTGAGTTCTTGGAGGTGCAATTAGCGTCTCAAGCATTTGCGCACGCAGTAAGAAAACTTTTTCTGCTGCGGTAACTATGCTAAACTATAAAGTAGCACAGATGACCAAGACATTTGTGGACAGGGCCCCCAGTTATTTCAACTGCATGTACGTGTGACGCCTCATTTCTGTCCCAACACATCCATGACTCAGTATAGACTTTGGCAGAATGTAAGCGTCCAAAAGATTTTATCTCACCGTTTTTAAGAAATAGCCGATTCTTCAAAGTTATGCTCACTTGCTAGTTAAAATCTAGCTCAGATGCTTTAATTTCATTAACTGCTCTTTAATTTTACTTCAGAGTTCTCACTGACAATCCACGTAACAAACTAAAGCCTACCAAGTCTCCGATTTTAGGGCCCACGATGCACACACACGCGAGATAACCTAAGGTCGCGAAGGAGCTTAGCGACGCTTGCACGGTTCTCCAGCAGCGAGCGGCCAGCGATCCTGCCGGACGGAACGAGCCCGCACTTGGTGGCCTCGCGTGTGCTCCAGGCTTCCTCCTCCTGGGTCCCCAACCCGCAGGACAAAGGCTGCGGTGGCGGCCACGCAACTAGGGATCCCAGCAGTAGAAAGAAGCGTGGGCAGGGGTCGCCTCGCTGGCGGGTGGTCCTCTGGGGACTCGAGGTAGGCAGCGACCCGGGAGGGAGGAGCCCAGCCCCGTCGCCCCAAGCAGCCCGGCTCTCCCCACGTGCCCGCCCGCGCTTACCGGAGAGCAGAGCGGAGCCCGTGCGCAGTGTCCGGACGGGGCCCGCCCTCAGTCCCCAGGGCCGCGGTAGGCAGGTCGCGGCGGGCGCGGCGGCGACGCGCAGGCTGCGGACCGCAGCCCGCACGCTCCGCACCGCTCGCAGCGCCATGTTCACAGAGGTGCGGGGGTCGCAGTGCAAGCGGCTTGGGAACCCCGGCCGGCCCCCCCCCCGGACCGGAGCGAGCCGGAGCGAGCCGGCTGGTCCGGGGCGTGGAGGCGGGGCTTGGTAGGGTCGGGGACGGGGACACCAGGCCGGGCGCGGCCTCGGATAGGGCGACGCGCGCGAGAGAGGCGGGGATATGCGGAAGAATTTCGGCCCGGAAGGGGCGGGGTTGGGGGCGGGGCCTAGCGCGGTAGCTGGTGGAAGGGGTCGGTGGGGTCGGGCCGGGCCGGGCCGGGCCCTGTCCCCTGGAGTCGCTTTCCGGTAAGGGAAAGTGCAAGGTCAGCACCTTCAGCTTTGCTAGTTCGGGGGACGCCCCGGAGCAGTGAGAAGGGTTCCCGGCAGGGATGGCTTCGCGGGCGCGCATTCCTGTGCCAATGGGTCCCTGAAGTCTCCAGGAAGGTAGAGTGTCCCCAGTCCTGTTAAAGGATACCCTCCCCTCCTTCTACAGAGGATCAAGGTCACGCAGAGTAGGGTTCATAGCCAGGTCTAAACTGAGTCATTCCAAACGAAGCCTATTGTTGGGCATGGGCTTAAGGAGCTCTGACACATAGTGTTTCTTTGACATTTCAAAATGCCGGAAACAATCCAGGAACCCACTTTATTACTTTACAGATCCCAAGAGGCCTGGGTACCCCAAACGGAACAGATAGAATCATGAAGCTCAGAGGTGCAAGGACTTGTCTAAGGGTCGGGAGCGTCTAAAAGTCCTTGGTGGAGACTGGGTGGGAACCTGTCGGTTAATGCAAGAGCCATTATAAAGCTAAGTTGAAACCCAGCATGGTCAGTTCCCTGCTTAAGTGGCCAGCCCCATGACCCAGGCCTTTCCAGAAAAGTGGAAGACATGTTCCCATCCAAGGGCACAGAAAATAATTAAGTTCTGGGAAAGACCTCACCTTCAACACAAATTTTATGGAGTGGGCAGGAATCAGCAAAGAAACACCAGAGTGAAAAACACCTCAAGCTCCACATCTTCATTACGGGGTGGGCGCCTTAAAGTGATGTGTGTACAGGGCTGTTTGGGAGACTCATGTTGCCATCTGTGCAGTGGCTTGCAAAGGCTGTCATGCTCCATTTTTCTTTCCTTGATATGTGCCAGGGGCTGTGCAAACATTACCTTTTTTATCCTCTTCAAACCCCTTTCTGATATTACTTTCATTTCATAGGTGAGGTACTGGAGGCTCAGAAAAGTTAAATGACTTGCCCAAGAATGGAATGGGGAAAGCATTTATTGCTTAAGCAGCTATTAGGTGGCAGTAGCAGGACTTGACCTCTAGTTGGATTCTCTGTCAACAGCTCTTAAACTCTGTTCTGTGTGCCTCCCTTTGGGAAGCTGACTGGCTCACAGTGGTCTTCTCCAGACTCCAGATCTTGGCTAGCTTCTATGTCAATATTCTGTTTGTATTGTTGTTTTGTTACACGCCAACATAGCATGCTGCAAACCATGCCCTAAAATATTTATTCTCGGCTCAACTAACGCATTTGGTGGGAAGAATAAGGTCACATACCAGTCTGTGGACCATATTGCATGCCCTTCCACCAAAACAATAGGAAATGTGTCAGTTTTTAAAAATCTAATAGGCATTAGGATAATCAGAATTTTTTTTTCATAACTGATCATCTTTGTAACATCCATGGCTTGAGATTTGAAAGGTCATCTCATAGTACATTTGGTACAGACACCTGAAAATTGCAGATGGTCTTTTCTTTCAAGTATCTCAGAAGGGGCCCACTCAACTCTTTAAGCTTTTTTTTTTTTCTCTCATAACAATACAATTGAAGGAGTTGACAGTTTGATATTTACAGTCAGTAAAGGAGTGAGAGTAGATAGGAAAGATGAGAGAGATTAAGAACTTACAACTTCTCCAGATCTTAGAACTTGCCCTATTTAAAACAGACTGTATGGGGGCACCTGGGTGGCTCAGTTGGTTAAGTGTCTGCCTTCAGCTCAGGTCATGATCCTGGGGTCCTGGGATCGAGCCCCGCTTCAGGCTCCCTGTTCAGCGAGTAGTCTGCTTCTCCCTCTGCCTCTCCCCCAGCTCATGCTTGCTCTCTCTCCCTCTCTCCCTCCCTCCCTCCCTTCCCCTCTCCCTCATACATAAATAAAATCTTAAAAAACCAGACTGTACGTATCTGGGATAGGTCTCTGTACCAGCCTATTGGGACGTGTGCATACACCTTGTTATGGGTTATTTGATGAACATCTCTGCACATATAGCTCATGTTCACATCTGACACAATAAAGAATGGACGATGGGGTTTGGCTGGATAGATGATGAAATCCCCAAGGTTTTGTGTATGTTCCATGTTGTGTGGCTCTTTATAAAGGATCCTGGATTTTTTTATTTGTTTGTTTTGTTTTTTATTGTCAGGGTGGGATCCTGATTCAACTGTCATAAAAAGACATTTAAGTTCTCATCCGGATAGAAAGCAGTAGTTCAGCTCCAGGGTTGATTAAGTCAGTCATCATGCATTCATCTTTCTGTTCTGCTATCTTCGGATTGCTCCCCATGGTCTCAAGATAGCTGCCAAAGTTCCAGGAGTCTTGCTCAGACCAGACAATATCTAGCAGCATAAGACCCCATGTCTATGTGTCTCTTTTTATTAGCAAGTAGACCTTTTCAGGAAGTGTCCTGGAGACTTCAATTTTCATTGGCTGGACTTAGGTCATGTGACTACCCTAAATCCCTCACATCAAGGGAAATGGATTATTATTACTAAAACAAATCAGGATTTACCTTAGGTAGCTACAGGGTCACCTTCCCATGAGTCATGTGGGAAAGGGATAGAGGTCTACCTGAACAAAGTTGGGTTTTGATAGCAAGGAGGAAAGCGTGAGATGGATTTGGGGCAGGCAGCCTGGAGGATCTGTTACCACAGGTATGTGAGGAGGAAGGACCAGATGGGTGAGCTGGAGAGGATATGTGAGATGTGTCCCCTGCATGGAGGAAGGGAAATGTGCCCTTATCCACACAGACACCTGAAAGCCTTTTGTTATCTAGATCTGTGGTTCTGAGAATTTAGAGCATGTTTATCAAGTCTGACTGCACATTGGAATCATCTGGGGAGGCTTTAAAACTGCTGTTGCCTGGGTCCTAGCCAGAGGTTCTGATGTTTTGGAATGAAGTCTGGGGATTCTAGCATGCAGCCAAGGTTGTGAACCACTGGTATAGATCAACAGTTCCCAAAGTATCATCTAAGGAACCCTAGCTCTGACTGAGTTGCTGCAATACTGGATGCCTGGGTCAGAAAAGTTTGGGAGTCATTATACACATTATCTCTCCTGCTCATTTCATCCCAGGAGACTCACAGTGCCCGTTTAGCATATTAAAAACTCTGACAATTCCCATACCAAAGAACTTGTATAACCTTTTATACAAGTGTGTTTCTCACATTTCAGAAAGATTTCTGAGGGAATGACACCTGTTATGTTGAATTTTGTTCCATTAGAGACATGTTGAAGTCCTAACCCCCAATACTCAAAATGTGATCAAAATTGGAAATAGGGTTGTTGCAGATATAATTAGTTAAGATGAGGTCATAATGAAGTAGGATGAGCCCTCAATGCAGTAAGACTAGACAGCTTATAAGAGGAAAAGAAACACAGGGACAGACAAGGAAGAAGGCCATGTGAAGACACAATCAGAGATAAGAATGATGCATCCTCAAGCCAAGAAACACCAAAGGACACAGAAGCTGGAAGAGAAGCCTTTTCTCTAGAGTCTTAGAGAGAACATGTCCCCATTGACACCATGATTTGGGGCTTCTATCCTCCAGAACAGAGACCATAAATATTTGTTATTTTAAGTTACCTACTTTGTAGTACTTTTTTCTGGCAACTGTAGCCAACTTATATGACGGCCGTTAACATCTTTTGGACAGAGTTTGAGAAACCCTGAACCAGAATCATTCAGAAGCAAATCCCTGACCAACCAAGAAGATGAAATAGTCCAAAGAGATTATTTTTCCCAAACTCTAGGCAATATTTATTTTATTTCTAGAAGGAAATACATTTGAACAAACAGTCTATCATAGTAATGGCAATTGCACATATATGTATATATATTTTTCTTATTTTTTCACTTGCCAGGCTTGGTGAATTTTCTATGCACACAGAAAAACATACAGAAAGACTGTAGAATCACCAGTAAACATAGGTCTAAGGCTCTGGCCTTCCCCTTTTTTGGATGCTTATGTGTGGATGAAGAGCTTAACCCTTGGGTGCAGCTGGTACAGGTGGAGGGGACTGGGCCTCTGACTACTATTTGGGCTGCTCGCTGCTGTTTCCAGGCTCCTCTCTTTTACGTTTGATACCCAGGAAACCGAGTATTTTCATCAGCAACAAATCGGCAATCTCTCCTTCCTCCGACAGCTGAAGAGGGAAAAAGAACCGTGTGACATACATAGAACCATCCTCTTTGGGGGCTTCTCTTTCTTTCTAAGGGTAAACCATGGTTTTATTGTCCAATTTGGTCTCTGCCAAAGTCACTTCAGTATTTAGAGTCAATTTTGTATTGGGAGTCCCCTTCTGAGAATCCCAAGGGTGTGTGCTCCCACCTTTATCCCCACGAGGTTCCTTCTTACCCTGTGATGAGAATGATAAAATTCCCTCTATCCCCCCCAACAGAGGCTCTTAGGAACTTATGTGCAAAGACCCTCATGCCTTCCTGCTGGGAACGTGAAAGTGTGCAGCCTCTTTGGGAAGTAGTTTGCCGGGTTCTCAATTTAAACTAGTTACCATATGACTTGTTGAAATAAACTTCTGGGCCCAAGATGGAGCTGCTCCTCCCTGGCCTGCCATGACAGCAAACTGAAGCTTACAGAACTTTTGTGTCCCTGTAAATTCTCCCCTGCCCAGAATTCAGTATATCAGGTCAACCAGTCCCCAAACACCAAGCCACCTCTGGGCTCTATACTTATTTTCTTTTCTGTCTCACCCCAAACAAGGTTGACTGTGTGGCCCCAGCCAATCAGATTTCTTTTTCTTTTCCTTGTTCTTTATTATTTATCCTGTCAATGCTTCCTGCTTTCCATCCCATTTGTACTTCTCTGAATGGAGACTGTCCACTTCATGAAGTGCTAAAGTTTGTATCGCCTAAGTTATCTGCTTCAGTCATTTTTTAACAGGTTCTCAGCCTCGGCTGTATATTAAAACCACATGGGAAGATTTCAAAAATACCAGTGTTTGACTTATTCACCCAGGGACTCTGTGTTTATTGGTCTCAGTGCAGTAGCAGATGTCCCAAAAGCCCCCACGTGATTCTAATGTACAAGCAAGGCTGAGAATCACTGAGGTCATGAACAAAGTGCCATCTTAAGAATCAAGAGACCTGATTCTAATCTGCCCTTCATTTGCTTGTAATCTCAGGGAAGTAATTTCCTCTTTCTGGACCTGTTTCCCCTCCCCTGAAATGAGGGTTTTGGGCTACAGTGGTCTTTCAAATCCCCTTAATGTCTAATGCTGCTCAGTCTCTTCCTAGTTCAAGGTCAGTTGAAAAATAGGCCAAAGGGACTCACCTGATCATATTTTTGCTCCTCATTGAAGGCCACCAGGATGACAGAGATAAATAGATTCAGCACCACAAATGTCATGAAAATGATGCAAGACCCAATCAAGAAGGAGCCAAGCACTGGGCTGTAGTCCAGGACCTGTGGGGAAGAAAGCCAGCGTCATGCCCAGAAGTCCTGTGTCCTAGTGGCCACTTCCTCTAGGCACCCTCAGAGGAAAAACTGGTTCCCAGACTAGGCAGAGCCTGGAACCAGGAAGGTCCCCTTTTGCCTGGCAGCTGAGAATATGGGCAGGTGCTCTCAAGAGCTGCCAGGAGAGAAAAAGGACAGCACCCCCTACTCCCTACTGCTGCCATTTTCAAATTTAGCTACCATTTCTGGCTAGGGCCAGGAGCACTCCCTTCTAGAGACCTCCCAGCACAGCCCTCTCCTGAGTAGTCAGTGCCTGATGTTCTTCTGTAAGCAGGGGTTCCCAGGGCAAGCTGTGGGCCCTAGTATGGGGCTGTCTGCCTGGAGGAAGGGGAACAATTTTATTTGCCCAAAGTTACCCTGTGCTTGCCAGGCCATGGACCCAAGGACTAATATCCACCCAGGAGGAAGCATTTTTCTAATTTTTATAAAGGCTTGGTATAGACAGCAGTGTCTATGTCCCCCACCCCTACCTCACCACACCCCATTACCTCCTCGTAGTTAAAGATTCCTAGCTGAAGGCTGATCATTGTTTCTGCTGCATCAAAGAGGGTTTTGTAGGAACGGAGTTTCCAACCAAATATTAAGTTTGACTGTTATGGAAAGAGTTCTCATGAACAGAGAAAGAAACCAAGTGAGCTTCCCACCCCATCCCCAATGCCTGTTGTTTGACAATAAAGTCAGCATTCTGGGACAGCCATATCCTTGACCTGGCTGTACCTACAGCGGCTTGCAAGTGGGTGTATGTACATACCCAGTTCTGTAAGGGATGCATATGCATTTCAGGGGCTCACGCATCACCTACTAGGCCACTATTGTGTTCATTCACGTGGCTGACTCAGAGATGAAACTAGGCTCTTTGAGGCCCCAACCTCTCTGCTCTGGGGCAGTTGAGTTGGATAACAACAGGCTTCTGCCTGGGCAGGGCCTTATGCCCCGCCTCCACCGTATTTCCTCCTCACCACTGCGCTCTTCCCCCCAAAGATTTCCACTATTGTGTCAGGGAGGCCCAGCAGTCCCTTGGCTCTGAGTTGGTGACTTCTGGTCCCAGAGGACACTGCAGTATCCCTGTAGCTCCTGCACTGCAGATGGAGAACTGAATAAATCCATGTGAATTGAGGGGTCAGGTGAAGTATTTTTGATAAAACCAGACACCAGCTTTTTAGCATATACCCTCCATCACTGCATCAACGCACCTCACCCCATTTCTCAGGGTGAGAAAGGAAGATGAAGTAGGGTCAGAGAATAGGGAGTCAGGGTTGAGGTGATAGGGACAGGAAAAGGATGAGGAATGGGGAGAGAGGGAGTGGGGACTAGGATAAGAGGGACCCCTGGGTGCTGTGGAAGTCAGGGATGGTGGAAGGTGAGACTGGATGGGGCCAAGGCAAGAACTGGGAAAGGAGTTGGGGTAGAGAGTGGGTCAGGATTGGGTGAAGGGTGTCAGAGGTGTGGGAGCCCTGGTATTATGGGGAATGTGGGCTTGGAGAGGATGGGGGCATATTTAGATGGAGATCAAAATGTGGCAGAGGGTCTTTGTTTCCCACATTAATTGATAATAAAAGAGTTGATAGTACAACATTTTTTTTTATTCACAAAAGAGATGTAATTGCCAAAAATCTCTCAGTGTCAAGGGGACTGAATGAAATGATTTTTGGCCCTATTAAGTTCATGCCTCATGTGTAAGGCATCAAGCAGTGACATAGTCTGCAGATGTGTCTGTCCTCACTTCCCCATCTCTGCCCAATTCATCCCCCATCCCCCAACACAGAGGGAATGTTCCGTGTATGTCTGAGCAATTGGGATGTCAGGAGAATTGGCACATCCAGGAGGGTCTAGATACAGAAAGGAATCCTTTATTGGAGGTAGTCGGCCCTTTCGGTCTTAGAGACTATACCTCCTCACTCTTACCCAACTGAGGTCTCCAGCCTTTGTCGTTTGGGGTGGCCAGTTTATGAGCTCCCAGCTAAAAAGCCCTGGACTCAGAAGCTCCACTATCTCCCTCAGGTACCAAAGTCATCTTAACCCTAACCCTCAACCCCCCATCACTGAGAAGACTTTGCTTCTAAGGAGACTAGCCCTGAAGCACTCACCGCAATGGAGTAAGCCAGAAGCATGATAAGGATGACGATGATAAACCCTGAAATGTCCCCCCAAGCATGGCTCAGGGCTGAAGTGATCATGTTCATTTTGGGGTTCAACCTGAGCAGATGCCAAAGCTTCACTGTGGACAGCAGTACCAAGAAGGCAATGATGTAGCCAAGGGCAGCATCAGCCGCTGCTGTCTCACCGAAACTGATCCCCCTGTGGGACCAAAAGAGGAGACTGGGTCTCAGAGACTATGAGAAGTTCAGCCAGAGCTCATTTGGGCTCAGCTCATCCCAGGATGCAGGATTAGATTTATCGTGGTCTCAGAGGCCATCACTTCCCACAGTAGGTCTGGGAGATAGAACTGGTCCAATTTCCCGAGCTAGGTAATGAAGAGCTGGTGATGATGGTGATGGTGGAGATGATGGTTATGATATGGATGACAATAGTGCTGGTGGAGGTGATAATGATAGGGATGATGGTGGTAGTGAGGGTGATGTTGATGGTAGTAAAAAGGATGGTGAGGATGATGCCTATGATAGGGATGATGATGGTAGTCACAGGACAATTACCTAACATTTTTGGTTAATGGCTGCAGAGCTTTGGAAGAATGGCAAAGGAGGAATCCTCCCAGTGCCAAGAAGATGGAAGTGAGGGCATTCTGTGAGCCTCCCCTCCTGTATCGGGATCCCTGGATGCCATGTCCTCCCTCACACTTGTCTGAGTGTATGTCTGCACTGTCCTTGCATTTGAAGGAGGGATGGAGGTACCATTCAGTTTCTGTGCTAAGTAAGGGCCTAATGAACCTCAACTGCATTATCTCAATTGACCTTCAAGGCCACTGGATAAGGTAAGTATTGCTGTCTGTTTTACAGATAAGGGCAAAGAGTTGACACAGGGTCACAGAGCTAGTGACATAAGTAGTGGTGGAAGAATGAAAGTTGGAATCCAGGCATGTCTGATTCCGAAGTCTGGGTCCTTCCTGTCCTCCCACCCTGCCCTTCATTCCCTTCTCTTCCTGTATTTGCACTTTTAATTCGGTCTTAATATTGGTGTCTCATTAAAACGACATAGAACTAAGGGTGCCTGAGCAGCTCCGTTGACTAAGAATCCCACTCTTGATCTCAGCTCAGGTCTTGATCTCAGGGTTGTGAGTTCAAGCCCCATGTTGGGCTCCACGCAGAGCATGGAGCCTACTTTAAAAAGTGAAATGGAATAGACCTATATCTGGTGACATGGGTGGAGAACAGGTTATTGTTACAGGATTTGCTTTTCCTTTGGTGCCTATGGTTCTTGGTCGCACCACTTCAAAGAATGAAGAGGTAGACCAGACAATGAGTGGTGGGCAGCAAAGCAAAGTTTATTGAGCAATAGTAAAGTGATAATACAAAGCTCCTGAAGAGGGAGGGGACTTGAGAGGCTTGCCACTGGAGTTTCTAAGTCTAGGGGTCTTTATGGGCTTGTTGTCCAGCTGTTTTAATCTAATAAACCCTCCGTGCACCTGTCATCCAATCAGGTTTTTGTCATCCATCAGTGGGAAAGGGTGGAGGGCTCCTTCCAGGGTGGTGTAAAATCCTTTAAAGGGTGGTTTCCTCTTAGGGCGGGGCCTCTTGTCCCTGTCTGCCTTTCTTCCAACTATCCTTCATCATTAGGTAACAAAATCATATGATCTCAAGTTTATAAGAGCATTTACTATACATTTATAATGCCGGAATGAAAGCTACCCTTCTACCTATTCTCCCACCTTCCAGAATCTTCCTTCCCTTTGAGCCAGTTAGGGCTACTGGTATGGATGGCTGCTTACTCCTTTGGCTCCTGCAGCACCTTTTTCCTGCCTCTTTTAAAATACCTAATCCTCTCTCATGCCATTCAGAGCTCAGTGAGGGTTTGTGAGCTAAATGAGCCAGCCTAGGGTATAGGTTAGGAATGCCAAGTTCAAATTACAGGCCCTGCATTTTCATTTCCAAATTCTGTGACCTTGGACAGACATCCTTTCTGAGCCTCTAATCTCCTTATCTGTAAAAAAAAAAAAAAGGGACGTTCATAATACTATCTTTTAGAAGTTTTGGGAATATTAAAGTAGATGAGATAATGCTTTTAAAGTGGTGTTTTTATAACAGTGTACAGCATCCAACAATAAATAAATGTTATCCATATCAATAAAATCAGTGGATGAGTCAAGAAACACAATGGTTTGAAGTAAGGATTGGGATCCTAGAGACACACAAGCTAGGTTTTTGGGGTTTTAAAAAAACTTTTTAAAATTTTTTAAGTAATCTCTCCACCCAACATAAGGCTCAAACTTATGATCTTGAGATTAAGAGTTGCGTGTTCTATTGACTGAGCCAGCCAGGTACCCCTTAAAGATTTTATTTTTAAGTAATCTCTCCACCCAACATGAGGCTCAAATTTACAACCCCAAGATCAAGAGTTACGTGTTCTACTGACTGAGCCCCTCACATAAGCTAGGTTTAAGTTACTTCTCTACCACCTTTTAGCTCTGTGGCTTGGGGAAGTTAGCTCTGTAAGCTTCAATTTCTTTTCTTTCTTTCTTTCTTTTTTAAGATTTTATTTATTTATTTATTTATTTATTTATTTATTTATTTATCAGAGAAAGAGAGAACACAAGCAGGGGGAACAGCCTGCAGAGGGAGAAGCAGGCTCCCCACTGAGCAAGGAGCCGGTTGCAGGACTCGATCTCAGGACCCTGGGATCATGTCCTGAGCCAAAGGCAGATGCTTAACTGACTGAATCAACCAGGCATCCCTTCAATTTCTTTATCTGAAAAATGGAGTACTGTTAATGTAAGCAGAGTTAGGGGTCCCCAGGAGCAGAAAGACCTAGCTTTCTTGACAATAGGAAGTCATTTTAGGCCCCCAGTCATCTTGTGAATGAATATAAGAATAAAACGGCCATTATCAGGCCAGGAGACAGTTTGATCATCAGGGACATTCAGTGCTAAAACAAAGCTAAGATTGGACTGATATACATTCCTGAGTTCTCTTTGCAGGATCTAAACTCCCATGAGTACTCAGATACCAGACCAACTAAAGCCAGGGAATTGATGATGCTGACCCTAGTGACTTTGACCTGGACTCAGTTACCCTAAGATGACTTCTGCCCCAATGCCACGCTGTATTCCCCATTGTGCACACAAGCCCTTTATGAATATGTTTTCACCCTCACCTGAAAACTTCCGCAAATTTGTGGTTTGGGGAGACACTGCTTTGGGAAAGATCCTTAGTGTTCTCCTTTACTTGTTGCAAGTAAGATCCTTCCCTTTCCTACTCTTTTGGCTTGGTCGTGTCTTTTGGCTCGACATCCACCAAGAGGCAAACCCACATTTGGGTAGTAACAACATTTACTTCCGTGGGTTCTCGTGAGCATCTGGTGGACTCGTGCATCTTGCCTAGCAGAGTGGACACTTTGTAAATGGTAGCAGATGTAGGCAGACTGGTGTGCTACTACATCTTTTGGACAGGGACCTTCACAGGATGTCACATGATCTTATGTTTTGGTAAGATTTGCTAAAGTAAGATATTGTTCTATTTTGTCTTAAAGAGCCCTCTCACTTGCAGATATGTCAGGCCCCAAACCTGAATCTAAGTGGTAGCTACAGTTATGTTTTTAAAGAGTGACCCTGATCCTCTGAGGATCAACAAGATTTCAAAAGCTGCACCCCACCCCCGCCGACCCTGGGGCCACAGAGCCAGAGGAAGCAGGTCTAGCGTGGGAGTTGGGGGCTGAGGCAGAGCCACTTACTCCTCCCCATGGTTCCGGTAGTGCTGGATGTCACGTTCTGCAAGGATGGCCCTTTTCACAAACATCGCCAAGGCACTCCAGCTGGCCAGGATGATGGTTAGCTCCAGAAGATTCCACTTGCTATGGAAATAGGACCACCTCTGTTTCCTCATGAGCTTGCCCTGGGAAAGGAGCTGGAGGTTCTACCAATGCTGTAGTCAGAACTGTGCCTCCCCACCCCTTCCACCATGGCTGCCCAAACCAGCCAAGATGACCCTCCAGCCAGGACCTACTGTATCCTGGAAAGGCTTTTCTTTTCTTTTCTTTCCTTCTTTCTTTTTTTTTTTTTTTTAAGATTTTATTATTTTATTTGACAGAGAGAGACAGCCAGCAAGAGAGGGAACACAAGCAAGGGGAGTGGGAGAGGAAGAAGCAGTCTCCCAGCAGAGCAGGGAGCCCGATGTGGGGCTCGATCCCAGGACCCTGGGATCACGCCCTGAGCCGAAGGCAGACGCTTAACGACTGAGCCACCCAGGCGCCCCTGGAAAGGCTTTTCAATAGAGAAGCCATAGAGTGCCTGGGGCCTCTCCCCAGCCTTGTATGCAGACCCCATCTGCTTTCATCACCAACTTGGGCTGCAGAATTTGGCGGCATGTAAGAGTAAAAACAGCATCTAACAAGAAAAACATTTAATTATCTCTGATGCAAAAAATTGGGGAATGGGAACAAACCCCCCACCCTTTCATAGAGTATTTACTTTAGAAAACTTGTAATTGTGAAATCTTTCTCTGGACCTTTGACATGTATGTAAATCTTTTTGAAAGTTAAACTAGCCTCAGGAATATTTTTTTTTAAAGGACCTGGGGGCTTTCTCTTTGAAGTGTGAACCTGAAGAAAGGTAGTGCCCTTCACTCCCAGTTTCCCTGGGAGGGTAGAAGCCAAATGGTAGGCACCTGGCTCCAGGTTGCAAAATTACAGCCTAATGTGAACATGTACATTTATTTTTCCTTTTGATAAAGGCAGTTAGCAAACACAAGTGACCACTCCAGTTACCAGGTGAATTTAGGGTGGACTAGTGGGACAGAAGATGGCATAAATCCTCTTGAGGATTAATTACTGTTTATCTTAAGGATGAATGTGTAATGGGTCCTCTGTACCCAGCAATATGCAAGGGTGAGACCCCTTTCTGTCTTTGGAAACTCTTAGTGGATTGCCTGGGATGCGTATCACATTCTAGTGTAATGCTTATTCAATAAGAAAAGTTGTTTTCTTAGGGGAAGTGGGGAGTTATTGTTTAACAGGTACAGTTTCAGTTTTCTAAGAGGAAAAAAATTCTGGAGATGGATGGTAGTGATGGTTGCACGATGATGTGAATGTACGTAATGCCACTGAGCTGAACATTTAAAGATGTTTAAAGTGGTAAATTTTATGTTATATATATATTTATCTACCACAGTTAAAAATGAGTGATTTTGTTAAATAGTTTTTTTTCTCTCTACCTTTGTGGAGAGGTTTTCTAGATTGGCAGGAGACTTTGTTTTTAATCCTCTTTCCCCATCAGGTGTCACACGTCCAAAGGAATTATGCTGTGCAAGTTCTAGGCCTCCTTCCCAGTTTTTTCCCTCCCACTAAAGAGAATCTTCCATGGTCTGTTCCATTTCCCTCCTCCTCCCTACTTACAGAGGAAGGATTTGTGCTTGACTGCTCAGAGGCTGAAGTTTACCTCCATTATAAAGAGACGGAGGAGGGGGAAGAATTTAAGAACTGCTTAAGTGGCATTTTGAGAAAGATTTGAGGGCTTTGGAGAGAAGTGTTTTGTGGCAGCTGCAGGCGGAGGGTGAGGGCAGTCCAGATGGGTGGAGTGACCCCGGGGATGCGTGGTGGAGGGGCCTCCTTTGATGTTTTTAGGTTGTTATTTGATGACTGTTCCCTTTTGGGTTTGCATTGGTGATGCTCAGAGGCCCTGTGGGATCCAGGTTTATGAGTGAGGTGCGATAGAGGGGTTGAGTGTCGAATTCAGGGGTCAGACTCTCTGGATTCAATTTTGGCCTTGGATAAATTCCTTAATGTCTCTGGACGTCAGCTTCCTACCCTGTGAAGTGGAGCCAATAGAATCTTTCTCCTGGTATTAAAGGGGAAAATCCACTCAAGGTTCTTTGCACAATTTCTATCATGTGGTAAACACTCAAAGTATCATCCTTACTTTAAAGTGGTTGTTGCGGCTGTTGAGCAGGGGATGGGGATGCCTTTCAAGATGACTGATTTGCATTTTTGGTGGGGCAGGGGCGGGGGTATATACCGAGCTTCAAATAAGTTCCCAGCTTCCTCAAACCACCATCCTTATCAACATCTGCACCTTCATTTTGCAACATGGTAGTATTTAAAGGTAGCAAAGGGGACTTTTCCTAATTCCCAGGGACCACATGTGAACCGCCAGCTACCTTTGACATTTTTCGAAGGAAAACTTTTGAAGGAAAAGTTTCGAGGAAGCTGAGACAGTTCCTCTCCCTTCCCCACCCAGCAAGGACTACCCTCTGAGTCTCAGTTCCTGAGAGGTGCTGAAAGCTGGTCCCTGAGCTGGGTCAGCCCTCAGGACTACAGAAGGACCAAAAGGGTGCCATGGCAAACAGGTTAGAAGAATGCTCCCCCTCCCTTCTTCAGGCCTCACTCTGGGGAAGGTGTGTGGGAGGGGACAGGACACTGCTGCCTCCATCCCATGGAGCCGTAGTCTACCCTCACCTGCACAATCATGTAGTAGAGGAGGAACAGGAGGTAGATGGCCTCTGCTGCTACCATGAAGGGGTGCCAGCCGTCAGTGAAGGGGTACAGGCGCAGGCTCTGAAGGTTCACATGTGCAAAGAAGGTTCCTGGGAAGCAAAACATGCTGTGCTCACTTCCGGTCATCCATCCTCTCAGAGCCACCGCTTCTGACTAGAAGTCATCAGTGGCACGATGCAAGCTCAGGCCCTTCTGAGGGCTGGCCAGGGTGAAAGAGAAGGTAAAGGTCCTTCAGACCTACAGACCCAAGGGACTGGACACATAGTGGATGTCACAGACAATGAACATATTAGAGGGGGTGCAGGAAGCTGGGCTGGAAGAGACGCTCCCTATCCTCTGCATCTGATGTCAGTCATTTGTGCCCTCTGTCACCTCCAGCCAAAGCCCACCCACCTACTTAACATTCATTTACTCCAGTCTGGCTCACTTAAAGCTGGTTCACCTAAAGAGAGTTCACTAAAAATCAGTTTACCTATTGACCAATATACCTAAAATCCAATCTTCTTTTGAATCATTTTTCATCCATTTGTGTGTCTTTTCCCTTTGGGGGGATATTGTAATGATATTTTAGTAAAGATTAAAAAAAACCCAGTTTGATTAGGCTGCTGCCTCTGAAGACAAAGCCAACCCCGAGAATGTCAGAATGGAGAGACACAAACAACCTGAATCCTTGCCAACATGGAACTGCTTGAGCCAACCAGACCTGAAATCCACTCCTCACTTCTCATTTGTAGAAACACATCATTTAATCAGATGTGTTTGAGGACAGGCTGTTTAATTGGTCCTTAAGGGCCACAAAGGTGGCAAAAAGAAGTAGGAGAACACAAGGGTACAATACCCCCCCACAAAAGGATTTGAAAGAAGTGTTTGACAGTGGCCAGTGATCATGGAAGTTGAAGGCCTTTTACTTTTCAGTTTACACTGTTCTGAAATTTAAGGAACTACAGGCATATACTAGTTTTATTAAAAATGTAATTTGATACTAAAAATTGAGAGGAGAGGCAGTTGAATTTAGGAAAATTGGTTGTTAGCTGAGGAAGCTTTAGGTCAGTGTTTCAATAGATTTTGGTAGCATTAAAAGAAGGTGGAAGGTGGGAAATGGGGAGAAAGAAATAGAACAGAGCACAAAATATCAGAGTACCTTACATGTAGTGAAGGGAAATATTTTTGAAGCTTTTATCTCAGTTATATATCGTGTGTGTGTGTGTGTGTGTGTGTGCGTGTGTTGGAATATGCTGTAAAATATACTTCGTCCTGTAGGTTGAGGTATACGTTGTAAAATGTTGTTTTAGGTGAAATTATCTTTTACCAGGTCACCCCCTCCCCAGCCCTTCACTGCCAGCCCCCCTGCCTGCCTTCCCCAGAGCAGAAAGCTCAAGATGATGGGCTACCTTCAGACTCAACTGGGTTCCCTCTGGGTATCTTGGGAGACAGGCCAGAGAGAAGTGGAGGCAACTAGGTATAAGGCTGGAACAGCCCTGGAACCTGGCCTTTGGGTGCCCAGGGAGAACAAGACCCACCCATGAATCTCCTAAACAACCATTGGCCCCTGAGCTCTGGCCCTGGGACAGCGAGGCCCAGCCTGGTCAGGAGCCCTGGCCCAGAGGGAGGGGTGTCTGTCTTCCAGGACGCTGTAGACGGGGTCACAAGCAAGGCTGCCCACCCAGGGCGCTAGTCTCCAGGGTCAGAGTGATGATGCAGAACAGGTTGACGTTGGCATTGTAGACCGTGAACTCCACAAAAACGGCTCTGGTCAGGCTGTCCAGCCAGGTGTTGTCAAAGAGGTACTGGAGAATTCTGTAGGAAGAGGGCTATTTAGGGACATCTCCAACTACAGTGGCTCCCTGCCCCCTCTGCCCAGGGCTTCCTGTAGAAATTTCTCCCTCTGGCTCTGTCTGCTCCACGCCCTGGGCCATGGGCTTTGGGGCTGCTTCTTGGAGTGATCACAGTTTCCCACCAATGGTGCAGTGTCTTGGCACCCATGGTCTTCTGGATGTTAGAGAAGAGGTCCTCAAAGTGTGGTCCCCATACTTCCAACATCTGCATCATCTGGAAACTCTGTAGAAATGCAGATTCTCAGTCCCCACCCCAGATCTCCCTTAAACAAACTCCTCTGGGGGATCTGTGTTTTGGGGATCTATGTTTTGGCGATCTGTGTTTTGATGAGCCTTCCAGGGGATTGCGATGCTTTTTCAAGCTTGAGGGCCACTATGTGAGAGGAACCGCATAGAAAATCAGGGGCTTAGGCAGGCAGCAGTAGCAGCAATAGAGACCCCTCTTGGGTTGGCAGTTCACAAGAGACCAGTTCCTGGAGGTCTGTCCACTGCTGTTGTGGAAAGAGCGCGTGCTGGAGGGACCAGGGTTCAAATCCTGACTGCCTCCTGGACAAGCTTATAACCTCTCCAGGACTCAGTTTCCTCATCTACAATGGCATTAACGCCAGTGCTTTGGGAACATTGTGAAGAGAAAATGCAATAGCGCGCGCGCGCGCGCGTTTGTGTGTGTGTGTGTGTGTGTGTGTGTGTGTGTGTGTAATAGTGACAGCTGTTATTACTGGCAGCAATAGTGACGGGCCTGTTTTAAAATATACCCTGTGCCCACTGGCTCTGTGTCCTGCTTGGTGTGTAGAAGAGAGAATATCAGTTGTTGCAAGTGGCAGGAAAATACCTCTTATGCTGAAATTGACTATTCCTGTCCTGTCCTTAATCCCAGAGGACCCCTGCCAGTTGCTCTCCTTGGGGGTTTGTTACCTGTGCTCCTTGAGAAGACTGAAGTGCACGTGGGTTCACTAACTTGCCTGGGGCCACACAGCTAACAGGAGCAGTGCCAGGGTTTCACACTTAGGGCTCTCTAACTCTGGAGTGTGCTGGGAGAAGCGGTCTGCCTGGACTCTGGATGTCCATGCACAATCATGTTGGGTATTCCAGGAATGCAAGGTCCTGGTTGGGCTTTACACAAGCCATTTCTTAAGGTTATGTTTGTAGTGAGCAACCTCGAGGGATAAGGTGGCGTCCTACAGACAAAGAGCAGGCTTGCTTCTATCACTGTAGAAACAGTGAGTGCTCCAAACTCAGTGTTCTTCCTTGGTACTGTAACTCACTGCACATTAAAGCATGATTCTTGGCTAAGGTTAAGAGCCTTAGCCACTTCTCACCTGCCTGTGGTGGGTGGCTTTGTCTGGTAGAGTTCCCCACCCCTATACTGGTTCTAACAGAGGCCACCAGACTCAGCCCACCAGGCTGAGAGTGCTGGAGAGGGACTCTGAGATTGCAGTTTCCAGGGACCTCAATCTGAATTGGAAACACAATCTGAATACTTCTGAGTCCCCCAGTCCCTCCCTACAATGACAAGAATGAGCTTTGCTGCACCTGTTAATCAGACCTGGACTCTAGCCAATGGCTTTCCTTGGCCATACTTGAGTCAAGTGAGTCTTACCTTGATGTGCTTTTACGATCAGTCCCCAAGGGGACCACGTAACCTCCTCCCCGGTACACAGTGAGTTTGCCCCAGATGGGATACCCTCGGCGTTGGCTCTGGCTCTGATACTGCCAAGCCTGGGAAAAACCACTGCTGTTATTGGGTATGGAGGCATTCCAGCCTTCCCCATAGTCTGACAGATCTTCAATATCCAGGGAATATGGTGCATGACATCCATCAAGAGAAGCCTGCAGCTGTGGGGCAAGAGGGCACGAGCTTTCCCGGACCCTCACTTGACGAATCTGGGCACCGCCAACCAGCTTAGAGTTCCCATCAGTGATAAAGCCTGGAGAGTAAAAACAGGTGGGTCAGCCTCGCCATCAAAATTGTCTTAGTGCATCCTGGCCTGGATGCTAATGTGAACTACAGTGTACCCAGTGTAGAAACAGTCAAGAGTAAGTAGTTCATGGCCAATCACAGGCTATATTCATCACCATCTTCCCACCTGAGGTGTGAACTACTTCCTGCATAACTTCTCTTGAGGAATGGTACCCCCACCACCTAGTCGTCAGCTGGGAGACCCTTTGTGCCCTTTATCTCAATGCCCACATCCTAGTGGTCAACAAGGCTCATCAACTCACCTCTTCACTGTTGTCTGCACCCGTGCTCATCTCTCCATTCACCCCTGCCTCTCACCCCTGCATCAGCCCCATCATTTCTCCCCAACATCCTAACTACTCTCTCTTCCAACTTCCACATGATTCTGGAATGATCCTTCTTAAATGCAAATTTGATTGTGTTACTCCCTCATGGAGAAGCTGTCAATGCCTTCTCATTTCCTTAAGCATAAAATAGAACTTCTGACACCCTTCATGATCTGGCCCCTATTTCTCTTTTCTGCTTTGCTTTTTTTACTGGACCTCAACTCCTACCTTACACTGCAGCCACACGCAATGCTTTGTAATTCCAGGAACGTGCTGTGGTGTTTCAGCCTTGCCTTTTTCATGTTGTCCCTCCTGTCTGGTATACTGTTTCTGCCTAGCCGATTCATGCTCGGTTATCTCTCATTTAGGAAGTCCTCAACTCTGCATCAGCCCCTCTCTTGTGCACACACAGCCTTTTGAGGGTCTCTTCTTCAAAACATATGGCCCTGTGGTTATTAGTTCTCTGTAAGGGTGATGGTGACAGTGACCCACTCCTGTTCCTAGAAAGGAGCCTGCATAAGGGGGTTGACACATGTCGTGGGGTGAGGGGAGAGTACCTGGGTAATGACTGTACAGGTTGCTCACAAGAGTGGTGTTGGCCCATATGAAGAACTCCTTGAAGCTTAACACAGCTGAAAAGCCGTGGGTGAAGCTGTGCTCAAGGTGTCTGTTGAAGTAGTAGGTGCTAGGGTCCCTCTGCCCGTAGGCAACCAGCAGCAGCATCCACAGGAAGCCCAGGTGTGCTGAAAAGGGAGGTATAGTCCCTGGTTAGGCAGAGTCCCCAACTCCCACCAAACCCAACGTAACGTAGGAAATGGAATGGCATATAGCTCAGAAGAGTCGAGGCCTTGCAGACCAGCTACTTGCCCCGCTAGTGACAGTGGAACCAATCCTTAGACATTGGGAAGGAGTAAAGTACACAGATCATGAACTTCCTGCCTGGGTTCAAATCCTGACTCTGCCACTTCCTATCTGTGTGCCCTTTACAAATGATTTAACCCCTCTGCTTTACTCTCCGCATCTGTGAAATGGGGATAATAATTCTCTTTCACAGGGTCGTAATGAGGGAGTCAACAAATTCATATTCATTAAGCACTTAAAAATAGTGCCTGCCCAGAATTCATGCTATATAAACGTTTCTTAAAAAGACTCTTTTAAAAATGGGGCTCTGTTGCAATGGGGCCATGTTGCAATGTTGAGGATAGAGCAATGAAAATGACAATTGTGTTCCCTGCCCTCATGGAGCTCACCCGTGGACAGGCGAGTGTGATGTAAGGGCCCCTTATATACAAAGATTTAGGTTAGGATGTCAGCCATCAGATTGTGGGGGATGCAGAGCCTTGCCCAGAATCTCTGGGTCCAGGGCCTGGGAATATACATCCCAGTAACCCCTCCCTGGGATGAATTGGGGCTCTGCCCACACCTCTGGGCTCTCTTTATTCTGTAACATGCTGCTACTCCTATGCAAGCTCCCCTGCTCTCTGCATTTGTCTGGCTGTCTGTGCTTAGCCATTGGGAAGGCAGGGTGGGAGTGCTGCAGAGTCCATGTTCTCCCTGAGAGCAGCCCTCAGCAGTGACCTGTGAGTGACAACCCAGGAGTATGTACTGCATGCCCCCACAGAGATCCCCAGAGGACTGAGCTCCAGATCCCCCCTGGAACCCACTCATCATCACACCTTCTTTCACCTCCCTTCTCTTCTGTACTTTCCTTTTCTCTACCAGCGTTTCTCAGCATCACCTCCCAAACCAACTATTTGTACCCCAATCTGCTTATGGAGAACCCAGACTAAGATACGCAGTGATGTTTGAAACTCCTGGTCAGCAGGTCTGGGGAGGTTTTCAGTCTTTGGGCTGAGAATTACAAAATCAAGAATTAGCCAGAAGAAAAGATGGGGAGGAGGGGAGGCACATTCCAGGCAGATTAGATTAGCCTGGGCAAAGGCCTGGGGTCAGAGGGCAAGGAGTCCCAGGAGCAGCAGAACATGGTGTGACTGAGCTCAGGGC
This sequence comes from Ailuropoda melanoleuca, assembly GCF_002007445.2. Classification (NCBI taxonomy): domain Eukaryota; kingdom Metazoa; phylum Chordata; class Mammalia; order Carnivora; family Ursidae; genus Ailuropoda; species Ailuropoda melanoleuca. Next base: position 74,666,918 of record NC_048229.1, read on the forward strand.
ACAAGGGACTGCAAGAGGTGACCCGGGGTGGGGCAGAGCCACAGTAGGGAGTTTGGGTTTTATTCTAAGGGCCACGTGGGGCCACCAAGGGATTTTAAGTGTAGGGGAGAAGCAGGGACAAGTTGGTATTTAGGAAAACAGGCCCAGAAGCAGTGTGGGTTTGTCAAAGATTACAGCATTGTCTGTTCAAGTCTGTGCTGACAACCAGCGAGTGGGGAGACTGCTTGTGGGTGACCTTGGTTGCCTACCCAAGATTTCTCTGATGAAGGCAAATGCCTTCTGTTCCTTGAGATGGGTGGTTTTCATCTTCTCGATGTCAGTGGCCAAAGGTGGCTGGTAAATATCTTTTCTGCTGCATCTTCGTGGTCGGAACAAGGCAGAGGGGTCTGTGAAAGCAAGAACACAAGGACAGTCCCCCAAAGGGCAGTGGAACCAGCCTCTACTTTTGCAGCCAGAAGCCTCTTCTCTCACCAGGAACAACAGGATCCACCATTCCTCCTCCTCAGAGCCATTTCTCAATGCTACCCTCCATGCCTTTGCCCCTGCTATCTCTGTGCTCAGAATTCTGTCCCTACTCCAGCGGGAGGATTCTCTTCGTACTGAAAGCACAACGCCTTCCCCTCCGTGTGCTCCTGGACCCTAAGACAGATCCCAGTGCTCCTGGAACTGTAATGGATGGAAGAAGGAGGATCATTAATATTTCAAAGTCTGGTCATGTCTAAATATCTTCTTTTTCAAGCCACTTTATTGAGCTATAATTTTCATAAATTTTCCCATTGGAAGTCTACGATTCAATGATTTTAGTACATGTGTAGAGTTGTGCAGCCATCACCACAGCCCAGTTTTAGACCATTTTCATCAACACAGAAGGTTCCCTCACGTCCCCATGAAGTCAGTTCCCATCCCCAGTCTGTCCCACCCTCAGCCTCATAAATCTGCTTTCTGTCTCTATAGATTTTTTTTCTGGATATTACGTATAAATGGAATCCTACAGTGCATCATTTCTTGTGTCTGGTTTCTTTCACTTAGCATAATGGTTTGGAGTCCATCCATGTTGTTGTGTAATTAGCATTTAGTTCCTTTTTTGGTGTGGATGCACTCCTGTTTGTTTATGCATTCACATCTAGGTTGTTAATAGTGTTGGCTATTAGGAATAATGCTGCTACGAACATTCACATACAGGTGTTTATATAGACACAAATGTTCCTTTCTCTTGGGTAGATTCCTAGGAGCAGCCATTTGGCTATTTCAAATGAATGTGCTCTGAACATGTTTATACAAGTTCTTGCATGGAAATAAGTCTTCATGTCTCTGGGATAAATGCCCAAGAATGCAATTGCTGCAGCATATGGTGAGTCCATTTTTAGTTTTGAAAGGAACTTCCAAACTTTTCCAGAGTGACTGAACCATTTTACATTCCCACCAGCAGCATGTGAATGCTCCAGTTTCTCTACATCCTTGTCAGCATTTGGTATTATCACCACTTTTTACTTTAGCCATTCTGATAGGGGTGTATTGTCCCAACTGTCTTTGAATCCAAGCCTTTCTTTCCACCCTCACTGCTAGGACATGTCACCTCTTGCCTGGGCCATTCCAATAGTCTTTTCCCCACTTGTACTTTTGACCCAATACTTCTGGTTTCCTAAGAGCAGCCACAGTAATTTTCCTCAAATTACAAGACAGATCATGCCTCTCTCCTATGTAGCACTCCAGAACCCCAGCACTGACCCAGGTGCTACAAGGCTCTGCTCCCCACCCGCCTCTCGGCCCTCATTTTGAACCATTCTCCCCCTAATTCCCCTTGATTGGGCCACACTGTCAGTAATCACTGTAAAATGATAAGCTCTGTCCCACCTCAGAGCCTTTGCAAGGGCCCAGTGTGCATTCTTTCCCCAAGTTCTCACACTTGTGTTGTTTACTTGTTTAATGTGTCTCCCCCTGTGGGCTGTACTTTCCACGGGCAACCTACTCCAGCCAGTGCTGTGTTGGCAGGGGTGAGAGCAGGGATTGGCTTCAAATGGGCAAGAGGGAAACTTTGAGGGTGATGAATTAAGAGGATGGTTGCATAACTCTAGAAATTTACTAAAATCAATGAATTATGCACTCACAATGAGTGGATTTTATGTAAAGCTTGTCCCTAAGCCATCGAACTGTCTGGCACACAGCAAGTACTCTGCCAAAGAGTGGCTGCCAAAGAAATGACTGAATGAATATTTAATTGTTCTGGAGGCGTCTCTTTGGACAAAAATTACTCTTTTGTCTTGGGAAGATTTTAATGGACCTTTTGGATCTGCAAAGCCAAAACAAAAACAAACCCAAACCCTATCCTAGAGTGGAAGAACACAGGCCCATGAGGAGGAAACCACACAATATAATAATGTCAGTACAATAATATAGGTCTGCCTTTTGTTTATTCCCGTTTTATTTTCCCTGAATGTCAAAATCTCTGCATAGACTATTAGAGTGTTGATTCTGTTCTGTTTGCTTGTTTGTTTTTGGTATTATCTTATTGTAGGCATCCTTAGGTTGGGAAGTGAGAAATCAGGTTGGGGGGCTGGGTGCTGCTCAGTGGCCTCCTCCAACAGGGGTCAGCATGGCTCTGTTGTAATAAAACTTCATTTATGAAAACAAGCAGTGGGCTGGATTTGGCCTCGTGGCTGTGGTTCGCAGACCCTTATCCTGGAACTCTTTGCAGCCCATGTGCTAGCATGTTCTGTTTTGGTTTTCATTCTGAAGACCAGGGTCCCGAGCCTAGAAGGAGAAAGCTGCTTGCTTGGGATTACACAGAGAATGACAGCCATGCAGAGCGCAGCGCCCGAGGGCCTCTTCTGTTTTGTTTTGTTTTGTTTTTTCTGAAGGTAAAATTCCTGTAAATTGCCTGGGTGCCAGAGAGAAAGGCTGGGGGTAGAGAAGGAACAAGGATGCTCTAGAGACAGTGAAGGAGTCATTTGGTTTCAGATGGTTTGGGGGTGCTTCCCCAATCAGGGGTGAAGGAATGGTGGGGCAAGAAGATCAGCAGGTGGGCTCTGTAGGGCTTTGTCAGCTTCATCGGTTTCCAGGCCCCTGCCTCTGCCTATGCACCATTACCTGGGCCGGACAGATGTCCCGGAAGGGAGGCCACAGGCTCCTCCTCATCCTCCACTCTCTTCAAGACCAGTGCAAAGAAGGCAGCAAAGCCCAGCACCTGGAAAAGACCCACTGTGAACCGCAGGCCTGGGTTGGAAACTATCAACTCCTGATCTGAGAGGGGTCAGGATCAAGGCCACATCTGTGTCCTGGGCACAAAGCCATGCTCTGAGGAAGTCAGGTGGGAACCAGGCCATCCTGTTGCAAGAGGGGACATGGCTGTGAAGGGAGAGGGCCAGGGGACCTGGCCACCAAGCAGATACTGTGAAGCTTGAGCTCATCCTGCTTCTCATACCAGAGCTTTCCCACCTGCGCTCCCCTGTTGATAGAGCTCCCTCTTATCTCTTATACTACCTCTAGTGCTGAATTACATCTCCTTCCTCCCTCCGTCCCTCCCCTTTTCTTCCTCTATTAAGTAATTCATTCCATTTATGCCTTCACCTCTGCACCTACAGGGTACAAGATTAGTAGGATTCTGGGATTTGGTTGGGAACAAAATGGCTCACGACTCCATTCTCACTGTTCTCAGACTAGACTGGAGGAGATGTTGGGAGTTGTTTAAATCTTCTGATAAAGGTTATTCAGAGCAGAACTGGGGACTATTAGGTAAAATGGGGGTTAGGGATTTGGAGAGTCTCATAGGCGTAAAGATTCACAGTAAACGTCCCTTCCTTTCTGTAATCCCCCCACCCCACCCCAACACACACAGTGTATTCCTACCACTTAACTCCTTCCAGGGGGAGCTGTGGCTCCAAGCTCCAGGCTGGGGCTCAGTATTTCTCCAACTCTGACAGTAATTTTACATTTCAGAAATAGGAGTGCATCTTGCAAATGATGCATAGGTTTAATGATGTGTTTTTGTTTTGTTTTGTTTTTTTCTGAAGGTAAAATTCCTGTAAATTGCTGGCCTGTCTCACAATTAAAAGGATCTTTAGAATCGAGGAAATATGGTATTATTCATATTTATACATGTGACCTAGGGCAAGATGTTTGTGACCTTACCTTCCTAACCTCAGGCTGTCATTTATAGAACAGAGGCGAGGACCCTCCTGAGGGTGACTCTGATGCTGATTTGTCACATCTTGGTAAGCCACTCGGCCTGGCATAGAGTCTCTGTCCCAGAGCCCCTGTCCTAGAACTTGGATTATCATGGTGAGTCAGTTCATTATAATCCCCCACCTGGCACCAGCACCACCTCACCGACAAGGTGCTGTGTAGGTTTGTAATGAATAGACAAAGGAACGACTGAGCCTAAGGACAGGGCAACTGGCGGGAGGGAAAGTGTGGACAGAGGGGTCCAGGGCAGCCTGACCTTCAGGGGCTGGGTGACAAACACGCTCTCCACGAAGGAGACGGCAATGGAGATGAGCCACTTGAGGGAGCTGGCCCGTCCATAGTGCAGGCCGTAGAGCATGGTGAAGAAGGCCGCCACACTGCTGGTGGCCGCCACCAGGAGCCAGCCCACCAGGACGCACCACCAGGGCAGGCCTCGAGGACGCTTGCTGACCATCGGGAAGCTGAAATGCAGGGTGGGTGTGATCAGAGTGGCACCTGCCAGGCTCAAGTTCAAATCCTACTTCACCCCCACCAGCTGCATAACCGTGGCCAAGCTCCTTGACCTCTCGAACCCTGTATCTCATACCCACCTCAAAGGGCTATTCTGTATGCTATCTGGCATCTCGTACCCACCTTTGTATCTGGTACCCACCTCAAGGGCACATTTAATGACTTGGTGGTTGTTTGTTTGTTTGTTTGTTTTTCCTGAAGCGTAAGTTCCTGTAAATTGCTGGCCTATCTCACAATTAAAAGGATCTTTAGAAGTGAGGAAATACGGTATTATTCATATCATACATGTGATCTGGGTGAACATCCTTCCAAGGTGGCCTGGGATACACTCTCTCTGCAGGGGAGCAGGTGCCCACTCAGCACCCAGGGGAGGGGATTACCTGCTGAATGCTGGGGGTGGGGTGCCCAGCTGTCCCCCCAGGCAGCCCTTCAGCATCTGTAGCTGGCTGAGGGCCTGGGCGTGATTCTGGCTCTGGGGGAAGCCACAGGGCCCCACCAGCTGAAGCTCTTGCTCCATGTGCTCCAGCTGAAGGTAGAGACACTGCTTGTAGGCATTGTCCTTCTGAGGGTCACTTGGGCCCGCCTCTGGCAACAGGCATCTCATTTGTTCTGGAGGACAAGGGAGAGAGAGCATCAGCTGGCACCGAATGACAGCAGACTGCCTGCCATAAAAACAGTGTTAGTAACAGCTCTCTTGCATCGAGCACTTACTATGTGCCATGCCATGAGAGATCTAGGCTCAGAAAGATGGGGAAAGGTATCAGGCTCCCATGGCCAGTTAGGATTCATATGTTCCTCCTTAACCTTTTATCAAGGGCACTCTCAAAATTTCCTCACACATCGACAAAGAGAACAGAATAAATAGCTACCACCTGCTGCCACAAGCACCAGCCTTTGGGCTGAACTTGTTTGTCTCTGCCCACTCCCTCCACTTTCTTTTTTTTTTTTTTTTTAAGATTTTATTTATTTATTTGGCAGAGATAGAGACAGCCAGCGAGAGAGGGAACACAAGCAGGGGGAGTGGGAGAGGAAGAAGCAGGCTCCTAGCAGAGGCCTGATGTGGGGCTTGATCCCATAACGCCAGGATCACGCCCTGAGCAGAAGGCAGACGCTTAACCGCTGTGCCACCCAGGCGCCCCTCCCTCCACTTTCTTCTTTTTCTGGAATACCTTAAAGCAAATCTGAGACATGGTATTATCTCATCAGAAAATATTATTTTAAAGATTTTTATTATTTATTTGTCAGAGAGAGAGAGCGCATGTAGGGGGAGCGCCAGGCAAAGGGAGAAGCAGGCTCCCTGCTGAGCAACGAGCCCAATGTGGGGCTCCATCCCAGGACCCTGGGATTATGACCTGAGTCGAAGGCAGACGCTTAACCTTCTGAGCCATCCAGGCATCCCAGCAAATATTTTAAAATATACAAGATTTGCCTGGTGCCAAAGATACTGTTAGTATTAGTCTTTTGTTTTCAACTTATTTTTATTATGAGAAATGTTAAACTTAGAAAAGTAGAGTAATGAGATGAACCTGCACACACCCACTACTCAAAATCACCAACTCGTGGCCAGTCGGGTTTCCTTGGCACCTAGCCCACTCTCCACGTGGTGATTTTGAAACAGATTCCAAGGCCGAGGTCATGTCACTAAGTATTTTAACTTTAATATGCTTCTACAGAAGATAGGGACTCTTTTTAAAAATAAAACCATGGCATTATCAACCTTTAAAATGAGTAACAATAATCCCTTAATAGCATGAAATACCCAGCAAGTGGTCAAGTTTTCCCCCGATCATCTCACGAGTGTTTTCCTATAGTTGGTTTGTTCAAATTTCAGCTTCCTAAAAAGTTTTAAATGAAACAAAGGTGTTGTTTTAAATTACTCATTGCAAGAAAAAAATAAACTTGAACATTTCCACTATTCCCCATACCTTCTAGGGGAAGCTTGGTCTTGGCCTCTCCAGGCAGAACCAGGCCTGGGACTCTGACCCTGAGCTGGGTGACTGGCACCCCAGGACACCTTCTCCCAGAGCAGTAAGGGCCCAGGTTGACCGGATTGGTGTTTGTCTTTGCAAGAGGAATGTGAAGCCAGGTATGGGAGGTGACGGGAGAGAGCACCCTGGCCCCATGGCCCCTCCGCAGTCACCAGTGAGAAGTAAATGACTGGGAAGGTAACCAGCAGTGTGGAGAAGGGTGCAGCTGGGCTTGGGCTCGATGACGCTGAAGGTCTGGGACATCAGCTTTGCCTCCCTCTGGCTCAGGCCTCCTCCTTCCCCTCTTTGCTGAAGCCACAGCTGCAGGTTCTGACATCAACAGCCTTCCTATTGCAAGCCCTCTGGCAATGTTTCTGGAAGATACCATCACTCCAGATCAATTGTAACAACACTTACTGAATACCTGCTTTGTATCAGGCTGGGTCTAAGGTTTCATGTGTCTTATGACCTCATTCAGTCCTTGGAATGAGCCAAGAGGCAAAGTGGATCAATACTCCCATTTTACAGGGGAGGAAGCTAAGTCATGGGTTGAGCAACCTGTCCAAAGTTGCACAGCTACTGTTGAAGCTGGGAGAGCCCCAGGGCCTGGCTGATTCAACAGTCCATGTTCTAAGGCCTCTGCTATGAACACCAAAACCCCCAAACTCAAGGCCAGGTGTCCAGTGCAGTCATCAGCAGAGCTCCTGGAGGACGGCCTTCATGGGCAGCCCAAACCCAATTCTCTAGGACAAATCCTCCAGTGTGGCTGGAGCATGGGGCTCAAGGTGGGGCTGACCACGGGGTCAGCATGAGTCTGGCCAATGAGGACATGGGATCTTGTATTGAGGGCACTGACTCTCAACATTCAGTGTTCTTGAAAGTCACCGGAGTGACTGGTTAAAACTGCAGATCCCAGCCTCAGCCCCAGAAATGTAATTCACTATATCAGAGGTGGGGCCAGGAGTTTATGAATTCAAATTCCCCATTCTGTAGACCCCACGTCTGTAGTCTAAACAAGGTTGAGACAGTGCTAAGCCTTACATATTAAAAATGGCAGCATTCTTTACCCACACCGGCCAGTGTGACAGCCACTGGACCCATTAATTGATGAAAATTAAGACAAGAAATGCAGTTTTTCAATCATACCAGCCACATTTCAAGTGCTCAGTAGCTACATGGGGCCAGTGGCTGTCATAGTAGATGACACAGATACAGAACATTTCCAGCACTGTGGGCAGTTCCATTGGACAGCCTGGTCTGAACACTGGTGGCATTGATGTGGGTGGAAGATGGACAGGAAAGGGGCAGGAGGGGAATCAGAGAGACTAGTCCAAGCCAGAATAATGTGCCAAATGTAGAACTCAATAAAAAAGGAAATAACGATACCAGATTCTAGCTGAATACTGTTTCAAAAGGAGTTTAAGACCTCTCTGCCAGGGGTGCCTGGGTGGTGCAGTCATTAAGCGTCTGCCTTTGGCTCAGGGCGTGATCCCGGCGTTCCGGGATCGAGTCCCACATCTGGCTCCTCTGCTGGGAGTCTGCTTCTTCCTCTCCCACTCCCCTGCTGTGTTCCCTCTCTCGCTGGCTGTCTTTCTGTCACATAAATAAAAATAAAATCTTAAAAAAAAAAAAAGACCTCTCTGCCAAACAGAACAAGTGTTAAAAGGGTGTTAATGACACACTAGTACCAAACTGAGATTTGCTCCTAGAAGGATTGGAGGAGTGACTTTTTCACTCTGTGACTCAGTGTTCTTTAAAGTTTTTTACTGCCTTGTCCATCATCTTGTATCCTGCCCCTCACATTTGGAAGTGGATCTGGTTTGACTTTGCATCCCCCAACGCTTTACAGAAAAGGAACTGAGGCACAGAGAATTGAAGTAACCTGTCCAAGATCACACAGCCCATTAATGGCCAATGCTCTCCTTACCATAAATGAAAGTACACCATGCCTTTTTGCTTTGTGCTTTCCATAATGATCTATGTGGACATCATCCCATGCATGTTTGTTGCGTGCTTTCTATGTGTTGCATGGGGCCAGGCACAAGGGAAATGGTGGAGACAGGACTGTCAGATGGCTCTGACCTCACAGAGCTCAAGGTCCAGCAAGGTTGGTTGCAGCCTTTCAACAGCTCTTCACACAAGTCATGATTTGGCAGCAGGCAGTATAAAAGCAATGCAAGAGATGCTTAGGGGCTGAAGAGTATGTGGCTGGAGACCCTATTGTGGCCTGGGGGTGGGGTTGCTCCCATGAGGAAGGAGTGCTTAAAACAAGACTAAAGCCTGATTAGGAATTAGCTAAGAGAGGAGAGGAGAAATAACATTCTAGATGAAAGGAGGTGAGAAGGTCTTTAGTGGGAAGGCAGCTTGGTGTTGTGAAGAAAGCGGGTTGCCTGTGTGCAGAGAGAGGGAGGTGATGGCGAGTGGTTGCAGTGGAGGTCCGTGAGGGAGACTCTGTAGGACTTCTTCACTCCCTAGTGATACAGACCTGGCCCTAAGTCCTGTCTCCACCTGGTCCAGACATGCGCCCTTTGTCGGCTCAGAAACATCAGGACTTACCTTTCACTCGTAGAGACCCAAGAGGGAGCATTAAATTGTCCTTTCTCTGTTTGGCTTCCTCCCAGAACTCCGGCCCTGCCATGTTCTGCAGACAGATGACTTCTTCCACCAAGGCCAGCAGTTGATTGATGTCCATTAGGGTTGCTGAGTCCCAGCCAGAGGCAGGTGATGGCACCTTCAGAGCTTTAAACAGGGAGCTGACGAGTCTCCACATATCCTGCGAGGTTGGGTAAGGCCCAGGTTGGGTAAGGGGAACGTGAGCTAAAGGTAAGGGGGGGGGGTGGGCAGCATCGTGGTCAAGAGCATTCACCCTGGGGCTTGGCAGTCTGGGTTTGAATCCCAGCTTTGCCCACTGAGACATGATGTTGGATCACCCTGAGCTTCCGTTTTGTCACCTATAAAATTCCTCTTCTAGGATTTGAACTGATGCATTCCAAGCTGTATTTCGCAAAGTGTGTCATGTAAGCAGTGCATGAATGCAGAGGGAGTCCCTTCTCTGGGTTTCCAGCTGTGATCTATGATAAAGGTGTAATATTTTGTACACACTAGGTACCCAAAAAGTATGTGTGTGTGTGTTTGTGTAGGTGTTTGTGTGTATGTGTGTGTATGGTAGGCGTGTGTGCATATGTGTGTGTGTATATGTACAGGTGTGCAAAGGTATATATGTTTGTGTATGCCTTTGTATTATGTATGTGCACGTGCATGTCTATAGGTGTGTGCACAATGTGTATACATGTGTGCACTTGTGTATACAACTGAACATGCATGAGTGTGTGTATGTATACACACGTGTGTGTGTGTCGTTGATGACTCTTGGTGACTGATGCTGTCCGACATCATGGAGTTGTCAGGCCTCAAGCCACAGTACTCTCCCCGCCATTTCTGCCCAGGCCAGAGAACCCCCACACCGCCAAGGTTGAAGACATGCCTTAGTCACCACTTCAAGTGTCAGAAGGCCATCGTCTAGGGGCTGCAGTGAGGAGGCCAGGCTAGGGGAGCCCCTGTCCCATTTCCCAGTGTTCTGCTCCTTAGTGACTCGAGGACGGGTGTTTCGAAAGATCTGAACAATCAGGAGATTGATGGGGAACATGAGGAGAGAGCTCTCCAGTCCAATCATCACTTCCTGCCAAGTGAATTCAATTTTACCTAGGATAGAGGAGGAAAAGGGTTAATGGCGGAGTCTCCTCCACCACTTCCAGAAGATGGCTGTTCAGTAAGTATTAACCTTGCCCAAAGAGGTGTCTGACCCTTGAGTGGCACCTGGGAGGTGACCTCTAAGCTCTTAGAACGTTCTGTCTCGTAGGTTGGATCAAAACCTGAGGTCTTGGGCACACTATATAGTCTATGTTAACAATGATTTATGGTGTGGGTCTTGGCCACACAGTATCACCTTAGACTCTGGAGGGGCTGGAGGCTAAGGTCAGTCATGTGGGGGTCAGCCATGTCTATGTGAGCAAGCTCCAATAAAAACTCTGGACACCAGGGCTCCAGTGAGTGTCCCTGGTTGGCAATACTCCATGTGTGTTGTCACACATCATTTTTGGGAGGAGTGATCATTGTCACAGCGCCCCTGGGAGAACACAACTGGAAGTTCTATCCTGGTCTCTCCTAGACCCTGCACCATGTGCCTCTTTCCTGATTTTAATCTGTATCCTTTCTCTGTAATGAGTGTAATGATGTTTCTGACTTCTGTGAGGAGTTCTAGAGAATTCTTGAACCTGAGGGTGGTCTTGGGACCTCTGGAATTGTGTGGCACCCACCGGCCACTAGCTCTGACTGTCATGACATTGGGAGTTACCCAAGTCCATCTTTTGCTCAGCTGGGTCCTTGGGAACACCCCAGAACATGATGCTGGTCAGCATGGTGCAGAGGAGAAGGGAGAAGCAGCAGGACACCCTCTGGACACGGGTGAAGTTGCTCCGAGCTGAGCAGCTGAAGATGGAGTACCAGATGTGTCCATCCTGGAAGCCTGTGGAGGTCTTCATGAAAAACAGGTGGCTGTGAGAAGGCAGGGAGAGAGGGGTAGGAATGGGAGAAGGCTGGTCTCTTGGGATGAGAGGGAAGAGTTTGTTTCTAAGATTTATCTTCTATCTTCTCTCATGTGGAAGACATACAGCATTTTAGCATCACTTAGAGTTAATGATGGGGGTTCTGAACAGAGTGGGTTGGAATCCTAGGTGGTCCTCCTACCGGCTGTGTGTCCTCGGGCGAGTTACTTTACCCTCTGCATGTCAGTTTACTCGTCTGTAAAATGGGGGTTCTAACAGAACCTGCCCTCATGGGATTGTTGAAAGGATTAAGTGATTATTTTTGTAAAGCATTTGGCAAAGTAGCTGGCATATATGTGAGTTCATCAGTATTGGCAATTATTATTTTGTTATAATTTTAATATAATCATATAAAGTAGCTGGCATATATGTGAGTTCATCAGTATTGGCAATTATTATTTTGTTATAATTTTAATATAATCATATAAATCTAATATTATTAGATTTATTATAATTAGTGCATTAGAGGATACTGGTTAAAAATCCCAGGCTCTAACTTCAAAGTCAGTTTGAGAGAATAAAAATGGCACCATATTCTCCTTAGGCATGTGTGTTAGTCTAGAATTTAGACTAAAATTTAGTTAGTCTAGAATTTAGTCTAACCACAGGACTTCCACAGGGGCCCAGATTCTCCTGAGAGTGTGCGGAACTGATATTCCCAGCTGGCACCTGTTCTGGTGGCTAATTCTAGCACCCCTCAGGCTTGTACGGTACTTTGACCATCATTCTGTGCTGTGGGAGTGGCCTGGAGTAGAGGGGCGTAAGGAGAGAGGTCAGTTGCCAACAACAGTGGTTTTCCACGTGATTGTTCTACTCGTCGTTCTATTGACAGTTCCACAAATATTTGGTGAGCCTGGTGCTGTGTGCCAGGTGTTGTCCTGGGCACCAGGATTCATGGGGGAATGACATGGCCCTGCCTTCAGGCAGCTCTTTGTCTAGTTTCCAGGCTTGATGCATTGGGAGGATCATATCTGCTCCTGTAATGGAGCACTTACTATGAGGCCCTCACTGTGCTAAGTATGCTACCCACATCATTTCACAGGAGCTGCACAGGTCCCCTTGGGGGAGGCTGACTGAATGACTCATTTTTCAGAAGTGGAAGCTGAGGCCTGGAGAGGTGAGCTGACTTTTGCAAGGGTATGCCGCAAGTCAGAAGCAAGCATGTGGAACTGTGTGCTGTATGCCCACATCAGTGTTCTGCCTGTCCTCGGGTCCAAGTCTCTCTGACTCAGACTTTTTCCCTTTGCAGGCTGAGCTGTTCCCCGTGGCAGCTAGGAGGAAAAGTCACCTTTCAGTAAATGCACTAGAAATAGACTTTGTTTTGAACCTAACTCAGAAGCCATTTGAAGTTGAGCTCACAAACTCAAATGCTTAAAGGGACCCAGAGAGATGTAAATAAGTTAAATGAAGTGGGTTGGGAGTAAGGTACTAGGGATTGGTGAGGATTGTGACAAAATGGAGAACACATGGCCCTTCAAAGAAGAAAGCCAGTAGTCCGCTCCAGCAGATTGGTGTCAGGAAGGAACACTGGCCCAGCACCTTCATACTTGCCAGATTTTTGCGTAATCTCTTGATTTTTTAATATTGGTTGGGAACAGTCTAAATGCCCATTGATGGGAGAATGGTTTAATTAATTGTGGGACATCCAGTCTGTGGAATATTATGCAGCCAATAAGGAAAAGTTTGACCAAAACATACTGTCCTGGAAGGATGTTCATCGTCTGTCATCAAAGAAATAAGGTGACATATTTAGAGTAATGCCATTTTAAAAGATATAAAATACACAACAGTCTGTGGTGTATTTTACGTTCACGTGCTCATGAGCGTGTATGTGTACATTTGTACCTGCTTTCATATGTTTGACCAGATGTGGAAGGAAGGAAGGAAAGCCAAGGGACACACATGCTGAAACACCCATCTAGGGTAAAACTGCTTGAAGAAGGAGCCCCAGATGGCCAGACATGCAATCACCATTCAAACCAGTCTGTTCACTCATATAAAATATATTATTCTATGACATGTGTAAGGAAATATGGATAACTGTTCAACCACTTCACCACCTCAAAGATAATTCTGTGTCAGAGGGTCCATGTCCCTCCAGGGCCTCTCAATCCCAACAGGAAAAACCGATTGGTCATTAATGTCACACGCTTGAAGCTACCCAGGCCCAATAGCTGAAATGTGCTTTTATTCTGCTTCAACTGGATTGCGGTGCAACTTCTCTCGGGATGAAAGAACAAGGTAAACAGCATTTGCTTACAAAGAAAAAAAAATACCTGAATTGTTTCCTGTCCTGTTCTGTGGCCACCGGAAATACTTTGTCAAGGACACAGTCTCCGACATCGATGGACAGCCACGAGTTGCAGAGGAAATGCCACTTCCGGTCCCTAGCCAGGTCATGCACCAGCACCCGGCTCACATACCTGGAGAAGGGACCCACACTTCTGAGGACAAGGTTAGGGGGTGAGCCTTCTTTGGATACCACAAAAGTTAACATCGTTGCAAACCTGTGTTTTAGAACAAGAACTCCTGAGGAAAGAGAGTTTGTATTTTTCTTCCTTGTTCTTGGTGCCTTAACCAAAATGCCCTGATCATGGACTGAATTGGCCTCATGTGGGAGCTCAGCTAGTGTGGAAAGCCAGCTCTTGGAGGCCACCACGTTTTCACAGATATGTTGCAAGAGGGTGCATTCTGAAACTGTTAACCCTGGTGCAGGGCTGCAAGCCCAGTGCCAGCGTCCAGATGGAAGTGAGGAAAGCCAAGTTGTCTAAATTGTGTGTGTTCAGGGAGGCGTAGACATAGGCACACAAAAGCTGGTCTTCCTGCAGGCTTCCACCCTTAGAGAGTGAGCCATCTATTTTGGACTCAGTACTTCATGGGTATCATCTAACCTGATTTAGGTCTTTGAGACCTGGGGAAGAAATGAAATGATCTGCTAGAATGTCAGATGCAGGAGCAGACATTTCCCCTGTTGCCTTACAGCCAAAAAGAATAGTGATAATATCAAGAGTCCCTCTTTACTGAGCATTTACTATGTAATGACGACTATGCTTGGAAGCTCCAGACATTCATTTTCTCCTTTCCAGCAGGACAGCCCTGTCAGGCACACAAGAGCCACTTCTGTTGAGTCACACACCCTCCTGGGGAGGCCAACATCCAGTGACTGGTGGGTGCAGTTCCTGGGTGTGATCAAGACCTGGGCATCTCCACCCAACTTGGGACACTCCAGAGCTTCTCATGGGGGTCAGCCAAGCTGTTGTGCTGTGTCGAAGCTCTTCTCCCTCTGCTCATCCTGCTTCCTTCTCTCCCTTCCCAGGAGCAGGTCCCAGGCACCCTGCAATCTCAACTCTATCTCAGGGTCTGCTTCCCAGGAACCGATGTATAGCACTTAAAGTAGTAATATTTAATCCCTTAGGTAAATTGAAGACAGCAGTGTAAGTGCTCTGTTTTTCTAAAGTTGCAAGCTGCTGATGGGTGGGCAGGCTGGAAATGACTCATTTAGGTCACTAGTTTTGGCCTCACACAGAATCCTCAGGTGGATTCTCATCTCTGAGCTTGCCAGCTGTGTGACCTTGGGCAAGTCACTTATCTTCCCTGAGCTTAGATTTTCCTACCTGTAAAACAAGAATGAGAGTACTTGTCCTTGAGGAGCTAATGAGAAAAGGCACAGAAACAGGAAGGCTTAGCTTAATGCTCAGCAGTGGCAGCTGTTCTTACCTCTTCTGCTAAAGAACCAGCCCAATGTCTCATTTAGTCTCCTCTTATTGGGAAAGGTTTGTCTTCAAAATGGGCATTTATCCCCATTTTACAGATGGGAAACTGGGGGCGAAATGAATGTTGGTGCTGCACATATGCCAAGGCTGGGCCTAGCACTGGACCCCAGGCTTAGAACCTCCAGTCCTTCTCCTAGCTACTGATCCAGTCTCTGAGGCTCATGGGTGGTTGGGTCTCTCTAACCCTCAGTGTCTCTATCTGTGAAATGGGGATCCATTCTATGTGTTTGCGGAGGCTTGTGAGGATCAGCCATGTAGCAAATGCATAGTGCCCGGCCCTGGCATGGCAATTAGTGGGTTCTCATGGTGTGCCCACCCCTGACTTACCAGGATGGCTGGTCCCCTGAGTTGTCATGCCACAGCCGCAGACTTGTCAGTTCCCCCAGGGGGAACAGGGTAGAGAGTAAGAAGACATCCACTCCTCCTCGCTCAAAAATTGGGATGTCAGGGTCTGACAGGTGGTGGGGTTCACTCTCTCCATCCAGGCCATATAGAGTGACAGTCACCTGAAATCCAGAGACTAGGAGTGGCCAACTCCAGATGGTAACCAAGCCCTGGTGGCTGTGTTTCATTGGAAGTGTCCAAAATCCAATGAGAACCAACATTGCAAGGCCCCTTCATTCTCTCCTCTCCTCCCATCTTGGGCCTGCTTGAGTTATTTTTCAGGTGTATGAGGATTTAGGGTGACACTGCCTGCATTTATGTCTTCAACATGAGTTATAAAACACTTCTTGGTAATTTTTTAAACTTCCCATGTATTTATTTCTAAGGGCTCTAAGGTAGGAACTGGTGTCCCCCCCTAATAATTATATTCCCAGGGTCTCCCAGAGTGCCTGGCATTGAGACATGAATGTATGAGTGCCCATTATCTCAAAAATACGTATTCCTAGGCTCCACTCCAGACCTACCAACTAAAAATGCTGGGGACAGGGCCCAGAAATCTGCTTTTCTGCAGCTATCCAGGTGATGCTGATGAGCATGCCTGTTTTCCTAAGCCAAAAAGCTGCAGTTCTGCCACCTGTGCTCCACCCACATCCCTCAGCCTCACCGCTGCAGCAATCCCTGCACCCATGTACAACTGTCAGCAGCTGCAGCACTTTCTTGGGGGTTCTTGGGCTGTGAGAGCAGAGACTGGAACTTCCAGAGAATTAATGGTGCTGCAAGCTGTCCTTCACCCATAGCTCATGGGATTGGTGGGTAAATAAACCAGCTCCCTCAGCCATCAATGGGGATGACTTTGAGGCCCATGTTGCTTACTATTTTCCAAAGTCCCATCATGGGATTAGCTCCAGCTGCCCAGATAGGTTAACGTGTTGGCACCCTTTATTGGTTCCCTCCCTTCCCTGTTGGCTTCCTGGTTCTCTACTGAGGTGTCCTAGGAATCCCCCCTCCCACCCGAATCAACTACTTGCACTCGAATCTTTGTTTCCATAGCAGGGTTTCTCTACTATAGACATTCTGGACCCAATAATCCCTTGGTCTTGTGGCTTTCCTGTGCATCATAGGATGTTTAGCAACATCCCTGGCCTCTGCCAGATACCCAGACTAAGACAATATCAGACTGAAATGTGACTGCAACTCTGCAGAAAGAGAACTGGCCTGTGGCTCACAAGTTTTCACTCCTTTCCTATTAAGGTGGACTCTTAAATGTTTAACGGAAATGAGATGAATGTTTCATTAGATGGATGAAATTAATTCCTATGTTTATTCCACAAGTAGTTACTGAGCATTTACTCTATGTTACACAGCTGGTGGAGGACCTAAGACACAATAAATCGAAATAAAACAATTTTTAAAATAAAAATAAGACAAATACACAAAAATAAGCTTCATAAAGTAAAAAGTAGACAAATGCTCCACTCTAATGAAGCTTAATGTCATTTTTAAAAAAATAGAGTTTTCTCCAGGATAGTATACACAGTGCCAATGGTTCTCAAACTGGGTTCCAAGGAGCCCTCGGTTTTAGTAAAGGAACCCTGAAAGCCACTGCAGAGGACAGTATATTCTGATGAGGTATGAGGCACAGGCCAGACTTAACTAAGGATGCTGAGACATTACAGAGACAACCTGTTGTATGCTCCACAGCTAAATGCTGAAGAACCTCAGAGAATTTGTAAGTGAGTGAAATAGTTTCTTCACTACCTCTAGTCAGCCTGCTCAAAGACAGATGCTCAGCCTGACCTCTTAGCTAGATGCCAGCTAATCAGTTTACCAAAAAATGTAACTCAAGACTCATTGTTTTCAAATGGTAGGCATTTCTTTCTTTCTTTCCTTTCTCCCTTCTCTCTTAAAATTTCTGTTTTCTCTTTAATCATTGATATCAATTTGCTGACTGTTCTTCATATGTGAGTAGATTTATCTGCAGGTTACCAACTAACTGTCTGAGTTATTCTTTGGTGGGCATAAAGGAGATGACCAGTGGCACAGTGCTAGACCCCAATTCTCCCTTAACCTGGTCTCCTTTATCTTTTTAAATATAGGGGCTTGGGAGGATGTTCTGCTTGACAAAAAGATTCTTTCCTTTAAAAAACAAAAAGGAAAAAAAAACCACACCTTATAACACTAAACCCATTGTGCTAAGGTAACTAATGGGCCAGCCAGTGCTTTGCAGGGTGGGACATACTGATCAACCCAGGGTCTTGTATGGTCACATACCTTGGAGGAAGTAGCTGCCCCTCTCCGGTGTCCAGTGTAGACTGTTACCAGGTAGTGGTACTGGGCAAAGGGATCATTGTCCTCCAGCACTGTGACCTTCACCTGGACAGAAGGATGGCATTGGGAGGGCCCTGTTCAGTGGGTTCATCCACTGCACAACAGCCAAGAGTGAGCCGGTCACTCATGACAAAAGGAGAGAGCAAAATTATGTATGTTATTTATTCATTTCATTAGGTGAGAGCCAGTAAAATAAAAAACTTAAAAAAATACAAAATGCATTTAATATTAAATATAACTCACAGTAGTCAGACTGGAAATGAACTTGATATTAAGCTGGGAATATTCAGTGTTTGATCCGGTGAATGATACGAACTCTGTTTATATAGAATTTCTAACATTGGTGACCAGATTGGGACGCCAAGAGAGTTTAAAGGGAATGAACATTAAGGTGGTTTAGCAGCAAAACAAAACAAAGCCAGACTCTCTAGGCTGCAGTGGGCTCTGTGATGAGCCTCCCAGATATCCTGCCAATGGAGGGCTTGTTCCCCCAGTTGTTAGGGATGCAAGAGCCACCTCTGTTGAGATCAGGTGCCCTCATGGGTAGGCTGAAATGCAATGGCAGTTTGATGTCGTGTCTGGGCATGATCAAGACCTGGGCATCTTGACCCAACTCAGGGCAATCACTGGAGCTCCTAGTTCAGTTTCTCTCTCTGCTCATCCTGCCTCCTTCCCTCCCTTTCCAGGGGCTGATCCCAAGTACTCTTTGTGAAACACTGAATGCTCAACTGCATGGCAGAGTCTGCTTTTTGGGAACCAGCCTACAGGTGAGGCACTTAAAGTATTAATGTTTAATTCCTTGGGTGAATCGAAGACAACAGTATAAATGCTGCAACTGCTGCTAAGTTTCATACCACCTTAACATCCTAGGAGGTGTGGCTGTGTGGGGGAAGGGCAGGAAATGGAGAATGTTTCAGAGCTTTGGGACAGTGCACCTTGCATTTGTTGATGAGCACAAGATATACTGTAACTCAAGACACAAAGCTTTATTGAAGGCTAACTCACTAAATGTCAGACATGGTGCATATATTGGAAAAATAGTCAGAACTTTGTTGTTGGCAATTTGTTGTTTGATCTCATTTCTATCCTCAGACCTGTCTTATCATCAGGAAGGTCTGGGTTTGAATTCTGGCTTCAGGGAGGTGGCCGTACACCAGTTAGTCGCCCTCTCTGGTCTTTGGTCTCTTCCTCTGTAAGATGATAGAGGACCTGTGCAGTAAAGGGGGATCTCAGAAGGCCTGGGCTGTCCAAACCCTACACATTTCAAAGAAAGACCTGGCTCTTGGCCAGGTCCTGAAAGATAACCCTTGTGTTCTCGGAATATCCTGCATGATGAGTGCCTTTGAATACGTTGGTCCACACCAGGTAGTCTCTGCTAACAATGTGAGTTATGGTAAGGGCTTTGGGCCACACTGTATCAGTCTGACCGCTGGATGGTGGTGGTGATGGTGGGTGGTTTGCTGCAGACTGAGTAACTAAACTGAGTCATATGGGCACTCCATATGTATGTGACTGACCCCCAATTAAACCCTGGACACCAGGGCTCAGGTGAGCTTCCCCTATTGGCAGTACTTCATATGTACTGTCACACACCATTGCTAAGAGAAAGAAGTCTGTCCATACAAGTCCACTGGGAAAGTACAGTTGGAAGCACTTATTGGATCTCTCCTGGACCCGTCCCTTTGCTGATTTTAACCTGCATTCTTCACTGTTATAAACCATAATCATGAGCATAACAGCTTTTCTATATTCTGTGAGTCCTCCTTAGCAAATCACTGAATTTAAGGATGGTCTTGGGGACTCTCAACATGGTACCTTCCTAGGGCTGTTGGGGAGCATTAAATGGGATAATCCCTGGCATATAGTAAATCCTCAATGAGCGGTCAGTAACATAATCCTGACAATTTGATAAGAAAGGCCATTTTACATATGAGGCTGAGGAGCTGGCTTGCCTGGGACAACCTGGATTTGCCGCTAGCCCTTTGGCTCCCCAGCTGGTTTCCATCTCCTGGAATCCTGCAAGGGAACACCCTGCTCCTTCCTCCCATTCCTAAGGGCCATGCAACCTCACCTTGGCCTGATCCTGAGCGTCCTTCCTCCTCGCCCAGATCACCACCAGCAGGTAGGCCACACAGAGGCAGCCCACGGTGGTCACAACCACGGGGTTGTCCTCGAAGGTGGCAAAGAGGTCGGCAGTCTGGCAGACGTCAATGTTGTTGGGCATCACCAGGAACGTGCTTCCAAAGAAGGTGAGGTGGTTGCAGAGGCAGTGTGTCTGGGAGTGGGTGGTCCGTGGCCCCACCTGCAACCCCAAAGAGGCCCTGGTGGGAATGCCAGCGTATCTTTGGCTCCCTCCAGCCCAGGGGAGGTGGACACCGCCATGAGGGGGTGCTGGGGAGAGCAGCTTTAGGAGCCCCTTGAGCTTTTTGATTTAACTAACAATTTAAAAATGCTGAGAATATTATCTATAACAATTATCTTTATACTCATCATTCTCAGCGGGCAACTGTGTATCTTATCAGTCTTCTTTATCCTTTTAAAAAACTATTATGGGCGAAGTTGAAGTCCCCTTCTCCCCCCACCCTCCATAAGCAGCCATTATCACAACTTTGGTATGTATCATTCCAGTACATTCTCTGCCTGATGCTTACTCAGTGGACAGATACATGTTGAGTGCTAATTCTAGGCCAGGCAACAGGCTAGGTGCTGAGAGGACGTCTGCGGTAATCAGATCATCTCAGTTTCCCGGGGACTTCCCTTCTTCTCAACATGAAAGTCCTGTGTCCTAGGAGGCCCCCAGTCCCAGCCACACTGGGATGATTCGTCATCTCACAAAAAACAAAAAACTGAGACTGGGGAATCATGTAAAGAAATGGGAAGGACAAGTGTTTAAATCCTAAGCTGGTGTCTCAGCACCAGGAAAGCATTTCCTAAATTTCACCCCTTAGATCTAGGTACCAGGCGCCCCTATCCTAGGCTCATGCTTTGAGGAGTGCCACTGTAGCTGTCCTCAGGCTGCACACATTTGTACAAGATGGGGAGCCAGGGGGCCCTGGGGACGTGCCCACCACAGCACATACCACCCAGCTGTGTCTAGGGCGTGGCCCTAGTTGACCCCAAGAATGAGGCCCTCCTTAAATTTTGCACTATAGATGCCTCACGTGCCTTACCCTAGTCCTGGCCCTGGGACTCCCACTTCTAGACAATCGTCTGGGGACCTGGTCCTGGAATTCCTTGCTTCTAGGGCCTATGCAGACCTGTTCCTCAGGATCACTCTTCCCTGGTGGGCTGGCCACTGGTGTGCCCACCCCTAGGCACAAGGGTGGCAAGATGTGGCTATGGGGGACAAGGTGTGTGGATAGAGCTTGGGTACACAGTCCCCTGTGGTATAGGATAATGAGGTTAGGGTTGGGGAGACAGGAATGGGCCAGGGCAGGGAGCCCCATCTGTGCTCTTAATTCCCACCCTACACTTAGGGCCTTCCTTAAATCTGTCAACTAGCAAATACCCACCAGGGCCGTTTGGTGGGCAAAGCAGCTTGCATTCAACCCCAGACTCAGCTCCATCTTTTCATTCCAGGATCTACCAGGAGTTGGTAAGGTGGGAGGGAGCAGAAAACACTGGCATGCAGAAAGTTCTTCTCTGCTCAGCACATGAGGAGGAAGAACCTGCTGGGGCCCAAACTGCCCCAGCAGGTAACTCTTGTCTCTTTTCCTTAACAAGCCACTCAGCAAAGGCTGACCCCTGCACATGTGCATGACCCGAACTATTTATTGACAGATTTTAGTTCTGTGTTTGCTCCATTGTTTTTCTGTTTCTCAATCCTGGTCAGCATTTGGCATATCGCTGTGGGGCTTATGGGAACACCTGGCACACCTGGAGGGGGTGGAACTGGTTTCAGAGAAGAAACCCAAGTGGGTGCTGGGAGCCCAGGGACCAGACTTTCTATGCCTACATCTTTGCCCTCCTGGGCTTTCTCAACCCTTCCAGCATGAGAGCCTCGAACACCGGGAGTTAATCTGCTCATACCCTGACAGTAGTTGTACCTTTAGTATTCTTTGAGAAACTATATAAGCAACAACTCTGCCTTTACCCCCTGAGAAGGTCTATAGACCATAGATTTGGAGCTTTCTTCAGCCATTTAGAGAATTTGGTGCTGGTTTTCCAACCAAACTTGATGATCCCATTTACTTCTTTATGGTTCCTCGGTGATCTCTATATATCTGTATCTTCGTCTGTATAATGAGCATCAAGTACTCAATATTGGATTCCTATAACTTTTGGTCTATGACACACTCCCACATTCATGTATGCATGTATTAGTAGGTGTATATTTTCAATAACATAATAAGGACCTGAGAACCCCCTATCTACTCAAAAGCTAGAAACGTTCCAGTAACTTACACCTAGCTAAGTGGTCCTCCCCCAGTCTGTCCTCATGCTCCCCCCACCCAGCTGCCACCCAAATCCCATGTTCATTGTTTCCTTGATTTCCCTTTTATATGTAGTTTTGTCTTCTCTATGTTCAGATTGTTCAACGTAGCCATTATTTTATTCTGAGCACTCACTGTGTGCCAAGCACCACACTAACTACTTTCTCCCCCTAATCTTGTCTAGGTGTCACTCCAACTGTAAGTGGTAGCCAACCTTTATCCCCATTTGCAGATGGGAACACTGAGAGAGGTGCAGTGACTTGTCCAAGGTCACCTGGCTAGTATTGATGAAATGGGATTGGACCTAAATCTGTCTGATGGCAGAGCCCATGCCCCCAGCTGCTGCACCATTCCCCTTTATGAGCCTTGGGTCTCTCAGGACAGCCTTGCAAGGCATCCCAGGCCAGCAGCATGGGCATCAGATAGCTGCTGGGAGTGAAGGCCCTGGAAGGTCGCAGCACACCCAGCGTCTTGTTCATGAAGTACAAAGGCCTCTATTACAAGCATGGGGAACACACTGTCTCTTGGACATGTCAATGCACCTGTTTCTTCCTGACACTTGGGGAACTCCCTCTGTGTGGTGGCCAGAAGCCAGGGCAGAAGTTGACAAGGGAGCTCTGAGTCCCCTTCCGTAGCTCTGCTGTGGCCTGGTTTGTTACACGAATTGTGACCATTGTCATTTGATTGTGTGCCATTTGCTTCTTGGCTGTGCCCCCTGATACGTTGAAAGCTCACTGGTTTTTCTAACCATTATATCACCACTGCCTTGCACATGGTGAATATTTGTTGAATAAATGGAAGAAGGTATTTATGCTCTAGTAGTTGGAGACAGGTGTGTGATAAATTTCAGCTAGTTGCAGTGGTTACTGTTCTTGGGGACAGTGTGAAGTGCTATGGAAGTCCAGCAGAGGGAGACTCCCAATGTCCGGAGGCTCCCAAGAAGTTAGCATTAGAGTGGAAGATCAAAGGGTAAATAGGAGTTTTCTGGGCAGGGTAGGTTGTCCCCAGGAAGAGAACAGTATATGACGGGCATGGAAGGGGAAAGAGGAACACCAATGCCCCAGAGATGGCCTCCGATGGCCTCAAAGCCAATGTCTGGACATGTCATGGGTGGAGCTGAGCTGACCTGAGACAGGGATCTGATTGCAATTAATAGAGCCATGTGCCATCCAGGGGCTTGGTGAGCCTGGGCTGGGGGCTGAACAAGCAGTGCCTGGAGCTCCAGAGACAGACACACTTGGGTTTGAGTCCCAATTCTCCCACCTACTAGGCAAGGGATGTGGGGTAAGTGTGTTGACTTTCCCGAGCCTTTGTTTTACCACCTGTAGAATGGGAATACCCATACTATCTTAAAGGTTATTGTGAAGATCTGATGAGGTAATGCAGGTAAAGCATGCAACACAGCACCTGGCATAGAATAAAGGGCTCAGCTCTGAGTTTGGTTCCCTGGAGAGGGCACCCTCGGCCCCCCTGCAGCCCAGAGTCAGCAGGACTTCCCAGTTATTTGTCCATTTGTTTAATGGTCATTTGTTCCCAACGGTGAGCAAAGCACCCTATTCCTGACTTGTGGGGCTCGCAGTGCACCGAGGGAACAGACATGATCTCAGTGGTCTCCTGAGTAGATATGAAATGGCTTAGTGCTATGTTAAGTGCTGTGAAGGAGCAGATGTGTGTACCAGGAGAGCCTACAGTGGGAAATCTGACTTAGCCAGGGTGACAGTTTCCTCAAGGAAGCGACACTTGTGGCAGGGTCTGAAGGAGGAGTTAACTAGACTGCGGGGGCAGGGGCATTTCAGGCACAGGGAATAGCACAGGCAAAGACGCTGTGGAGGGGTGCAAAACAGCCACCAGAGGCACTGAAAGGTGACCCTAAATGAGCTGGACACAGCCAACGAAGCTGCTCTATCTTCTTTTTTGTGTCCTCTCCTTACCTGGCACCCAGAGTTGTCCCAAGTCCCCCGGACCTCATCCCAGAACACACAGTGGGATAGGAAGGTGGTAATGCCAACTGTGAGGTCCCTGCCAGGGGTCAGCTCCAGGTCAGACTCGGGGACCACGGTCAGATAGTAGACACCTTCCCCAAAATGCAGGTCCTCTGGGTTCAGGATCCATGTGGACAGACCATCTGCAAGAAAAAGGGACCAGGTCAGCCTGAACCCTTATGGAGACTGGGGCTAACAGCATGGAAGAGAGGAACCAAGGGGACCTGGGAGGGAAGCTGAACTTGATGGTCTCTCTAATGTCTTAGGAAATCCCTCTTCCCCCTGAGACTTGGGAGCAGAGGAGAGGAGGCACCCTCAGGTCAGTGTGCAGAGCACACCTGCCAAGTCAGATAGATGAGGGCTCAAATTCTGACTCTGCCCCTTCTTGGCTGTGTGACTTTGTATCAGTTATTCAACCTCTCTGTTCTAAATGTTCATAGTATCCATCCCAGGGGTTGTAATGAGGATTATAACAACGTTAGTTCTATAAGTGCTTGTCAGTTTCTTTCGGGCATGTAGTAATTACTCACTTAATGTTGCCAAATAAATAATAATGAGAATAGTAGTAGTAATAATAACACCAAAAAAATCAGCACTGAATGTAGCAAAGTGTTTTTCTTTTTCTCTTTGGCTTCTGACTCTCAAGTTTTAAGTTGGTCTTCCTCTCTCCATCCCCCAGGAAGCTCAAGAAGCTGGACCCGTTGTTGGACTACCTGCAGTAGCCACTGGCGGAAGGTGGGCTTTGGCGTCATAGCTGGTCTCATTGGGGTGGTAGCCATAGCCCAGGCTGAGTATGAGTGGGATATCAGGTCTCCAGTGCAGCTGGATCCCCAAAGCTGCCCCGTCTGAAGTCAGGTTCACCCACAAAGCTTCAGGACTGGTCAGGTTTAGCACAGTTGGCTCACTGTGTCCTTCCGAAAGCCGGGGCAGCAGGATCTGTTTATTAAAAACAATCAAATCAAGGGTGTGCAGGAATGGGAATGCCAATAAGCATCAGAGCTGCTGGGCAGAGCAGGGCAGGGGGAGCACCCGGGGAACTGAGATCCACTCTCTGCTGTGCTCATTCTATCAGTTTCCTGGAGCTGCTTAACCAATGACCACAAACTTGGTGGCTTACAACAGCACAGATTTGCTGTCTTACAGTTCTGGAGGCCAGAAGTCCAAAATCAGTTTCACAGGGCTAAAGTTGGCAGGCTGATGCTGTCTGGAGGTTCTAGGGAAGAATCCCTTCCTTGCCTTTACCAGCCTCTGGAGGAGCCCGTGTGCCTTGGCTCATGGCCCCTCCTCACATCACCCCAACATCTTCCTTTGTCATCAAATCCGCCTTTTCTCATCTATAGTTAACTCTCCCTCTGCCTGCCTCTTGTAAGCCCTGTGATGGCATTCGGCCTGCCTAGATCATCCAGGATCATCTCTCTATCTCAAGATCCTTAACCTAATCACACCTGCAAAGTCCCTTTGGCCATGTCAGGTGGCAGATCCATGGGCTCAGGGATGAGAATATGGACATCCTTGGGGGTGCTATTGTTCACCTCCCCTGCTCATCAAACTATGTACTACGGCTTGGGGCTGAGTCTGCACAGAAAGAGGGGAGACTTCTAATTTGCACAAAGGTGCTGTGTGAACTAGTAGTCATGTTGATGACAGTGTCAAGCAAGTAAAGTGTAAGTTAGGAGCACAGGCCGTAGAGGCAGAGAGCTCTGTTGGGATCTCGGCTCTGTCCTGTATCGGCTCTGGGACCTCTGGCCAATTAACAAACCACTCTGAGCCTCAGTTTCCTTGTCATCAATAGAACACATAGACTCACTGAGGATATTAAAAATGATATTGTATACAAAGTATTTAGCCAAGTACCAGATACATAGTAATACTAAAAAAATTTGCAGCTGTTATTATTCTATTACTTTTACATTAGAAGTTCTCATAATCATTCTCCATTTAATGGGCTTTGCAGATTAACTGGTGCTCCGTGTTCCCTTTTTAAAATAGACTGATTGATGCCCACTGCGCACTGTTTACTCCTGGTGGTCTTTTGTGTTTAGACACAGGAATGGTTCACCCTGCTTCCCTTTCCAGGAAGAACCTGCTGCCCAGTCACAGGGAGTGTGGTCAACAGACCGGCTCCAACTGTCAGTTCCTTAAAGGTCTGCCCCGGCTGCAGAGACCCATGTTGTCTGAGGCACACTTTCCCTGGGGCCACCTGTATCCAGTGATCAAGGAGAGGAGAGGGTACGAGGCCCAGACATACTGGCCTGCTGTGGGACACTTTCTCATTTGTACCTGTGGGATTTTAATTTATGGAGGTGTCTGAGTGATGACATGGAGGGGCCAATGCCATTGAAAGAAGAATTTATTACTTATATTTCCTGAGAGGAGGGGACCACCATGCCATGCAGGGCCACAGGGGAAGTACCTGGTCAAGGGGCAGGAGCAGGTGCAGGGGAAAGCTCAGGTCAGGGCTGTTATTATGTTCTCCATGGGAAAGGCAAGGCAGGGCAAAGTACATTCTTTAGGATTGGCCCATTCGAATAATTTTGGCAGGGTTGGGACTTTAGGGATGGTCTCTGGTTACTTGGAACATGGCCTTGGGATGGTTTAGGACAGGGAAAATGTTGGCTTGGTGTGTGAGACTCAGATAAAGGGGCTGGTTGTGGATATGGACTTGGGAATGGTTTGTCTGCATATGAAAAGCGTGCCCCAGCAAAGCCCTTTGCTACCTGTAAGGATCAGCTGGCCCTGGCAGGGGCAATTTCTTCCTCACCAGCAAGATTTTTAAGATACCAAAATATCAAAAGATACAGAAAATAATAAGGCTGATTAATACAGGCCTGATGGCTAATACTTGCTACAGCACTCCTCTCTGGGTTGACTGGGGCTTTGTGAGGTCTGGATTGCAATCTGACTTCTCCTTCTGTCCAATCCTGCTGTCCTTCTTCCTTCTTCACAGGGCTGGGTCTCTAGCAAACATCTAGCACCCCAAGCTCTTTCTCAAGAGCTTTACTTGTGCTTGTAAAGGTCGATTTTAATGATATATTCCACAGAGTGACATAGAGTGGCAAAGTAGCAGTGTGAAAAACATTATTTACCTAAAAACTTAAGTTGAATGCTTTGAGAAGACACAGGAAAGATGAATTGCTAAACATTGTTAGTGGTCAGTGATGAGAAAACTAGTAGATTAGAAAAAACTCACTAACATCTCAAAAGAATTTAAACTCCTGTTGCATCATGGTGTGCTTATGTTTTTGCTTCATTCTAGAGAAAATCTGACATTTTAGAGGCTGCATTGTAAGAGTGGTTTATGTAATGAAGACGATTAAAATTCCAATCCACAGATTTAAAGAAATGTTTCAATTATACACCCAAAGATTGACAATGATATACATTTATAGTTTTAAGTTAAAATACACTGTGTAAGATAGGGTGAAGACCATTCTTAGCGATTCTCCATTTTAATCAACTTCCGGTCTCAACCAAGTTGAAGAAGAAAACAGGAGTGACACTGACTTCTGACAGCACCCCAACTTCTACCTCGATATTCTCTGACAGATTCTTCATGGGTATGAGATGTCCACTAGGGCTGGTCAAACAGAGGCCACCAACAGTTCCACTGACGTCGAAGTGACTCTGGGCTGGGAAGGGGTTCTTTAGGAAACTTATCACCTGAAACCAAGAACAAGGAGTGCTGGCCAAGGTCCCCAAAAGCTGGAAGGTGACTGCATCTCAGTGCGAATGATAAGGTTTCCTAAGATAGGACGGCCAAGTGGCCTTGCCCTGTGGGGTGAGTAGGGGATCCCGCTGTTAGCTGTCTCTTGCCTTGCTGGTGTGTGTCTGCCCTCCAGGACTGAGGACCCACTCAGACCCATAGCGCTGTGTGGCTACTGGACTGTGAAACCCTCCCAGCCTTTCTTCTTGGCAAAGCCAACAAGTCCCCAAGGGAGACATACTTGTCTGCCTCTGTTGGGACTCAAGGAACAGAGAATCGGATGGGAGCGAAAAGAGCTCTGGATTTGCCATTTCCTAGTTTGGAACGAAGTCTGAAGAGCTTTATTTCCAGTAACTAATTCAACCAGGGCTGCTGGAGAAATTCCACAACGCAGTGGAAGAAGGATGTATTTGGGTGTGCGAAGGCTCGAGTCTGCATCCCAGCTCTGCCACTTTGCTTATGGCATTGGATGAGTCACTGAACCTCATTTGTAAAATGGGTTTAGCAATATTGTGGAACTAACAGGGTTGTTATCAACATAACTGAGCAAATGCACGTGAAAGTGCCATATAAGCTATAAAGGGTTGCCCCCAACGAGGTTATTCCTGCTGTTACCCTGATGTCCACAGGCTCCTGGCTGTCCTCCATGGAGCCAAGGGAGGAGGCAGCAGGCAGGGTAAAGGTTGCAGAGTGGGCAGCCGCAGAGTGCACAGAAGAGCCTCGCCAACTCCAGGGCTGTATTCTGGCCACAAGGTGAGAACAGGTGTCAAGAGACAGACAAGAAAGCCGGTGTCAGAGGAAGATCTCCTGTACTGCAGGGAACCCCGGCATTGCCATCAGAGTGGGTGGCTCTATTTCAGGCCCCTTAGATGGTTCTGCATGTTTGAGTCAGTAGAAGCAGCAGGAGAGGCAGCTGACGCCCCCAGCACTGGGCTGGAGGCTCTATGAGGACAGGGCGTTAGCCAGCTTTGTTTACTGCTGCACCCCCAATACCTAGAAGAGCACCTGGCACGTAATGGTGGTCAACACATACTTTGTTGAATGAATAAATGAGCTTTCATGTGGACATTTCTCCAGCCTTATCCTACTTGATCTCTGATGTCATGGACTTCTAGCCCCATCTTCTCTGGCCTTTGATGTTGTCCCATATGATTAGATTAGGGAACTAGTTTCAGACCCTAGCTTTGATCAGGATTCTGGTTTGGGACCCTGTCCCTGGCCCCCAAGAGGGTAACGCTGGCATGAGGAATCAAAGAAGGTGCTCATTGCATGGGTCCCAGCAGTACCTGCCCCTCCTTGTCAGGTGGAGGCCTGTAGGGTGGAGGCATCCTCAGGTACTGGAGGGCACAGTGAGAGACGGACACTCCTTGAAGAATTCCCAAGGCCAGTGTATCTTGAATCCCCACAGCTCTGTGGAGCGATGGGCTTGGCCAGGCGCACCGGAACGTGATTAAAAGTGGGCAGGCTCCCTTCATTCAGCCTCCCTGCCTGCACGGCTCTAATATGACCTATCTTTCAGGACTCATGGGTGGCTTCAAGACAGGACTTGGCACTCACCAGCTCCTTTCCTACGCTGTACAAACACCCAGACCTTCTCTCAGTGAAAAGTCCTCCTACTTCTCGCTCCTCTCACGTCTCCCACTTCCAAAGCTGGTCTTCTGGGCTCTGCTTTTCACAGGGTCTTAGGATGTGGGTGTGGACCGAGCCAGGTCAGGGGACAAGCTTTCTTGGGGATCTCAGTGCAGCTAGTTACCTGTTTGTGTATATGGAGATGGAGGGGGTGACCAGAGTGGCTGGGAGGCCTCCAGGCAGTGTCCCCAGAAGGAGAGCAGCTTGCACATGCTCCACAACTCTAAGCAGCTGGGGCACAGAGGCCATCTGGAAAAGAAAGCAGGGGATACTGCTGGGGACCCATCTCTGTATGCTGCCTTTGGTTACTGTCGCCATGCTAATGTGGGACCTTCAGCAGAGACTGGGACAGGGCAGAGGAGGGAAGAAGGGACAGCACTGCTGTTTATTGAGTGTCAAACTCTGTGGGGAGTGAAAAGTAAGCACTCATGAAGATTCCAACCCCTTTTAGAATGTGAACCCATTTTCATCCTCATGAAAATTCTGGGAGGCAGGTGCTCTCACTTATACCTATTTGGCAGATGGGAAAACAAAGGCACATAAAGGATAAGTTACTTTTGGAGGTCACATGTTGATAAAGGTAAGTGCCAGGACTCCCAGTGAGGTGGCCAGGCATCTGGCTCCTGAGTCTGTGCTAAGCTGTCATACTGTGTGCCTCTCTGTGCTGCTCTGTTTGGCCCTGACAGCCACCCACAACCCAGGTCTTATTTGTGGGTAAATAGAAAGCCACAGGCAGAGCCATTTCACAGTCACCTGGGCTTGGGCTGCTCCTCACCCCACCCAAACCCCCAGATGAGGATGCAGCCTTGCCGAAACCAAGGCTGGTATGAGGATCCGAGAAGGGCTGGATGTTTGCATAGATTGTGTGTGTGTGTGTGTGTGTGTGTGTGTGTGTGTGTGTGTGACTGAGTGGATGTGAATATGAGTATGTGTGTGTTTGAGGGTGACCTGTGAATATAAGGAATTGTATGTGTGTGAGTATCTGAGTGTAAGTATGTGATTGTGTGTCTGAATGTGAATGTGGGTTTGAGGGTATGTGTGACTATAAGTGTTTGAATGTAAATGAGTGTATGTGCATGTGCTTTTGTGTGTGACTGAAACCATATGTGAGAGTCTTCTTGTGTGAGTGTGTATGACTGTGTGGCCATTGTGAAGATATGAGTGTTAACATGCATCTCTGTGAGTGTGTGCAAGACTGTGTGCTTCAGGGTATGTGTGAGAGTATAAGTGAATGCTTATAAGCGTGTGTGAGTGTAGGAGTTTGTGTTTGTGTGAGTGAATGTGTTAGTGTCTGTGGGTGTGTGGGAATGCATTGGTGTAAGTATTTGAGTGTGACTCTGTGTGTGTGTTCCCCACATGCTAAAGGGCTATGGAGCAGCAAGAAATGTGTCTTCCACTCTACCATAATGCTGTCCTAGGAGGCCCTTCCCCTTGCTCCCCATCAGGGGTGCTTGGGCTGCATGAGACTGTGCCTCATCTGTTCTCACTCTACCGGCTGCCTCTCTTCTAAAAACATTCTCTGTTGGGGTAGACATGTGATCTCTCCAGTTGGTAGCTTATCTGGGATGAGGCGGAATGCCTCGATTTACAGGGTTGAGACTGAGGGAAGTTACATACTCTGCTCCAATCTCAAGGTTTGAAAGCAACAGAAGCAGGATTGGAAAAAAAAAAAAGAAAAGAAAAGAAAGTGACAGAGGCAGGATTGGAAGTCAGGCTGCCTCACTCCAGAGCCTTTGCTCTGCCTCCCAGAAGCTCTGGCCTCTATAACTTTTCTTCCAGCTCCCCAGAGAGGACTTTAACCTCTGTGCCTCAGTTTCCTTCTCTGCAAGATGGGGAAAAAGATCCATCTAGAAAGGCTGGTGTGATCTGGGCATGTGGTAGCTGGGTAGCATGTGGGCATGTGGTCTGCATCTGGGCTGAAACACCTACCTGGCTGCCCTTGGCCTCTCCAGGGTCTTCTGGTCCCTCCCTCAGGGAAGCTTCCAGCACACTGCCCACAGCCTGAAACAGGTCCTTGGTGGCTGCTTGGCGCCTCTGGTCTTCAGGACGGGCCCTGGAACTCACTGCCAACAGGGCTTCACTGGCATGCTGCAGAACCCAGGTGGCCTCCCCCTGGGTTCACCCAAAGAAGAAGGAAAGGCAGCATGAGCCCCTGCCTGATAGACCATCCCCTACACCATTCAAAGGGACAGGGACTACAATAGAGGGGAGCTAGGTGGGGAGAAAAACTAGGGAAAATACGGGCCCATTGCCCTTCCCTACAATGTACTAAGTTCCTTCAGGCAAGTAGCCTCATCCATCTCTGAGTCTTTCCAGAGTGCCTTGCACAATGCCTAGTACATAGCAGTAAACATTCACTAACAGGGGGATGAGTGGAAGGATGGCTGGCTGGCTGGATGGATGGACAGATAAGACACTCATTCCAGTTTTGTAATTATATCTGTATTTCTGAAATTATTTGTGTAAAGTCTTGTGGCCCCAGTACTCTGAAAGTGCTGTGAGGGCAGAGCCTATGTCTGTGTGACTTGCTGAATTCTTGATGCACAGTTTGTGCACAGTACCTGGTATATACTAGGCATTCAGGAAGCATTTGTTAAACAAATGAGTAAATGAATGCAGGGACAAGTGAATGGAAGGGTGGAGGGATGGATGTACCCAGGCACTGAGTAGATGGATGCATATGGAGTGGATAGATAAGCAAATGGGTGTGTCAGTGGCAAGTGTGATGTTTACAGCATCATGGCCCCAGAAATAAAGGTCAGCCTTGCTGGCTTCAGGCTGGAGAATGTGAGGGGCACAACCTCCTTCGAATAGGGGGAGCAGAGCCAGGGGAGTTCTCGCCTCTTATTAACTTAAGGCTTCTTTTTTTTTTTAACCTTTAGCTACTGTAACGCTGGCAGCATGATGATTTAATTTGAGTTCTCCAAGAAGCAGAGCCTGAGGCAAGGATTTAAGATGTGGGGAGGCAGAGTGGCTGGTGAGGCAGGGGTCAAAGAAGAAAGAAAGGCAGGAGCTGGCAGCTGGACATCAGTCTGATATGTACTGGGGAATGTGGGTATGTATGAAGTGGGGAACATGGGTAGGTTAACCGCAGTATCTGGTCACACATTTGAATGTCACTCAGTGATTAGAGCCAGCTACTCCCTTGAGGTGTCACTGGTAGGCGGGGGAGTAAGGTATGTGAGCACACAGGCTATGACACCCAGAATGAGACACAGGAGCTGCAGGAGGACATCTCCTCTCTTTGGCACCACCCATGCAGGACCCTTGGAAACAAGATGGTGGAAGCCTTGGGGGCCCTGTGATTGAGGGACCTTTGACCTGGGGTGAGTTGTCAGTTACCCACTGCAGAGGTATGTGTCCCATGGCTTGGCCTGTGACAGCAGGTGGGCCTCACTTACCTGGGCCACAGGTGTGAGCTCCTCACTGGGGTGGGTTGCCTCTCTCAGCACCTGGGCCAACTTTTGTACCCTCTGTATGTCCCCCAGGGTGGCAGTGACCGCAGACAGTGACCCCAGCACATGCTCTCTGACCTTGATGCCGAGGGAGGAAGATGGGGAGAGAAAATGTAATTCCAGTGGCTTGATGAAACCATTTCAGAAAGATGTGGAGTCAGATCAAGTGACCAGGTTCATCTGGGGTTTTTCCAAAGCCCAAAGACCTCTGTTTGCTTCGTAGGATGTGTGGTGGGCAGAGTAATGGCCTCCCAAAGATGTCCACATCCTAATTCCTGAAAACTGTCAATATGTCACCTCACATGGAAAAAGGGACTTTAGCAAAATTGTTTTAGAGTTTTATTATTTTTTTATGTTCTCTCTACTCCCCAAACATGGGCTTGAACTCATGACCCTGAGATCAAGCGTCGCATGGGTGCCCCTGTTTTGGAATTTTAATTGAGTTAAGGGTTCTGAGATGGGAGCAGATCTGGATGAACCAGGTGGGACCAATGTAACCACAAGGGTCTTTGTAAGAGAGAGGTAGGATGGTCAGAGTCAGAGAAGATGTGTGGATGGATGCAGAGGTGAAGAAGAGGCTGGGGGAGGAAGGGAAAGGAGGTGAGGAGGGAAAGTTTGGGGAGGGGAGGGAGGAGGCACTGGAGGGGTAGGAAGGAATTGGAGAAGGATCTGAAGATGCTGAACCACTGGCTTTGAAGATGGTGAGGAGTGTAGAGGCTTCTGGGGACCGCGCTTTCTAAGCCACAGAGCCCTAACAAGGGCTGGCTGGGGGCTGGGCTTGGCAGCCACAGAGAAAAACTAAGACTATAATTTCAGCCCTGCCCAGGAGAACTTTCCTCATTGATGGAAGGGTCCTATCTTTTCACTGTCCACTCACCAGAAGTGACTGTTGAGCCCTTGAAACGTGGCCAGTACAACTGGAGAACTGAATTTTAAACTTTATTTCATTTTAATGCATTTAATTTAGATGTAAGTACCTAGATATGGTGAATGGCAACCATGTGGCACAGCACAGATACGAGTGCACAGTCCCTCTCTCTTGGCCTGCTTCTCACAGTTCATGCAGCCTACCTGAGAGCCTTTCCCGGCAGCTGCAGAGTATGGGCATGTCTCCTGTTAGCTCAGGGTGCATCTAGGCTCTGGCTTGGATGGAGGAGAGAAAAAGCCAGTATATGAGGGGCTCTCTCTTGTCAGAATGTTCGGGTAGGAGAAATTGTGTTCGTCTCTGCAGATCTTCCCTCCCTCCTTCGTCACTGTCCTGGAGGCAGCTTCCATGCAGATGCCACTGGCTCCTGACTCTCTGGCCAGTGGATTCATTCAGCAGGAGATGAGAGGGCAGGAGGAGAGAGTGCTAGAAGCTATTCTCCTGGTGCCTGCCTGCCAGATGGGTCAACTGCCTCATTCTTTAGAAACCATTGCTTCCACCAGGGTCTCCCTTCCATGCAGCTGCCCCCTCCAGATTATGGTCACTTCAGGCTGAGCCCCAGCTTTTATCAGCAGAGCCCTTCTTAAATTCTTCTCAGTCATTCCATTAGCGTTTTATGCCTGCCTTCTGCCAGGACCCCAGTGTTTCATGAGGAGACCTTGGGTGGCTGCATAGTCTGTGTGCTCAGGGACCACAGGACATCCAAATGGAAGTCCTCCATAGGTAATGTTCAGAGTGAATGCAAACCAAGACTGAGAACCAGGGGGGTGTGGGGTGTACGGAGGGGCTAATGTGAAACAAGGGCAGGGGTGAGAGGCTTAGGAGGGCAAGAGGTGGACAGGGGAAGAGCCAGTCTGGTTTGGAACACCATCTTCACCGCCTTTTTAGAAATGTGGGCCTGGGCAAACTTTTAAAATTCTCTTACCCGGTTTCCTCTTCTGTAACATAGATGGGGATCTCACCATTTACCTTGTAGGGTTTTAATGAGAATTACATATCCCTGAAGCTCTTGGGGCTGGCAGCACATAGTAGGTGCTCAATAAATGTTAGTTATTTATAAGTAATGACTATGACAACCACCACTTCTTTGTATGAAGTACTTACCACATGTCCTGCACCATGCTAAGTACTTTCATGCAAACCCTTCAGGGGACCAGAGAAGTCTTTTTTTTCTTCTCCATGCCCAGCAGGTGTACGTGATGCTGTGTGAGTATGTGTGTGTATGCACATTTGTGTCTGTGCACCCACACTTATTCATACAGCAGATACCAGAAGTGAAAGTAATTATACATGCTGCGATAGTTGTTTGGCATGTCAGGTTGTAACACATGAAATGGCCATTCTGTGGATTAAAGCTGGTTGAATGTTGGTAATTTCAAATGGTTTAACCTAACCTTATGAGGAAAAATACTATTTATTATCCCCATTTTCCAGATGGGGAAACTGAGGCTTAGAGAAGTTCATTCACCAGCCTGTGACAGTACAGGTGGCAAGTGACAGAGGTGGGATGACAGAGGTGGGACACCAGACCATTAACTATATGAGTGAGGCCAGGCCACTTTTCTCTTCTGGCCTTCGTGTTGTCATCTTTGACAGGAAGGCCTGGAATGATACTCTTAAATTCCCTCCTGCCCTAGAAGCCTTTGACTCCATGAGGTAGAGCAGGGAAAGCAGGTTTGCATCATTTTAGGTCACTTACCGAGAAAGGACCAGAGAGGGAGCTGATGTCAGCACCTCGGCAGATACTGAGGCTTTCCAGCTCCGTGAATTCCATGCCCCACCCTGAATGACTGGGTACACACCCCGGGACCCCAGTGGATGGCATGAAAGGGGCCCATCTTGAGCACCTTCTGTCTGATGTCCATGTTTCAGTAGCCACCCGCAGCCATGCCCCTGGCACTCCTGGTCTAGCGTGGACAACACAGCTCTGGCCAGCTGGAAGAGCTGCTCCGGGTCCCGCTCGCCTTGCAGAGTGGTGGTGATGTTCTCCAACACTGCGGCTTGGAATGCCACGTTGCCAACATGGGTGTCTCCAAGTCCCACCTAACAGGGAAACCAGAAGCACGCTCAGGGCATGAAGACCTCAGCTCACCAGTTCTTGTTCCAAAACCTGGAGCCTAAAGTCACAGTCTCACGAAGCAAACCAGAGCAAGGCTGGAAGGCTTTGCATCTGGTGTGGGGTCTCTCCTGCGGCTGAGGGCAGCTGGGCCCACTTGTAGCAGGCAGCCAATGGCCACTGAAAGCAAGCCTTGGGCAAGTCGCTGCTCTACCCTCACTGCCCTCCTCATCATGCCCCAATCCCTTCCTGCTCCACCTGGCCTCTCACCTTTCAAATTTACCCTGATTTTATCCAGCCTCAGCCTTGTAGCCCTGATGGCTGATTTTGGTCCTCCTTCCTCTAGACTCTGATGGCACTGGTCTATCCCATCCCTGCGTCCTCCTGCTCTGTCCTCCAGGGCCTGACCCCTATTCTGGCCACTGAGATGTAGGGTCTGCAAAGGTAGAGACCATGTCTGTTTTGTTCACAGCTGTGTCCCCAGGGCCTGGCACATAGCAGGTGCTCTGAAAATACTAGTTGGAGGAATGAATGAATCAGTGATTCATCTGGTCATGCCCTTGGCTCCCTTCAACCCGTTCTTGGTGAGGTTCATTCAGCTGGGTCAATAAGTTTTCTCAGTAAAGAAACNTAAATAAATAAAATCTTAAAAAAAAAAAAAAAAGAAACAAAAGGCTGCCACTACCCACCTTTACTGCTGCATGGGCCTGCTGTTTGTCCCCTGCAAGACTGGAGACAGAAATGACCACTGTCAGCATGAAGTTATTGTTTACTTTCCCAAGTGGCAGATAAACTGACGGGAGGGCAGGCTCAGGGCCACAGTGTAGACAGGAACCTGGTAAATGGAAACTCAACAGTTAGGGGGGCATCTCCAGGCCCCAGGGAGACTGGAAAGCCACGAAGGTAGAGCCTGATGACAAGGACACGAAAGCTGCAGCTTACGAAGGCAGGGCAGGCACTCAGGGACTCCATGCTTTCAAAGAGAAGACAGACATCTATACTGATCCCCTGGCCTCTCCAGGTAATCACATGCTGCTAGGACTTTGGAATAATTTTACTGGAATCCATAAAAAATTCAAAAAATATTTTCCCTCTTTACAGGCTTAAAAAAAATTCAAGGTAGCAAACCAAATTACAAAAAAGAGAAGGAGGAAGAGGAAGAGGGGAGGAGGAGATCTTAAAAAGTAGCTCAAAACATATCCAAGTGCACTCAAAAGTCACTTCCTGTACAAAGGCCTTCCCAGGTTGGTTGATCTAAACTGCTTCCCCTCCTCCCCAGAGAAGTGTGGCTGGGTCATTGCACCTGGGGCTGGTGTTAAGGTGTAGGGGATTCTTCATTCTGCAAACCTCTCTCACAGATGGAACATACTTTTTGCTGTTTCCACAGAGAGACAGACCCCTGTTCTGGGAGAAATGGAGCCTAGCAGCTGAAAGGAGAGCATAGCCAGTACCTGACTCCAGACAGAAGCAGTACTCCAGGGGGCCCAGGGCCGAGGATGTGTTGCAGAAGATGGTGAAGCTTGTCAGAACGGTACCCTCCTTCGGGGTGATGGTGCAGATGGGCACCTCGGGGGGAGGCAGAGAGCTGATCACATAGGTGTCCTCCCCATAGGCATGCCCAGTCACTGCTGGGGAGTGAAGACAGAGGGTGTTTGAGGGGCTCTGTGGGTCACACAAACCACCATGCTTCAGGATCACCCTGGCAGCTTGTTAAGCATGCAGATTGCCAGGCCCATCTGCTGACCCTGAGCCTCAGACCTCTCTGGAGGTTCTGGGGTGGGGCCCAGTAATCGGCATATCTAACAGCTCCCCCAGTGCAGGGTATCCTGGGGCCTCACATTTTAAGAGTTAGTCCTTCATCTCTAAAACGGGGCTAATATTAGTAGCTGCCTCACAGCTTTGGTGAGGAGGAAGTCTAATGGGAAGCAAATGACTTGCTCAAGATCACCGAGCTCAAAAGGGCCATGGCCAGAATCTAGAAATGGGCTGATCCCACCCGAAGCCTTGTTCTTTCCAGGCCCCCACCTGCACCAGCCTCCCACACCCCCTGGTATTTCAAAGAGTAGGTACCTGGAAGAGCTGGGCATAAAGAGAATTTTAACCAATTAAAAATGATGAGTGTAGACCTAATCCAGAAGGTTTGGGGCAAGCCTGGGAGTGCTCATATTAAACCCCAGGTTGTCCCAGTGTCCCAGTGTGGGAGGTCTGTGGGCCACGTTGAGAAAAACTGAATCAATTTAATCTATTTGGAAAAGAACCCATCATCTGTCTTTTTGAGAATCTACATTTCCCCCCATACTGGGTTTGTTTAAAGTGAGAATCTTCCTGGCAGGACACGCAGGCTGCACCACCTCAGAACAATCTGTCTCATCCACCCTGCATAATGCAATTCAGAGGCAGGAAACTGAGGCACAGAGAGTTTAAGTGCCTTGCCTCCCAGCTAGAAAGTGGTGGCGATGGGATTAACACCAGAGCCTGCGTATGGCTCCTGACCATACGGCACTGAAGTCCCACATTTTAGGGCTTCTGGGTTTGTCTTGGTTCACTTTCTGTGGCAGACAGGATCCGTGACAAGAGACTGAGGGGAGACCTCCACACCTGTGGCTCTGATCCGGATGGCCTGGCCCCAGGTCTGCAGGAAGGAGCTGTTCAACCGCAGCATGGAGTTGTTGCTCTGAAGGAGGATTAAAGAACTCAGCCAAAATCCATGGAATCTGCAGACAGCTGGGAGAGGCTCAGCCTGAAAGAGAGCATCACCCAGAGCCCCTGAGGCTTCAGCCAGGCTGCTGGACCTCAGGAGGGTGGTGGCTTCTCACCCCTAGGAGGCCTTCGAGATCTGTCTCTGCTGCAAAGACACCACCTGCTTTCCCCTGAGTGAGCCCACATACCCAATTTCCATTCTGGTGTAGCTGTTTGTCCGAGATCAGGTTCCCCTGAAGGAGAGCCTGAGACGGGGATTCATGTGCAGGTCATTTACTGAGGGAGGGCTCTTGGGAAAACCAGAGCAGAGAGGGAAGCAGAGTAGGGCAGAGAATGAAACTCCTCAGAGAAGTGGTTTCAGGCAGTGTCCAGCCAGCCTCAGCCTGATCCCATGGGGAGCGTTAGCCACATCACAGAAGTTCTCTTATTCAGAGGCAGGGGGGGCTGGGCTGTGAGACCCCCACCTCCATCGGTTACTGGCCGGCAGTCACTCCACAGCGGCTGGGGACGGGTGTGTCAGCCTGGGAAGAGGAACTGGGCTGGGGCACCCGCAGCATCTGCTGTGATGTTTCTCCATTACTTCTGCCTCCTTGCATCCATTCTCCCTCCTGACCAATGCCCTGGTTTTCCTCTGGGGAACGCTTACCACTGTGCCCCCCCCCCGTGGGCTTTGACCCACCCCAGCTCAGTCCTGGGCCTGTGACACAGGGTCTGGTCAATCAAAGTGGGAGTGATGGCCAGTGTCCTCACCTTCTCCAGAGAGGTGTCTTCTAAATACCAGTTGAACATGGCCACTGAGGAGTCATCCCCCATGGTGACTCTGAGCACGACGTCTTCACTGGCATTCACTGGTCTGCAGTTCTTCTCACAGCTGAGAGGGAGACAGAATGGAGTGCGGAAGCTCACTCAGGCCTTGTGGCCTGGTCCTTCCCAGGTCCTTTGCAAAGGTGGCAAAGGGCCTTTTTTCAAGTGAAAGAGGGAATAAAAGCAACCCATGCCCCAACCAAAAACAGGAACGGTATAGCATCGGTATAGCATCGGTCATGGAGATGGAGTGATTTGTGCCTGACTGAATTCCTATTTCATTCCCGATGAAAGATGGTATGGAAAGCGCATGAAGCCCAGGGTCCTCAGATCCTGTCCCTGCCTTGTAAGAATGGTCACCTTGCATGAGTCACTTAAACTCTGAGCCCCAGTCTCCTCACCTGCAAAGTTGGGGGGGGTAAGAGCAGACAATATTTCTGTGATTCCTTCTAGCTCTAACAATAATTAAGGAATGCTATGGTTTTATTGCATGCATGCCACAGGTGATAAATAATTTGCATCATTATTCACTTATCCAGTGCTTACCACGACCCTAGGAGCAACATATTAGAATCCCCTATCACAGACAAGGAAACCAGACTCAGGGAGCCAGTGTGATTTGTTCCAGGTGATACGACTCCTGGGTGGGCGAAGGGAACACACACCAGCACATCTACATCCAGATCCTGGGCCTTCTCTACAGCGTCCCACTCCCTCCCTGGAGCCAATGAGAGATTACTCTGGCACCTACCATGTGTCCAGCCCATCTGCAGGACTTTTCAGTTTTAACTCCTTAGCAGCTCTCAATCTCCCTGCTTCTGTCTTCATGTCCATCCTAGCACAGGTGTACCAGACATTCTCCAACAACTCTTTGTGGCTCTGGACACTAGGAGACTAATGTCCATAGACTGTGTCACCTGAGTTCCCGTGCCCTGTGGCTTCTGGTTGGGTCCCGCAATGGGAGGCATTGGCTAGGGAATCAGAGGGTGAGGGGGAGGTAGGTATTTATTCACCACTGTTCCTGCTCCTTAGCAGTTGGCAGTGACTGTGTTCCTCTAAACAAGACCACAGCTCCCAGGGGTTCCAGCAACGCCATCCACCACTCCCTAGTTCTGCAGTCCTAAGAAGGACAGTGGCTTCCACCTATCGTAGTCCTGCACTGTCATCTCTAGTTTGTTCCCTTTGTTTGCACACATCTGTAAATAGACCCTTTGTCCAACTCTCATCAATTCCCAGTTTGAGGGAGACATCTACTTTTTGCTGAGACCCAGCTGATAGACCAGGCTACCTTGAGCTTTCACCTTGACTCCTGTAAGAACTCAGCAATCTCCTGGAGCCCTCTCTTGCCCTCCTCCAACCTGCTCTCCACCCTGCTACCACAGCATTTTGAAGTAAGACGTAATCATGTCCCCAGCCTGCTTGCAACTCTTGGGTGACTTTCCAGAACTCTTCAAAATCATGTCTGTGACATAACCCACAAGGTTCCACCAGAGCCAGGCCCTGCCTTTTCTCCAGGTTTCTTCTTACCCCTCTCTCTCCTTCCATACTTAAGCCATACCAGTCTCCTTCACTTCCAGCTTATTCTGTGCTCCCTCCCTTTGCTATCCAGTTTCCTTTCCAGCCAGCCCCCTTTTCCTGCCAAGCTAGTTCCTCTTCCTTCTTCATATCTCTGCTGAGGGAAGCCTTCCCTGATCCTGAGTCTGGGAAGTTGTCATTGGGGTGCACTGTCTCCCTGCATTGGGGCAAATCACTGCTGACCACCAGGGAGCACTCCCTTTGAGAACTGCGACTGGCCTAAATGGTGGCTGAAGGGGTGGCAACACCGCAGAAGTTTGCTCTCTTGCGCCCACCTGACTCGAGGCCTGAGCTCCAGGGGGGAGGACACATAGAGGCACTGCTCCTCCTGGTTCTCCAGCTCCCCACCTCTCCAGGTGGCCAGGCGCAGGGTGATGGCAGAGTTGGGCGGTGGCAGGCAGGACGGAGGAAGCACCAGCTCCCTTTGGTCTGTGCGGAGCAGCTGCCTCTCAACACAGTAGCTCCACTGGGCCCAGCAACGTCCTGAGAGAGAGGGGCAAATGCTGTTAGCCATCCAGGGACCCTTCTGGTTTGGGGTTTTTAGAAGAAAAGAGTCATAGATAAGAAAAGCAGCTCCAAAGAGAGAGTTTGATTTTTAAAAAACACTCTCACTTGCAGGGTGCAGAAATGGTGCTGAGGAAGGATGCTTCTGGGGAAATGAGTGGTGCTTCACCCTGACTCTGAGCAGACCTGCAGCATACGTCCACTTCTTTTGCACCAGCCACTTGCACGGATGAATCAATGGGCAGGCATATTGCTGGAGAGTGGCCAGGAGGATATACAGCTCTGCCTGGGAGAGCATCCAGGGCACTTTCTTGACTCTGGTGTAACTCTCACTC
Organism: Ailuropoda melanoleuca; assembly: GCF_002007445.2. Classification (NCBI taxonomy): domain Eukaryota; kingdom Metazoa; phylum Chordata; class Mammalia; order Carnivora; family Ursidae; genus Ailuropoda; species Ailuropoda melanoleuca. The sequence goes on from NC_048229.1 coordinate 74,708,767, forward strand.
TACTTGGAAGTGATTGTCCTCAGCCCTGTGTCCCTGTGGGTACACTGGGGACCTGGGGACTGTATCTCCATCTGAGAGACCGCATGTCACCTCCGGCTTTATGATACTGGCTCGGTAAGTCCCTGTATCCTTTGCCCTTCATCTCTGTTGATCCATGTTTATCTATCAATCACTTCACTTCCCCTGCCCCCCAGCATATTAGTCATTCACAAGACGTGATCTAGGGTCAGCCCATCAGCTCAACCACCCAAACTCTATACATGTGTCCTCTGTGAATTCTGATAAGAATTAACAGCCAAAAAGATGTCCTGAACAGTTACCAATGGATATCGAAAGGCTTCAAAGTTTCTGTGACTTTTAACCCAGCTATTCCATGTCTTGAAATTTACTTATTTTCTCAAAACTTATTTATGAAAGTAATCACAGAGGCAAATAAAGATATAACTACAATGATGTTCATTACAATGTTGTTTATAAGGGCAAATAATTCAGAACAACCTAAATGTCTGAAAAAGGGGCACAAGTAAATAAACGATCATACATCAACTAGACAGTCTATTATGTACTTATGAAATCAAGATGGAGAAGATATCATGGCATTAAAAAATGCAGGATTTATTGTTCAAAGAAAAACAGCTAGGGGCGCCTGGGTGGCACAGCGGTTAAGCGTCTGCCTTCGGCTCAGGGCGTGATCCCGGCGTTATGGGATCGAGCCCCACATCAGGCTCCTCCACTATGAGCCTGCTTCTTCCTCTCCCACTCCCCCTGCTTGTATTCCCTCTCTCGCTGGCTGTCTCTATCTCTGTCAAATAAATAAATAAAATCTTTAAAAAAAAAAAAAAGAAAAACAGCTAACAAAAATAATGTGTACAGTAGGGATGGCATTCATTTCCAAAAGAATGTCTGCCTAGCTAGGATATATCCCTACAGAAAGGGGGACAACCGTTTCTAAACAATGGGTACTGGTGCTACTCTCTTGGTTTGTCTGAAAATGCCTCCTCACTTCTAGACTCTCTTCCCAGAGACATATCAAGGGCAAGGAAGTGAAAGGAGGGATCCACCCGGAGGGGAGGAATTGTTTTTATTTTATCACTGAGGTTGTTTGTGGTGAAAATAAAGCAGATTGACTTTTAGGATTAATTACTGTTCTCAGATTCTTTACAGATAATGCATCTCCTTGTTGCCTGCCTTCAGGGCTACCTCTGCCTTGGTTTGCCACTGCTTCCCCCCTCACCCTCCCATCTCCATGGAATTCTCAATCTCTGCACATGCAAAGTGCACAAAATGGCAGGTGTGAAGGTTAAAAAACAGCAAAGCTGACCTCTATCCATTACTTTGGGGTGAGATAGGACAGTTCCAGAGCTCTGCAGCCACCTACCACATGACCACTGGAAGCGTAAATCCTTGTCACTGTCTGGCCAGCCCAGAGTCACAGTCGTGAAAGGATCCACGTACTGACCAGGTTCCACATACACCTGCACATCCCCTTTCTCTCTCTGCAGAAAAAGCACAGGCTGTTGAGACGCCCCACCACAGTTGGCACCCCACCGCCCACCCCACAGCACTCTGTGCCAAGGGTAGCCACAGCATAGGGTGTGGAATGGAAACAGACCCTGTATGATCCACCTGGCTGCCCTCTGGGGATGAATCAGGGATAAGTAACTTTAGTCTGAAGGTTGAATGGAAACAGACCCTGTATGATCCGCCTGGCCGCCCTCTGGGGATGAATCACAGGATAAATAACTTTAGTCTGAATGGGGGCTCAGTGCTAAGTGTCCACCATGCATCTAGCCGTTAATAGAGCCTGCTCTGGGTCAGGCCCCATGCTTAATTGCCAGAGATACAGGAATAGAGAACTGGGCCTTGCCCTTAAGTTTGGGAGGGAAGACAGACAAGGAAAAAGATAAAACACAGAATGCTAACTGCTAAAGAGAAGGGGGCCCAGAGGATTATGAGAATGTGTAAGAGGGAAGCAATAGGTTGAGAACATCTACTCCTGTGAAGGTTTGATAGCATTCAATTCCTGGGTTGCTTGGACTAAATCAAAGGAGCTAGTGACATGTTTCCTATTGTGTCTGGAACAGAGGAAGGCACAGAGCTATTGTGAAGGAGGAGGAGCAAGCCTGTGGGTTCTAGGAGGAGAGATTGGCAGGTATAAGGTGTGCTCCTGGAGTAAGTTCTGGTAGGACCTAATAAACGGCTAGGCCTAGAGGGCTTAGCCTGGTGTAACAGGAGGCTACACGGCAGAACTCAACCCCTTAGTGGTCTCCCATGGCCTGAGAGTAAAACCCAAACCCCTTTCTTGGCACCTAAGACCTCATGTGATCTGGCTTCTCTCCATCTCTCTGTAATCTCCTACATGCTCCACCCCTCATAGTCCTCAAGCCAACTTCTAGCCCCAGGGCCTTCATATCTGTGCACCCAGAAAGCCTTGTTCTGCTTTCCAGCATGACTGTCTTATCTTCAGGTTCCCACTCCAATGTCACCTTCTGAGAGGCTTCATCTGATCACATTTGCTAGGCCACCCTGTGTCGGTTGCTGTCACTGCATCCTGTTGCTTCTAGTTAGACACTTACCACAACTCCTAATGAGATGCTAAACTGTTCAGTAGTTTCACCCACTAGGCTCCAAGAAGGCAGGGACCACAGCAGTTTGTTCACCTTTGTGTCTCTAGGCCCTAACGCCAAGCCTTGGACATTGTAGATGCACAGTCTTTGTTATTAAACAAGTGCACGGCAATGTCAACAGCAAGGAGTTGAGGACTTAGTCTTGCTGTAAAACTAAGGAACCTGGGCCTGTTTTTTAACTTAAGCTTTATAGCTATAAATTTCCCTCTGAACATTGCTTTAGCTATATTCCACAAATTTGGATAGATTGTGCTATCATCACTCAGAAATATTTTTAAATTTTCCTTGTGAATTTTTTCTTTGACCTGTTGATTTTTTTCAAGTGCGCTGTTTAATTTTCAAGATGTCTAAAAGATATGTACATATCCCAGGTATCTTACTACTGATTTGTAATATAACACTTTTATGGTTGGAGAACATGCTTGGTTTGACTTCATTCCTTCTGGATCTCTTTTCAAATGGAAGAACCTCTGTGCTTCCTAGTATTCTGGGTATTAGCACCAACAAACCCAAACTCAAAACTAAAGCAGGGTACTTAGACATCTTTTTCTTGTGAGGTTAAGTGTTTAAAAAACAAATACTCACATTCTTTTCCTTGGCATTTGTTCCAGATGGTTCTTGCAGACTGGAAGGAGCTGTAAGCACAGGGGGAACAGGCATCAGATTTTGGGTGTTTATAAGGTTGCCAAAGGGCAGAGTCAGGGGTATGCTCAAGATGCCCTAGGGGATCCACCTGTCTTGCAAATGGGTTAGGGAAATTTAGCAAACATTCAGGCCATAGAAATGGGTAAAAACCCAAACCATCATGTCCACCATTGGACTAAAGACACCTCTTTGGATGTTAAGAAAGAGGCAGGCAGTTGCCAATGCAGGGGCGCCTGGGTGGCACAGCGGTTAAGCGTCTGCCTTCGGCTCAGGGCGTGATCCCGGCGTTATGGGATCGAGCCCCACATCAGGCTCCTCCGCTATGAGCCTGCTTCTTCCTCTCCCACTCCCCCTGCTTGTGTTCCCTCTCTCGCTGGCTGTCTCTATCTCTGTTGAATAAATAAATAAAATATTAAAAAAAAAAAAAGAAAGAAAGAGGCAGGCAGTTGCCAATGCAGATAACACACAAGATTTGGAGACAGACATGTGGGTGTATGCTGTTAATGTTTAGCTATCAGTTTAGGGAGGGAGTGGGGAACTCTGATTTGTAGTGTTTGCTAATTTCTATGGCATCAGTATTCCCACTAAGGCAGATTTCAAGCTACCAAGCTGACCTCAGTGAATGTAGAGCAAGAGATGGACAGACCCAGCTCTGAAAAGCTGTTAGGAGCCGGCCTCAGCACACCATGGTGCATTTCTGGGTCCTTCTCTTGGTCTTTTACTGGCTATGTGAACCTTGGAAGATTAGTTATTCTTTCTGAGTCTTAAGGTCCTCACCTGTTACGGAAAGGCAATCCCTATTTCTCAAGCCTCCAGGAGGGCTGAATGCTATGCTTATGTATCATTTTTTTGTAATATATATATATATATATATATATATATATATATATATATATGTAAAGAGTATTGGTATAGCAAGTTAAAAAAATGGAAAATGTACGTGCACTTGATATGCTCTGAAAATATTCAACTGTGAATATGTTAATGTCTGACTAAAGGGTAGTGATTAAGATAGGAATGTGTTTTATCTGCACTGGCAGATCCATGTGAGTCTCTAGACCCCAGTGACCTGGTGATTTTAAGACCTGAGTACCACTGATCTTTAAAAAATTCTTTCCCAATGAATTCTCATTCAAAGAACTCTAACTTCGGAGGTCTGTAAAAGTCTACAAAGCAAAGCTAAGATGCCAGACACAGAGGATCTTCTTAATCTTAAGAGGGAAGAGGGCCCAGTAACCCTGAATGAGGAAATCAAGAGAAATAGTTGCTGCCTCTGATCCTGCCATGAATTAACTGAGTGACTTTTGGAAAGTCATTTAACCTCTCTGGTCCTCAAATTCTATATGTGGAAAAGGAGGGCTGTGGACAGTAGGGAGGACATCTGATGTTTTTTCCCCTGTCCCACAATCCAGGCCCCCCTTCTTTTGGTAAGAGCACTTACAGGTAACATTTTCCCTGAGGAACCATCCCTCCCCAACTCTCAAGTCCTTGGTTTGGGTGAAGCTGACTCTGCACCATGTTCCAGAAGAACATATGATTCTGGTCTGCTTAAACTGAATACTACTTTCCCCTGGCCTTAGCAGTGGGTCCTGGAGGGAACATGAACCAAGCCTGGACCAGTAGAGACAACCTCAGGACTTCTGGAAATATCCACAAAGAGGCGCTCCTTCTCTAGGTTAAAGATTGAAGCCTGGGGCCATCCTGCTACTGCTCGGGAAGAGGGAATCAGAATGAAGCCTAAGTAGAACCAAGAGATGGGGAGACAGAGATTTCTGATGAAATTGCGTGACTGGATCCAGCTGTGCCTAAACCCTGGACTTTTACTTTTCTGAGCTGATAAAATTTCCCTTTGACTTGAGCCAGTTTGAACTGCTTTTCTGTCCATTGCTACTCAAAGAGTCCTGGCAAACACATTTGCGATGAACTTTCAGCTCTGTGATTGCTGTTGGTGGCCTACCCAGCAGCCAGTACCCCGCCCTTCTTCCTGGTTGCCAGAATCCACCTTCTCCCACAAAGCTGGAGGTGCTGGATACCTGCTTTCCAGAATCCCTTTCAGCTGGGGTGCATGACCCCAGCTGATGGTGTCTGAGGGGGAAGATTGTTGGGGATGAGGGGGGAAATGTCCCCCCTAGTAACAAGAGCTACAGAGAGGGAAATGGGCTTGTGCAACTGCTGGATAATGCTGGGCTGACATGTGATGTCTGGAACTCCAGCGGCCATGTTGATGAGATGCAAGCCTAAGGACAAGGCAGAAGCTCTGAGGATGGCAGAACAGGACAACAGAGTGAGCCTCGTCCTTGCTGGTGACACTGAGCAACTGAACCAACCCTGGAATAGCTTACCTCCTAACTTCTTAGTATGTGGAATAATAAAGCCTTGAACCTAAAGCCACCTTAGTTGGGCTTTCTGTTGCTTGGAGCCTAAAGCAACATAACGAATACAAACTCGGATGTTTTAGAATTCTGTAACAATGGTTGAATGTTTAACTGCATATATCACTGTCCCTTAACATCTATAGAGCAAGGTAAGTATTCAGAGTTCTGTTCTGAAGAGTCCCTCACTGAATCCCAAGCAAATGCAATGCCCCAGACTCCTGGTCACGAGTTCTATACCCCCTTGCAGAAATTCCTTGCCTGTGACAGTGATGCTTCCGACTTCCAAACTTAAGTTTGAGAAGGCATTCCTCACCGTCACAGTGACCAGAAAGGTGCCTGCAATGCAAAGGGTGGAGAATTAGGGGCATTGCAATAAATTGTTTAACTTATGCTGAGACAGCTCTCCCAGCATATGCTTCTCAGATCCACTGATGTCAGCATTTGAATCTTTCCTCCTCTGAGCATTTAATGAACCCCTGTTGTATACCAGGCATGGTGCAAGGCTCTGGGGACACAGAGATGAATGAAATGTGGTCTTCAAGGTCCTTATAGTCTAGTAAACATGCAGAAGACCAAGTGCCTAACCATGGTTGAAATTGGCATGGGGGTATTGTGGACACAGAGCAGGGGGTCTCTTCATGGATCATGGTTTATGGAGGGGCTAAAGCTAGAGTCCAAAGGACGAGTAGTGCTCATTAAATTAGAGAGGAGATTCCAGCAGAAGGAAAGACATGACAGGACTTTTAAAAGATTGAGGGGTAGAAAAGGGAGAGAAGGATTTATAAGACTTATTTGGGGTGAGAGTATATTCCTTCTCTCCTCCCTCATGAGGAAGTGTGGTGGGTGCTACCTTCTGAAGTCTAGAGGGAAACTCATCAGAGGGGATGAGCGGATATGTGCTCTTTGAGGTTGAGGACCCCCATGGAAGAGTTCTATACTCATGCCCTTGAAGGATGGTCTATGACGGGGGTAGAGTGAGAGGGAGAGAGGGAGGGAGGAAAGGTCTGCATTTGGAAACAACTGCAGTCACTGGTAGCAGGCCAAGGAAAAGGTGAGAGTTTTCTACAGACCAGATGTTTGTCTTGGGGAGAGGGCATGCTGGAAGTGGTAGCAGGAATGAAAACAGAGTGACTTGGTTGGTGGTCCAGAATAAGCAGCAGCTGGGCAGATGTGGCCAGCTGAGGGAGAGGCATCACCCCAGTCCCGGAGGCTGAGGGACACAGTAGGGGCCTCAAAAGCCCATAGAAGCTCCCACAAGAGGCAGCAGCAAACATCTGCTGGGCCCTGAGAGCAAGGCCAGCCAGGACTGGGCCAAAGCCACCAGGTGAGGGCCTTCCTGTCCTACTTGGTTCCTTCTCCTTCCTCCTCACCCCCTTCATCCCTGGAGTCATCCAAATCTGTTTTTCTTGTGGAGAGAAGACTACTTATCATCTAAGAGTGAGCCAAAACCTTACAGGGCCTGCAGAGATTTTATCTATTATCCCCTGCCAGGCAACTTTTATAGAAGACAAAATTAATTTGCATTTGATTTATAGCCCATATATTGTGCATATTTTCCATTGTCATTTCATTTCATTCTGGATTCTCTCTGTTTCAGGCTGGACCTCTGATACCTGGCAAAGTTCCAATGTTTTTCTTCTCACATCTGTCATTTAACCTGCTATTTCTTTTGCCAGCTCTGCTGCTGCTGAGGGCATGGTAGCCCCACACCTGAATAGTGTTCCCCTCTTTCTTACATACCTCTGAGACCCAGGGCCAGGGACCCCCAGGGGGTGGGGCAGGGTTCTGAGTGGGCTGGAGACCCTGTGACCCTCCTCACATTCCTGCCTGCTGACCTCACCACACTGCCCTGAGGGACTCTCTGTTCTCTCCAGATTAAATGCAAATGTCTGCTGTGGTCTCCTCCGCTGGTGGTGCCAGCCAGTCTGTCACCCTATCTCTGTTCCAGCCAGCATTGTGACGCTTCCTCTCTTCTCCCTCCCTCTCCCACTCTTGTTTTTTTCTCTGTCTTTCCCCCAAGGTCATGGACTAGTTTCCTGAACCACACTCTCCTCTAGAAATGATGGAAAAATTGGAATACTCCAGCTCTCCTTCAGTGGTTCTCAGTGGGAGAGATTTTGCTGTCCAGGGCACAGTTGGCAATGTCTGGAGGCGTTTCTGGTTGTCGTGACTTAAGGGCCTGGCACTAATGGCATCTAGTGGATAGAAGCCAGGGATCCCGCTAAACATCCTACAATGTGTGGGATGGCCCCTACAACAAAGTATGATCCAGCCCCAAATGTCAGAAGTGCCAGAATGAGAACCCCCATGACTCTGAACTCGATGAGGGCAGATAATATGTCTCTTCCTTATCTTGTGAACTAAGCTGGATGTTGTGAACCAGGTTTGTGACCAGGACACACCGAAACTGGCTGGCAGGACACTGGATACCTGAGTCAGGAAGGGAAGAGGAGGGAAGTTTGGAAGGGGACCCACCAACCCCAGGTACCTTCAAGAGGAACTGCCACATGGTAAATCCCAAATGGCCCCTCGAGGCTTTCTTCTTGATGGGAGAAGTTTGCATTAAGTCCTACCACTTCAAAGGTCAGCCCCTCCGGGATGCCATGAGCCACCGAGACGTTGACTAGTAGGTCCTGTCCAAGCTCCAAGTGGTCAGAACCCCAGGAGGCCTGTAGCCCCGACAGAAGCTCCATGAAGTGGACTGTGATGTTTCTAGAGGGTACAGAGGTGGTGGTGTTGCTGGTGGCTCTGATCTCCAGGTGGTGCATCCCGGGGCCCATCCTTTGCTGGGCTGCTCGGTCCAGGGTCAGATTGTAGGGTAGCAGGCCACTCGGCGTGGTGAACTCAGCCAGGCTTGTGTTACCCGACAGTGCAGTGTAAGTCACCCCAGTTCCTATGTAAGGTAAGAAATATTTAAGAATGTTGACAACAACCATGCTGCAGATTGTACCGAGTTAGTCGAGACTCAAGCTCTGAGGTCAGATTCTGGATATAGCTAGGGACATAGTATAGCCATAAAGACCTGTTGAGGGATAAATCCCAACCGCAAGTATTAACAGTGATTATCTCTGAGCAATGGGTACATGACTGATTTTTCTTTTTGGGTCCTCTCTGCTCACCTGCACATTCTAATTTATACTATGCATGTGTTACCCATAAACTTAAAGGTTTGTAATAAAGATTTGAGAACATTTTGTTGACAGGGTAGGTCTTGGAAGGAGGAAGGCTAAAAACGGAACATCTCCCGAAACATGGCTGATTACTATGCATGACAGTTAGCCTCCAGTCTTGTTCTAGGCAGGAGCAAATGAAGCCGTTTCCTTCCACTTCCATGGCAGACTGCCTTGAACCCTGTTCCACAGGAGCACACAGCTTGTCCACATTAAGATGGGGCTCCCATACGGTTGGGGCTGGCTGTCCTAACTGGATGCTGAATATTGTGGTTGACTCTTAAAATCTGATATAAACCACCAAATTAGGATTCTTTCCAATAGAAACCAAACGAGTATATTTCTTGTTTGAGCGATGATGATGGTGCAGCTGATGCTGCCGAGGGTAAGGTTAGCCCCCTGAGTCTCATGTTTACTGCTCCCTCTCCCCACACTTGGTGAACAGCGGGCACTCAGTTATATTTGTAGAATGAAAAAATAAATGAAGGATTATTTTGGGTTTCCCAGGTGCACACAGCAGCCATCTTCAGCCAACAAGCACACCAGAACAGAGAGGAACCCCGAGTACCGTGTTTAAGGACCTGCGGTGGCTCTGTTAAGTCACTGCTGAGTGAGGCTCCAGGAGCTGCGAGGTCGGACTGAGTCATGTCCTCACCTCTGCAGCTCTGCACCATGTGGCTTACCTCAAAAGCTTCTGTCCAGATCTCAAATTGGACCTGTGCCTACAGGAAAGATGCTGCCTTTGGTGAGGATGGGTCTTATTAGGTAGGGTCTCTATTGAGAAAAGGGATGATACTCAGAGTATTCAATAACTGAAACTGCGTGGGTCCCACCCAACCAAATAAGATGGATGTTCTGATAAACCAGAATGGACACTGTGACCAATCAGAATAGATGCTGTGACCGATCAGAAGGGACACCTTGCCTAATCAAAATGGACATGGCGGCCAATTAGAATGGCCTCTGTGACCAATCAGAAAAGAAACTGGCCAATTAGAGCAGACACCAACCATAACACCTGCTGTGGCTATAGCAGTGTGTGTCACTGGATAGCAGTCCTGACTGGGGGCAGCATCATTGTGCCAAGCTGGTCAGTGCTGGCCACACTGAGATGGCCTCAGGCCCAGCTGGTAGCTCTCCCGGTCCTATTCAAATTCCCCCAACAAGAAGTGACTTGGAAATTCAGTTCTTCTGATGGGACTATGGGCGTGCAAAAAAGGGCATTTGGAAGGCTGAGAGTAGCTTACGAGGCTTGTGACTTTGAGCCAATTTCCGAACCTTCCCTCCATTTCTTCATCTGTGAAATGGAAATAATAGTAGTACATACTGGGTGGGCTAGTACATGTAAACCACTTAGACTAGTTCCGAGCACATACTAGGTGCTATTGAGCTAAAAAACTGGCTCAATACGTGAGTGCTGTTAGTATTTACTAAAGCCTGGGTGTTAGATGGATGGATTTGGGGAAAATCAAGGTTGCCTTGACCTTGACCATTTCTGCAGACCCACCTCCATCGAGTACCACCTGAATCCACAATGGGTCCCCGAAGATAGCGCGGCAGAGAGGGCTGCCTCCTGACTTGGACAGGCTGGAACACCCAGTCACACTGAGCCTCTCCATCTTGTCTCGGATTGTCACATGCTTCTGAGCCATCACATGCCACTCCGTGGTTGTGCACTCAGCAAACACAGTGAATTCTCCAGGGGCTGTGAACTGGTGGATCACGTTGCTGGATGAACTGCCGGCAATAGTCAGTGTTACCAGTGTTAGGGACACACAAACACATGCATTCACACATGTGCACACGCATGCACTCAACTCACCTCACGCTCCCCTGCTCTGCAAAGACAAACAAATGAAGAAATAGGTGCCACTCAACCAAGCTGTTGGTGTTCATGAAATTACATTGAGATGTGTGGAGCAGGTAGGAGTGGAAGAAAGAGAAGTGACAGCCAGGGAGTTGAATATTTGGTTACACATCCTTTCCCCCCCGCCCCCGCCCTTTGGGTCTTCCTTACTTCATTTGTAAAATACTATGCCCCAGGCTACCTTTCTGAGCCATATTTTCCCCATATGTAAAATGGGATCCTATTCCAAATGTATCAGAATTATGGGTATGTTTTCCGTCTCATTTTCCCAAGAGAACTAGTTAAAAATCTCTAACATGGCCTGTAAAGACCCACATGACCTGCCTTCCTGACCTCACCCCCATCTCCTGCCACACTCCTCTAACTCTGTGTCCACTCAGACCTCTTTTCAGTTCCTGGAATGTGCCACCTCCTGTCTGCCTCAAGGCCTGCAAGTGTGCTGTTCTTTGCTGGGAAGGCTCTTGCTCATCTCTGCTCACACTCATGCTGCTCCTTCCATTCTCAGCTTGGACATCACCTCCTCAAGGAAGCCTGCCTTAGGTTCCCTATAAAGGAAATGCTGTAGTTTCGCTGCTTCTCCTGGGTGACACTCATCCCTTGTGTGCTTGCTCAATCACTCTTATTTTTCTCCTGTGTTGATAGGTCATCAACACAGACAGTGTCTGTCTAATTCTCAGTTATAAACCTGGCACCTAGCACAGCAGCCAGCACAGAGTGGACGCTGAGAAACATTTGACAAATGAGCATATTTGTGAAAGAGTTTGGAAAACAGGAACCTAATTTTTGGTGCCAGCCACCACGGAGTAAGCCCACCAGAGCCTATTTCTTCCATTGATTACAACAAAAAACCTGGGCAGATTTCAAAAAGAAACTTCCCGAGGATTCTGAAAAGTAAACAACAGCAGACAGGTGGGGAAGAAAGTAAAAACTTTAAGAATTATCCATAAAGATGGGATTTTCCTGTTTTGTGTCTTTTTTTTTTTAACCTCTTTTATCTTTTGGCTTTGTCCCTAGGGTAGCCTGGGTCATGAAACTGCACAATGAATGAAGAAAACAAAAACCTCAAGAGAAATCCCCCTCTGTTTAGCCAGAGAACCAGGAAAAGGGACCCGATGAGCTCGAGAGCACAGGGAAAATATCTGTTTTTGTTTTGTGTTCTCTTTTTTCTCTCTTGGCCCTGACCCAGGCTGTCCTCCCTCGGAGCTACATTGACTGTGTAGGGTGACGCAAACACCAAATCCCCGAGAGAAAACCCATCTTTCTAGCCAGAGAAGTGATGAAGAAAGATCTGTGGGAGGTGGAGATTGTGGAGGGAACCCTGAAAATGAGAGATATGGAGACAAGGATCCCCCACTTCCATGAACAACCCAGCACAAACCATGACCTCACCCACAAATTATACAGGTGCAAAACAGACCCAAAGACAGACAGCCACGGCTTTGTTGAAGTCAAGCTACAACATAAACACCACCTAGAGTGGCACCTGAGTGGGGCAGACCCAAACAGCTTTGGAAACTGAACGGACATGGGAACCACTGCTCACAGAAGGCAAGTCATAAAATGCAGTCTGAATTTAACTGGGAGTGGCGGGGGAGGGGGCTGCCTGCTAAAATAAAACAAAAATCCATTTTCCAGAGGATTCTAACAGGATCCAGTATCTCAGACCCTACTATCAAATTGTCCAGAATACAATCCAAAATTACTTGATATACAAAAAATGAGGAAAACTTGATCCAATCTCAAGGGAACACATAATAGATGTCAGCCTGTAGACAACTCAGGGGTTGGAATTATCAGACAGACTTGAAATCCGCCATTATAGCCATGCTCCGTGACATAAAAGTAAACCCTTTTTAAATGAATGGAAAGTTAGACATTCTGAGCAGAGAAACAAACTATTTTTTAAAAAATGGAGGTTTTAGAAATAGAAAACACAATATCTGAAATTTTAAAAATTCTCTGGATACCTGCAATAGCAGAATAGTGACAACAGAGGAAAATCGGTGAACTTGAACACAGAGTAAGAGGAAGCATCCAGGTTGAAGAACAGATAGTAAATAAATTGAAATATTAATATAAAAATTTAAAAAATGAGCAGAGTATCAGCAATCTGATGTGTGTGACAATATCAAAAGATAAAATATTTGTGTCATTGGAGTACCAGTGAGAAGAGAGAGATAGGTATAGAAAAATATACTGAAGAATTAATAGGTGAAAACTTCCCTGATTTGGCAAAACACATATATTAAAGATTCAAGAAGCTCCATGGACCCCCCCAAAGGAAAAATGTTAAAGAAAACCATGCCCATACGTAATCAAACTGCTGAAAATCAAAGATAAATGAGATAAATCAAAAAATCAAACTGCTGAAAAAAATGGCACATTACATGCAGAGATGTGAGTGACTATAGATTTCCCCTAAGAAACCCACGGTGGTCAGAAGACAGTGGCAACACTTTTAAGTGTTGAAAGAAAAGAACTTTCAACACTTAATTCTATATCCAACAGAAATGTCCTCCAGGAAGTGAAGCAAAATAAAGACATTCTCAGGAATAAAGAAATCCTCTAAGAGAATTTGCTGCCAGAAAATCTGCTATAAAAGAAATGGTTAAGGGAGTTTTCCAGCTGATGGGATATGATATCAGAGGGGAGCTTGGAATTTCAGGGATGAAGGGAGAGCACAAGTAATGGTTAATTATTTTGGTACATGTATAGGCTACTTTTCTCCTCTTAAGTTCTTTAAATGTGTATGACTGTTGAAAGTGGTTTTCAATGTATATAAAGGTCCTACATAGGACAATTATAAAGGAGGATTGGCAAAGGGAAACTATATGCCAGTAAGGCTTCAACATTTTACTGAAGTTAAATATTAACTCCACGTAGACAACTAAATTTTGGATATGTGTATTGTAATCCCTGAAGCAACTACTGAAAAAGTAATAAAGAGAACCAAAAAAGCTAATAGATATGTTAAAATGAAGTACTAAAAATATTTAAATACTACAGAAGAAGACGAGAAAGGAGAGGAACAGAGGGAAAGTAAACAGAAGGGCAAAGAGAAAACAAATAACAGGATATAGTAGACCTAAATCTAACCATATCAATAATTACATTACTTATAAATAGTCTAAACACAACAGTTATTGTACCAGATGGGATTTTAAAAAACCAAGACTCAACCAAAGACTGTCAACAAGAAGCTCACTTTAAATATAATGAAAAAGATATGTTAAAAGTACAAGTATAGAAGCTACACCAGCAAACACTAATGGAAAAAAAATGCTGGAGTAGGCTTTATTAATATCAGACTATGTAGATTTCAGAACAAGGAAACACTGTCTCTTTAGAGAAATGTGAAGGATGCTTTTGAATAGCAAAATCTGGGCTGTTTTTCAGGGATCTGCCTGGAAGAAGAAACTCATTCCATTCTCTGAACTCTGCTGCCAACTGAAATTACCCAGGACTAAACGGCAGAAAAGCAGATTTTTCCTGATTTGTCTCCCGGTGAGCTCACGCAAGGGAGAAGACAACAAAGTGGTTTTAGAAACTGCTGCCAGCAAAGGGAGGATACACTCAGAGTACAACTAAACGTTTTGTTATGTTGCTGTGAGCCAGCAATTCCACTCCTGGGTGCAAACCCAACAGGAAAGTGTACATGTGTGCACCAAAAGACAAACTCCCAAATGTTCACAGCTGCACAATTTGTAATTGCCCAAATGGGAAACCACCCAAAAGGACTATCAACACTGGAGCGGATAAGTAAACTGAGGAATGTCCATACAATGGAATGGTATACAGGAATGAGAAAAATTATAATTAAGCACAACAATATGGAAAAATCTCAAAAAGGTACTATTGAACAGATGTCGGACACAAAAGAGAATACACTTTATGATTCCATTTATAGAAATTTCAAACAGGTTGCACTGATTGATAGTGGTAGGAATCAATGCCCTTGGGGGCCTGAGGAGAATTCCTAGGAGATAGGTCATGTTTTGTTTCTTGATCTGAATCCTGGTTACATGGGTGTGTTCGCTGTGTAAAAATGAACTGAGCTGTGTCTTTTTGTGCATTTTTTTTGCATGTATCTTATGCTTCAATAAAAAGTTTAAAAACTTGTTTAAGATACTGCCAAAGGGGGGGTAATCAGAAGGGTGAATGAAGCATGAGAGACTATGGACTCTGAGAAACAAACTGAGGGCTTCAGAGGGGAGGGGGTGGGGGAATGGGATAGGTTGGTGATGGGTATTAAATATTGCTAATAGTTGGTAATTTAAGGACTAAATGAAACTACAAAGAAGAAAAGAATTGGCACAGAGTTGATCCTTAAAAATGGGTCACTGTTGCCATTGCATCCATATTACATAGAAGTAGACACTACTTTTATTTTTAAGAGGCTAAGTGGCACAAATGCCATCCTATTGTACAAAAAAACTACAATATTTGAGTCTATTACATGCCACGTACTTAGCCATGGTCTCGTGTAAACCTTAGAGCAACCCAGCCAGGTATGGCTCTTGCCTCATTATTTGGACAAGGGCCCTGAGACATTAGGTTATGCAGGTGACTGATGGAGCCCTGGAGACCTCACTTCCAGCTTCCTACACTCTCCATTCCACCACACTGCCCGATCTGGTCAGAGTGCTTTGTCCACCAATCTGGCTAGGAACTTGGGAGTGACTAACAAAATGACACAGACCTTGGTATTCTTAACAATTGGACATTATGAGCAAAGATTAAAAATGTGAGCTTTTCTCCATTTTCTTTCTTTTTAAAGAAAAGCTGCATCCCATTAATGTCTACTACGAAGCAGCATGTACAAATCAGTGAGTGGCAGTATCTTCACATCCACGACCTCCCTTTCTCTACCTCCACTGCTCCTGCCTGGTTCCCCTGAAAGACTTCAGTCCTTTGTGACCATCACCTTACACATAATTCCTCTGAGCCTCCCAACATTTTGTGTACATCTAGGTCACCCTAAGTTTTGTGTTGTCTTGAGAATTACCAATTTCGTGGGAAGTCCCCCCTAAAGACTCAGCTGTGCGCAGAGGCCGCTCTGATTAAAACCAAGAATGACGGCAATCCCAGGATATGTTGGTAGGTGGCGCTAAGTTACTCAACGTTGGACAAGGACAAATTTCACCTGAGCAAATTGTTCCATAAGGCGCGTAATAAATTTCAGAAATATAGAAAGTTTCCCACAACAAAAGCAGTAAAGCAAAACAGCCTGACGTTCAAATTAACACAAGACATGGGGAATGCAAGGCGAGAAGGAGCTTCTAAAGGAGAAATCCTTTGATTTTTATTATGCTGTTTCTATTTGAGATTGGGTTCTCCCCAATCGACTTACGCTATTTGTCTACAACAGAGCTGAGGTACCTGATTTATGTTTTAGCTTAACAAGGAGTTAAGCAAAAGCAGGGTTCTGTACAAACACATGAAAGAAAAGCACAGTGACATTCACACAAGGTATGTGACTTCTGTATACTTAAAATTCATGCCATTTCTAAAATTCTACCTGGAGGCTGCTAGTGCTGATAAGAGAGCATCAGAAATACATCCTCCAAAGTTAACAATTTGTTCTAACAAAATGATAGAAGAAGGTGGGCAGGTAGTTTCAAAGTCCAACAAGTTTTTAAAACAGATGAAATTGGATTGAGAGGAGTGAGGGCAGAGGTGTTACCATCTATTTCTTTTGGAAAGAAAAAACATTCCAGTGGCTTTTGCTTCCAGCTAGTGCCCAGAGGGATTGCAAATGTAAAGCACTGATAATTGTTTCTCTTCAGTTATCAAAAAATTTAATCACAGAGACTCCAGAGAGCAAGATAACAAACACCCTTCGCCTCACCATCAGAGTCGACAAATACTAGCATTTTGTCCCATTTTCTCCAATTTTTAGCTACTGTTTGTTACTGGAATGTCCTTGTTCAACTAAAGGTCTTGGCAGGGCTATCGACAGTCAATTTTGCCAAATGCAAGTTGTTTAAAATTTGGGGTCCAGAAGATTGTGTAGTTGAGCGTTTGTTGTTTTACTGATGAAATGGTAGCAAGCAGGAAGAAACCTGCAGAACAAAGCCATGGGTATTTATGTCGCTTAAATATTTTTCCCCCAAAGCACCTTCACATGTGATTTCTTGTTTTACTCCATGAACCAATCAAGGCAGTCATCAATATAAATGCAACAGGGAAGGAAATGGAAACCTAAGAGCAGGGATTGTCTTGCACAAGTTAGCAGCATCTGAGACTAGAACCTTAGCTTCTGGACATGCCATTTTATTTGACAGCACAGCAGGATGCCTTAGACCTCAGAAGACTGTTGGGTTTGAAACCAGCACTCACTGGGACAGATTTGGGCCACGGACAGGGCTGGCCCCCTCTTGGCCCCACCCAACCCAGGGCTTCCTGCAATGCCGAGCATGCACAGGGCTGGATTCAGAACCTCTAGCTCCCACAAGGTAGAGCTGCAGATGTGGAGTTAGGAGAGGGGCTTAGGGATTCATGTTGAACTGAAGACCCCTGTAAGAAGCCCCCAAATGCAATGAGGATCTGGAAATTTTGGAACATTCTCGGGCACCCAGCAGAGCAGAATAGAGTTTACCCCAGGCCCAGGTAGGACTTTGAAATATTATGAATTGGGTTCAGCCTCTATCAGGTTGGGGAGGCTCTGCTTCCCTAGAGATGCAGAGTGCAGTGTCTTCAGGCCCTGATGCCCCATGCTATGGAATCCGCTGGGGGCTTCAGAGCCTCAGCTTTGATGCCTGACAGTCCTGGCTTGCCTCCCCATGCTGCCACTCACTAGCTGCATGGCTTGGGCAATGCCGCTATACCCCTCTGAGCCTCAGTTGCTTTGTCTGTAAAAACAAGATAATAATTACCTAGCTCAGCACTGTCCAATAGAAATACAGTGTGAGCCGTATGTGTGTATGTTCTGATAGCCACATTGAAAAAGTAAGAATAGGTGAAATTAATTTTAATAATTTATTTTCTTTAACCCAGTATGTCCAAAATACTTCCATTTCAACATGTAATCAATATAAAAAATTAGTGAGGTATTTTACATTTTTTTATGGGAGGTTGGAGAGGGGAACTAAATCTTCAAAATTCTGCATGTATTTTACATTTACAGCATATCTTAAGACCTGGCACATTTCAAGTGTTCAACAGCTCATGTGGCGGATGGCTATTATATTGGATAGGGTTTTGGTTAGGATTAAATGAAATTATGTGTGAGGTTATATGTGAAAGCTACTTGGCTGGACTGTTTTTAATGTTGCTACTATTATTTTTTATTATTCTTGCCAACAGAAAACATTCCCACACCCAGGTGAACATCATCTTCACCTCAGTACCGACTCCTTAGACAGTGACCCAGGAGAGATTCTACCCAGAGCTCCTGACTGTTCATGAGAAAACCTGTAAGTGCCACTTCTTCCCATTCCTGTATGTATGCCCCTTGGTGTTGTGGCTCTGCCATTCCTTCCATTAACAGGTGGAGTCTGTTTTTCCACCTGTTGAACCTGGCTTGGCCATGGAACTTGCTTTGGCCAATGAAACATTAGAAAATGTGACACAAATAGAGATTTGAAAAATGCTTGCACATAAGGCCTTGATCTCACTTGCTGCTAGAAACCCTCAGACAGCATGCCAGTGAGGCTAGGCTAGCCCTTTGGGTGGTGAGCGACACACACCCCTACCCAACATTCAGCTAAACACCAGGCATGCAAATGAGGACTTCTGAGGTCATCCACCCCCAGCTGAGCTGGCCGAGATAAGCAAAGCCACTTAGCTGATCCAAAGAACCAAGAGAAATAATATTATTATAAGCTACTAAGTTTAGGAGTGTTTTGTTATGCAGCAGAAACTGACTTATACATCCTGACTTAAGTCTCAGAGATTTCTCTTACCTGGGGGGGTAGTAGGGATCGAAAGTGTGGCCATCTCCTGTACTAATTATACATGACAGATTTCCAATGAAGGGAGAGAGGAGCCATGTCAAAGAGATGGTGACATTGTCAAAGATGAAACTCTCATTGGACACCATCAGCTGCAGGCCTGTAGATCAAAAAGGAAAATGCTATGTACCATCAGAAAGCAAAATTTCACGCTTCTGTTTAAAACCTACTCTCTTCTGTCCACCTGTCCGTCATCATTAGGTGGGGCTTTTAAAGTTTTTTTAATTTTGCTTTTAGTTTTTAAAGTTCTTTTGAATTTTATTTTTCATTCATAGGTAATAGGTGACCACGGTACAGGATTTGAAACGTATACAGGGTACAGAGTAAAAAGAAAGCCTCCCTTCCCTCCTTCAGCACCCCTGCCCCAGAGGCAATCATTGTTACCAGTATCCAGAATCACCTTCCAGAGATATCTACATATTCCCAAGCACATACATACTTTCCTATTTATACAAATGGTACATGATGTACATTCACTATTTAGCACCTTCCATTTTTTTTTCACTTAGTATATCTTGGAGATTGTTCTGTATGAATTCAGTTAGAGCTGCCTTGCTCTTTGTAATAGCTGCACAATGTACCCTAACTTACTTAACCAGGATTCCGTTGATTGTCTAAATGTATTTTATCATGTTTTAAAAGACAAAAGGCAAAGCACCTTTAGGAAAATCTACTTGGCTAAGGTGGCCAGTGATTCATTGTAAGCCATTTAGTGCACATTAAATTTTATAAAACCTGAGCTTTCAAAGTTAGCATGGAGGATGGGAAGGGGAGTAGAATTTGCTTGGGGCTTCACACAGCCCTGGGCTAATTTGTGTAGCATAATCTTTCAGTTTCCAAGCACAAACTAGGAAGGAAAAGATAGAAGGAGCTGAATGCAAATGAAAAGGACTTTCCTGAGCTGCTCAGAAAGTTGTCGCTGTCCTAGGGGCGCCTGGGTGGCATAGCGGTTAAGCGTCTGCCTTCGGCTCAGGGCATGATCCTGGCGTTATAGGATTGCCCCACATCAGGCTCTTCCGCTATGGGCCTGCTTCTTCCTCTCCCACTCCCCCTGCTTGTGTTCCCTCTCTCACTGGCTGTCTCTGTCTGTGTCGAATAAATAAATAAAATCTTAAAAAAAAAAAAAAAGTTGTCGCTGTCCTGATTCACAGCTACCTGAGGAAACTCGGACCGTGGCTAGGCTCTTCTGGGCAGCGTGGTGAGGGCCACGGGGTGGGGAGGATGTTGGATAAAGTGTCTCCTTTTACAAATCAGAAACACTGTGATCAGAACACACCGGTTCACAAGGGGGCAGGATATTTGAAATCAGAGTTGGGGCAGAAAATTTGGGCCAGGGTCTCCAGACCCAGTACACCCACTGGCCTAAGCAATGCATTGTCCAATGACAGCCGCACTGCGACTGGCAGATCTCCAAAGGGCACCCTTTGTCCATTAGCAAAACCACCAAATGGAAAGCGCTGCCAAAACATGTGGCCTCTTCCCAGAAAACAGAATGAAGACATCCTGCTCACTCTTACTCCACCCAAGTGTGTCTAGCAAACTAAGGCCGCTGGTGAAACCAGTCCTCTCCTCATCTCTGTGCAGTCCTCCCTAGATGGAGGACCTGCTCTCCTGGATGGCCCCTGGGGACCTCAACACTCCTGACTCACTTCTTCCCTTCAGAGCTCCCTGCACCATCACTCACGCTCTCAATAGAATGTGCTGTTGTCATTGACTAATTCTCTGGACAATGGCATGGGGGAAAGTGGCACTCGAGTACACTGTTAGTGAGAATGTCAATCAATGCAGCCATTTTGAAGTGTAATTTGGCAGTCTCTATTAACATTTAAAAAAGCATATACCTGTGACCCAGCATTCCCTCTACTAGGGATCTCTCCTCTAAAATTAATCAGGCACATGTCAGGATATCTGCACACGAATGAGCGTTGCAGAGTGATACTTAACAACAAAAAATCAGAAGCAACCTAAATGTCCGTCAGCAGGGCACTGGTCTTATGATGGGATACTATGCAGCCATTAAAAGAATAAGGTAGTGACTTGGAGAGATGTCTAGGATATATTATTAAGTAAAAAAAAATTAGCTGTAAACTAATATATTTATCATAATTATATTTTATGTATATACATTCATACCTAATCATGTCTATGAAGATAGTCTAAAAAGCAGGGAACAACTTATTCTAAACATTTAACAGTGATTTCCTTAAGGAGAGTAGGACTGTAGAATTGAAGGGAGGAATTCTTCCTTCTTGATTTATAAAATTTTTATAAAGTGTAGTAATATGGGTTATTTTTATAGCTTTCAAAATTTGTAGTTTTTACAAGTCCCTGTGTGTTCTAAAATGCAGCCTACGGTCAGGGTGGTGGTTGAGTGGGTGTGGGGTATGGTAGAAAGACATCTTTTGACTTCTTTCAGTCAAGTAATGTTGGTCTTGTCTGATGTGTTTACTGGGTAACCCCATGAAATTTAATTTGAAGGGACCTGGGAGTTTAAATTTTATTTTATTTTATTTTATTTAACTTCTGGCTTGACAGCTCATCTCTGCAACAGGAGCCTCAAACTCTTTACCCCAGGAGGCTAAGCCAGGTGGGGAGGTCAGGCTGCAGGGAATCAGCTGTGCTCCCTCTGCTCCAAGTAGGGCTGGACCTGATGTGGAAATAAGGGAATTCCCAAGTCCAGGCAAGCTGGGGACTCACCTTCTTGGCATTGGTACTGCACCCACAGGTAGCTGCCCTGGGTGGGGCACACGTTTCCAAAGTAGGTCCCATCTGCTGCCACCTGGCATACTTGCAGCCCCTGGCACTGGCCTGAAAAGTACCGGAATCCCAGCAGGATCAGGAACAGTGTGGAGGACGAAAAGGGACAGGTTTAGACAGAGATGAATGACCTCTCGTTCACCCACCATCCACCTAATGGCGTCTGCTAGTAACCACTGAAGACTGGACCCTGACCGAGGTACTAGGGGGAGAGAGAAGTAGTATCCTTGCCCTCAAGCAGCTCAGGGTCCAGCACAGGGGTTCTCAAATCGTAGAATACACCAGAGTCTCCTGGAGGGCTCTGGAAGGCACAGATTTCCAGACCCCACCTCCAGTGCTGCTGAGTCAGTTGACATGGGGGTCAGTGTAAGAATTTACTTTTCTAACAAGCTCCCAGGTGATGCTTATGCTGTTGGCCCAGGCACCCCACTTTGGGAACCGCTGGTCCAGTAGCATCCAGTCAGATGGACTAAAGTGGGAACTTACATTTTGAGAACTGGCAAAGAGGGGGAAAATCAGGAATCCTGCCCAGGTGCCCACGGGAAAGAGAAGTGTGGAAAACCCAGACCAGAAACTTCAGGTCATCCCAACACCTCTCCCTCTTGCCCCGGCAGGTGAATTACATGCCTACAGAGATGCCTAGGAGGAGGACAGGCAGGTACTGCACCCCTGGTTGTAGGACTGAGCTCCCATTTCCGTTCCGGATATCAGCTGGGACCCACCCTTAGCTCCTGGAGGCTGTTCTCTAGTCCTTGTGTGTGGTCCTCTGTTATCTCAGAGCCAGCAATGGCGTGTCGGATCTGTCTCACACTTGAACTCTGATTTCTCCATCAGCCTCATCTCTGGCTTCTAATCAGAGACACTTATTTGCTTTTAAGGGATCATGTGGTTAAATTGTGCCCACTTGGATAATCCAGATTAGGAACCATAACTGCATCTGCAAAGTCCCTTTGCCATGTAAATTAACAAATTCACAGGCATGGTATTTCATCATACCCAGAGTTCCAGGGATTAGGGTGACAAATCTTGGGGGCCATACCTCTGCCTATCCCAGACAGGAAGACATAAGAGGGCAGAGTGCTTTTCACCCTGTCCTTTCATCCTCTCTCTCACTGCAGCTCCTTCTAGGCAGGCCCTCCCTCGTGGTCCTCGCTTCCAAGGGCAGCCTCCACCTTGATTCTAGCACCTGCTGGATGGCCCTGACTTCTGATTTTGGTAAGACCATCCCCTCCAGTTGTCCCTCTGGCCCTTTGGGGTGTGTGGCAGTGGCTTTCTGTTGCTGCTAATCTCAGGGTTGTATCATTATCCCCTGTTTGACTTCTCAGCACTTCCATGCTAGGTAATCAGTTCCCTGCGTTCAGTTTCCTCTGCTGAAAGACCTGGCATGGTTTCTGTTTTCCTAATGGGACCTAGCTTTTACATTCCTCAATTGGAGTTCTATGCCCCTACTATGTGCATCCATAGCTCTAGACTACAGTCTCCAAGAGAGAGGGAGTGTTTTGTTTTGCTTCTGTTCATTGCTCTATCTCCACTCCACTACACAGAACAGTACCCGACACGTAGCAGGCGCAAATACATAGCACCTTTGCTCCCTTCTGTTGTTGCATTGAGCACAGTACTAGGTGATTGCTTGTATCCGTATCTGCCTCACCGTTAGACTGCCAGCCCTTTGAAAAACAAACTGTTTGATTCATCCCTTTATCGACAGAGCCCAGGTTAGAGCCTGGCACATTGTTGGGCTCAACGAATGTTTCTTGACCGACTGACAATGAATGAGTGAGTGTGGCACTTAGATACAAACAGATTCCCCTGGGATCCTGCCCAGCTCTGTTCCTCTGACCCTTCCCAGAAGGATTCAGGGCTCCTCTCCAAGGTGCTCTCTGCGGTGTGGCTGCAAGGTTTGGAAACTTGCATCTGGGCCTTTGTGGAAATAGCCCACTCAGTCCCCTCCAGGCTGCCATGAGGGAGGCACATCCTTCAGCCCATCCAGCCCAGGCCTTTCCCCCTCAGAGGAGCCACAGCCTCAAGGATAGCAGAACAAGGAGAGTGGGTGGGAGCCAAGTGCTGATTTCAGCATTTCCTCACCCCCCCACCCCCCGCCCCGGCCTGATGTAAGGGGACCAGGGACAATGTGGGCCAGACGTGGAGGGGAGAACAGATCACTTTTCCAGGGAGACACAGCACATTTCCCCAAACAGGGGACGAGGCTGCTTGGCAGGTTCTGGGAGTACAGGGCATTCCTCCCTGAATCCTCACAGGGCCTTTGGGTAGAGGTAGAGCCCCTCAGTGAATTGCTGAGAGGCACATGTGGGGAGATTCAGCCTGAGGCCCCAGAGCTTCCAGCTTGGACATAGACTGCCGTGTCCTCCTTTGGCCAAGAAGCAACCGACCTCCTGTCTTCCTGGCACCTTGTAGGCCCGACACTACTAACCACAGCAGAGAGGAGGGCCCCCCCCCGTGTCCTTGACAGTAGACCCCCAGGAAGGTGCAGGGAGCCCCCAGCATCCCTGAAACTGAACCCTTATCACCAGGCAAATGCAGCTTGGAGGCAGATTTAATCTGATTTAGAAAAACAAGGGCATGGAGAAACTCTCCCACATGAACAAGAGATGCCACCAGGAATGTGTATTTCAGCATTATTCATAACAGTGAGGATAAAGACATAACCCATTCAACTCTCAAAAGAGAAAGAGACACATTATGGCATAGTTATACAATAGAGTAAACGAATAAACTGGTACATGTATCAAAGTGGATAATAGGAAATTTAAAACCATACTCAGTGTTGAAAGGAGGGGACATTAAGCAAATATGACATAATGTTAGGATTTAACAATGATGGGTAGTGAGTCTATGGGAGTTCACTGAAATATTTTTATATAATATATTTAATATATGTTTGGAGTGCTTAGAAATTTTTAAAAAATAAAAAAAGAAAGCAATGTTTCTTGCACCCAAGTGGAGTGGGGAGCAAAATGCCCCCCTGGCCCATCCAGGTGGGTTTGCTGTTGGGTGAGGAGGTGACCCACAGCCATCTTGCTTCCCTGTATGGTGTGGTGCGCAGAGGCTGACCCATTTTCCTAATGTTAGAGGCCCGGATATGAAGATTGTTTAAGCCTTCCAGACCCCTTTGCTGGGTATGGGATACCAGGAACTGCCCTGCCCCCACAGCCAGAGCTGTCCTTAGGTCCTACCTGCCACTTCATCCTTGACGCTGGTCCAGCTGCATTCCTCCTCTGAGGGACCTGCGGCACCCTGGGTGCAATAATGGGGGGTCTGGCGCCCATAGAAGGCATTCTGGATCTGGATGACCTCCCCTGAGCTGCAGTGCATGGTGGCATTGAGGCCAGCACAGGCCAGACTCTGGCCAGCACCTGTCACAAAGGAAGGGGACACCTTAGGAGGGATCATGGTCTCGGCTGGGCAAGTGCCTGGTTGATGTGAAGTGGAAGGGTGTCAGGGGTCGGCACTGAGATGAAGAGACAGAGCAGAAGCTAGCTCCACAGGGGTGAGAAATAGAACATGGTGGGCATGAACATGGCTCTGGAGCCAGACTGCCTGGGAGCAGGCACCACCAGCCACGCACTGGCTGTGTGACCCTCTGCAAATTAGCTTCTCTGTGCCCCCTCAGCCTGGGGGAGTGTTAGCACCACACCACATGGGGTCTTTAGGAGGATTAAATGCGTTTATACATGCAGAGTAAGGGCTATACAAGTGGCAACTATATTCCCCTATTTTTTTAAAGGTTTTATTTATTTATTTGACAAGGGGGGGGAGCAAGCAGGGGGAGGGGCAGAGGGAGAAGCAGGCTCCCCGCTGAGCAAGGAGCCCAGTGCGGGACTCAATCCCAGGACCCTGGGATCACAACCCAAGCTGAAGGCAGCTGCTTAACTGACTGAGGCATCCAGATGCCCTATATTCTCCTATTTTGAGCACCTTCCTTGAGACTTATCTGAAAGCAATGCCTGGCGTATGATAGATGCAAAACAAGCATTTGTTGGATGAATGCGTCTTCATACCAACCCTAGAAGCTGGGCTACTAACCTCCCCACTAGGAACATCAGGCTCATGGGGGTCACTGTGCTGAGACCCCACTCCAGGCCAGCTCCTGGCATGTGGTCCATGTTTGGTAAACAATTGTTGGAAAAGAACAATCTGACTCAGATGGGCACAGCCAGAAAGTAGGAAACTAGATCCAAAGTCAGTCCTGTCTGCCTGGTGGGCATGCCACAGGGTGGGGATGAGACCAAAATCTGTGTTCATTTCCTCTGGCTGCTGCACAAACTACCACCAAAGTCATGGCTGAATCCAGTACAAACCTATCATCCTCTGGTTATGAAGGTGGTAAGTCCAAAGTGGGTCTTACTAGGCTAGAATCAAGGTGTGGGCAGGCCTGGTTCCTTCTGGAACCTCTAGGGGAGGCTCTGCTCCCTAGCCTTTTCCAACTTCCACATTTGTTGGATTGTGACCCCTTCCTCCATCTCCAAAGCAAGCAGCACCGCATCTGCCAGTCTCTCTGACGATAGGCAAACCCAGGTTCAGGTCTCATCATTGTCACTTCCCAGCTGTGTGGCCTTGGGCAAGGAGCTTACCCTTTCTGAGCCTCACTATTCTTAGCTTTATAATGGGCCTACAACAGAACAGCAGAAGTACTTCTACTGTGATGAATACACACAGAGTGCACAGGTCTGTGCCCGGGGGTCCTGCTTGAAACGTGTTAGCTGTTCATGGTGTGACCTCAGACTATGGCTCCAAGACCCTGGGGGCTGGCAGATTCTGAGACGGGCTTTAGATTGGGGTGCAGAAGGGGATGCGGCTTTGGGGGGGCTGTGATAAGAAGAGAGGGAAGTTGTATGACCCACAGGTCCCCGAAGCTACAAGTTTTTAGATTTAGCCAGGCTGGGGGCCTACGTGACACCTGTCTAAACCCAGGCAGGGGGAAATGGGGCAGGGGGTTCTGTAAGTACCCAAACTCGGAATGAGCCCTGGAAGCTAGGATTCTTCAGTGAGGGGCTTGGAGGAGGAGGCTGAGCCCAGGAAGCCCGGAAGCTTCTGTCAAGCCTGTCTTGAAAGTCAGGGGGCCATGGAGCTGCTTGGCTCCAAGGCCAGGCCCCTATGCCAGGGCCCCCCATGGCAGGCAGGACCCAGCATGGGACCGTGGGCCTCTCATGCCAGCTCTTAGACGGAGTCCTGAGGGAAGGGCCCCCAGGGTGCAAAGGGGGTCAACCATGGACAGCAGCTAGAAAGGACACAAGAGCAGAGTGTGGGGGAATTTAGGAGTCTGGGATGGTGGGTGGTAGGGCAGCAGGAATCAAGGGTGAGTGAGAACAGCCTCCTGGGACCACATCTCCTTCATAGGAAGATTAGAAAAAGAGAGTAAATAGGTCTGGGCATTTGCCCCTAGATGCAGGTATCTGATAGGAAGATGGACAGGAATGAGACTAGTAGGCAGGTAGGCAGGTAAGTGGACAGGGAGAGGTGCAGTGTGAGCTGGGGAGACAATATGAGTCAGGCACAGAGTGCGACACAGACAGAGATGAGTGGGCATTTAGGGAGACACAGAGATAGAGACAGAGACACAGAGAGACAGACACACAGAGACAGAGACACAAAGAGAGACACAGGGACAGAGAGACATACCAAGACAGAGAGACACACACAAAGACATAGAGACATACAGAGACAGAGATAGAGAGAGGCAGACACAGAGGGACACAGAGAACAGAAGGAGGGAGACCCCGCAACAGAGGCAGCTCACCAAACTCGCAGATGAAGGCAAATGGCTGTGTGCAGTTGTCTGAGGCCGCCCACCCAAAGGAAGCATCTCTCCCGATGTAACCACAGGTGTTTGGAGCAGGAGTGACCTGTCCTCCGCGCCAGTGACTGTAGCTCACATTTGAGGTGTCCAGCCAGATCCCCGGCCCTGGGATGAGAACACAACCACCAAGACTTGGAAATGTTCTTCTGACCCCTTTTTATGGACAGGGCTTGCCTCAGCTCAGCCCCTGGTGTGCAGGAAGTGCTCAGTTAAGGCCGACGGACTGAAGGCCCCACTTTCCCATGCCAACAAAGGGACATTCTAGCTGTTATCTTCCAACACCCAGACAGAAGAACTCAACCTAAAAACCGGGGTGCCAAGTCAGGGAGACCAAACAAAGTGGTTTGATTTAGTACATGATGCTTCCAGTTCTATCTTACCATAATTCTTTTTTTTTTTAATTTATTTATTCGACAGAGATAGAGACAGCCAGCGAGAGAGGGAACACAAGCAGGGGGAGTGGGAGAGGAAGAAGCAGGCTCACAGCAGAGGAGCCTGATGTGGGGCTAGATCCCATAACGCCGGGATCACGCCCTGAGCCGAAGGCAGACGCTTAACCGCTGTGCCACCCAGGCGCCCCTGTCTTACCATAATCTAAAAAAAGAGCACAGAAGTATGCCTTGGGATGTTCAAAAGTATTCCGCAGAGAGGCAGGGGCCCTCGTCAAATATCTTTGGGCCGTGCTGAATTAAAATGGAAGCAGTTTTCCTTACTTGAGGACTCTTCAGCCCCTGGAACACACTGATGTGCTCTTGAAGAAGTGTCCTGTGCATGTGTGGAGTACAAAGGTATTTCGAGGACACTAGAAATCTAGAAAACACTAAATGTAAAATATTTACTCTGAAGACTCAAAAGTGTATTTATTTATTTTTTTTAAATAAATCCGTACAAATGGTTTAAAAAAATTTAGAGCAAAAAAGGATATAAAATAAAAACATCTCCCCTCTCCCAACCTACAGGTTACTCTCATTACTGGTATGTTTCTTGTGAATTGATCCAGACTGACTTGTATCCACATATCAGCATCTACAAGTGCCTGAAATCACTTTACACAAATGCCATCATATTGCACATGGCACCCTGTCCCTTCTTAAATAACATTAAATAATGGAGGTGGTTTCATGTCGGCCTACACAGATCTACCTTATGTTCTGTAACAGCCACGTGGTATCCCTTGGTGGTTTTTGAATAGACACAACTCCTTTAACGGCACATGAATGGACATTCAATATACAGAAATCCACAATTGCTACATCTACAAATCAAGAAACCATTCAATAGATATTGCCTGAACATGCATTTTAGTTTTTTTATTTCTTGCATTAAAATTAATTTTTTATTGTAATACTATTTTTATTATATTATGTTAGTCACCATACAGTCCATCCCTAGTTTTTGATTTAAAGTTCCATGATTCATTATTTGTGCATAACACCCAGTGCACCATGCAATACGCATTTTAGAATTCAAATCCTGAGGCTCTGCATTTCCTAAAACAAGCTTCTTCCACTGCCCCCTAATTAAGCCTTTCCACTCACTCTTATGTATAAATGCTTAGCCTAGATCGAGTTACTCATTTCTAAAACCCAGTAGCTTCGACAGGGGAACGTGATGTGGTGGGACACTGACAGAGTCCTCACTGCCCTTCACCAGGAGCATTATCGTGAGCAAACCATTTCCTCCCCCTGGACATCATGTTCCTCATCCATAAAATAAGAGTAAGCAATGTGTATCTCGTGGGGCAGGTGCAAAGATTAAATACGAATGTTCATTTGTCCATTCTCTGCTATGTACAGGCACTGGAAAAACAAAATGGCCAGAATGTGTTTCCTTCCCTTGAGGAGCTCATTGTCTAGGAAGGAAGACAGACACCTAAAAACTTGAAGTCATGCTGAAAGTACCCTCACAGGGGTGTGGACAAGAGAAAAAGGTAAGGAAGAGTTTCTAGAAGGACCATTACAACGAGACTATCTGACATGAAGGGAGCAGTGCCACACTCTTAACCTCCTTTAATCCCGTAAGAAATGGGGAAAGGCATGTGAAAGTGCTTTAAAAAAAAAGATTTATTTATTTGAGAAAGAGGGTGGGAGGAGGAGCAGAGGGAGAGAGAGAGAGAGAAACTTAAGCAGACTCTGTGTTGAGTGCAGAGCCCGAAGCAGGGCTCAATCTCATGACCCTGAGATCACAACCTGAGCCAAAACCAAGAGTCAAGGTGTTTAACTAGCTGTGCCACCCAGGGCCCCTGGAAGTACTTTGAAAATAGCTTAGTAATTATTTCCTGAGACTCTGTTTTCTCATCTGTAAAATAGAAGAAACAATATTATCTCACTAGTTATCAGAGGGATTCAAGGCAATAATGGACAGGAAGTACTAAGGATAGTGCAGGGGACTATTCCAGCAAGAACTGAAGAAGTCATAATTAGTATTAGTTTAAGGCACATTCAAACAAATGAACGGTTGCACAGCGTCAGAGCTATGTGCCGGATTCTGTGCTAGGTACTATACATGAGTTATTTCATTTGATCCACAAAACAACCAAAGAGAAGGGTATCCTTACCTTAAGAATTAGGATATATTAATTTGTTCCATGAGGCTCTGGGTAAGAAGCAATGGTGAGAATCACAGCCATAAGCTTCCCATGAAATACAGCTTTCACAGCACCTACCTTTTGTAGTTCCATTCTGAGCCGAGTTACCTATGAGTCCAATCCACCATTCCCTGTCCTGGGAAAGGTGCTTCTGCAGAAACTGCTGGGTGTTTTCGTCATGAATAAAGACCAAGTGGCCCCCTTGCTCCTCGCACCAGCTCTGGGCACCATAGAAGGTGCGACCAAGAGGCACAAATTCATAGCAAGAGTCTCTGAAGGCCACTTGGCTTTCCGAGCAAAAGATGCCCTCCTCTGGCTTAGAGATTGTGGCCCTAAACCTCAGAGCAAGCCCCAAGAGCACCAAACCCACTGCACTCATCCTTGAACCACTGCTGGAGCATCTGGATGCAGCTGGCACTCTGGTCCTTCTTATGCTGGTGCCTCACGACCATCTGCCATCCATCTTTCTTTCTCTCTTTGCATCAAGTAATAGCTACCACCTCTTGTTTAAGAAACAAAAGGCTCAGGGTGAATGTGTCTGCATTTTTCCTTTGCCCAGCTCTTTGTTCAATTCCTGTTCCAAATCCAATTAATTTGCAAAATGGTCTTCAAGAGAAACATATAGCTGCTATCTCACCTGTCTGCTTGTCATTCGATCAACTGTTAGCTTCTGATAAAAATTCCTTGCTATTGGTTTTATGTTGTTCTTTTCACAAGAAGCCATCAGCATGTGGGAAGTATGTGATAAAAGAAAAATGGCAGGGAAGTGAGAGTGATGGGATGGTAAAAAAAAAAAAAACAAGTTGCACTCATCTCCAATGCTATTGTCTAGAGTGGTGGCTGTGCCCAAATGATAATCACATTCTCTCCAGCATGGCTTAAATCCTAATGGATATGTCTCCCTCTCTGACTCATCACATTACTCCTCATGCCTGTTAGAGAAAACAAATTTTCTACAAAATGGTTTTGATATCATCATGAGAACAAGCTTTTAAAGCTTCAAACCCGCCCATCCTCACCCACTGCCTCACCCACTCCAGTGAGGATGTCCATGGTCTATGGATCAAGTTCAAGCTTCTCAGCTTTGTATACAATGAACTGGCCATTGTTAATATTTTCAAACACACCTCCCAGATGTGGGGAAATAGACTCACCCATTGCTGATGGGAGGGTAAGTTGGTACAACCCCCATTGTGGGCAATTTGACAATATCTATCAAAAAGTTAAAAACCAGGAGCTCTGTAATGTAGTAGTTCAGCTTCTAGAAATTTTACCTACAAATAAATTCATACGTGTGCACAATGTCGTATGCTTAAGGTCATTTAGTACAGAATTTTGTAAGAAGGGAGGATTGGAAACAGCCTAAATGTCGATTGATTAGAAAGTGGTCAACAAAACATGGTACATTCTCCATATGCCCCCAAATGAGCGGCTTCTTTATATAGAACTTTGGAGGGACATCTAAGATTCTTGCTAAGATTGGAAGCAAAGTATGAGACATTATTGATGGTCCAATCCCATTTTTACAAAAACATCTATGATTATTCAAAAACATCTATGAATATTTATTTGTATTTGTGGAATATATCTCCCAAAGGACTTATAAGAGACTGGCAGTAGTGATTGCCTGGGTCAGGAGTGGAGGGAGCTAGGTACGTGGAAGGCCGAGGAAAGAGCAAGACTTTTGTTTCATTAGCCACATTTTTGAAACTTTTTCTGTCTTGTACCATGTGAATGTCTTACGTGTTCAAAAATAGTAAATTCTTTTTTAAAAACATCTCATGGGTCCATCATCCCCCTAGCAGTTCGAAGTCTCAGCTCTTTCTGTCATAGTTCGCTGCTGGCAACCTTCCTTGATGCCTCTCTGTGCTTGTGCTGTTCCCTCTGCCAGTTTCATTTTCTCTCTAGTCCTGCCCTGTCTTCACAACTCACCTCAAACCTTAGTTCCTTTGTGGATTTTGTAGAACTTGTCGCATATAATATGCCACTCTCCTCTGAGTTTCCTTTTTCTTTCTTTCGATAAAAAATTAAGACAGAGTTCATATACCATACAATCCACTGATTTAAAATATGAAGGTCAGTGGTTTTTAGTATATTCACAGAGTGGTGCAACCTTCACCATGATCGATTTTAGAACATTTTCATGACCACAAAAGGAAACCCTTCACCCCTTGGCACTGACTCCCAAACCCCCCTTCCATAACTCCTGACAGCCACTAATCTTCTTTCTGGCTCTGTGGGTCTGCCTCCTGTGCACATTTCATATAAACAGAATCACATAACAGGTAGTTTTTGTGACGAGTTCCTTTCACATTAGCGTAGGGTCTTCAAGGTTCCTCCATCTTCTAGTGCGGACCATTACTTCACTATTGTACTCCTTTCTTTTTTTTTCCTCTTGGCACTCAATAAAAGTTTATAGAATAAAATTGAATGAAGAGTTTTCCAGAACTAATATATTTTCCACCTTAGCTCCTTGCTTGCAGAGTAATCATGATAATTTTCCAAATTAATTGAGTTTGACACAATTACTAAGTTGCCTTAGTGGTGGGAAAATTTGTTTTAACTACTAACACCAGAGTTTCTTTTGGGCACTTTTTCTTTAGCAAAATACCTAGATAGGCCATTTGGGTTGGGATAGGGAGACACCAAGGGTATGGTTTGCACTATTACAACAAAGCACAATGCTGGATGACTGGTCTGCATAAGAAATTAGTGATTCAAGATTGGAGAAGTGACTACACAATGTGGTAGGACTCTAGAACCTTCAAAAAAGGTATTAAGTGGGGTGGCTGGGTGGCTCAGTCAGTTGGGCGTCTGCCTTTGGCTCAGGTCATGCTCAGGTTATGATCCCAGGGTCCCTGCTCTGCAGGGAGCCTCCTACTCCCTCTCCCTCTGCCTTTCTCTCCTGCTTGTGTGCTGTCTCTCTTGCTCTTTCTCTCTTTCAAATAAATAAATAAAATCTTACAAAGAAAAGCCATTAGGCAAATAGTTTCTTACAGCAGGGTGGCCAAAGACTTTAGAGAACATGTTTATCTAATATCTGGCTTTAAATTATTCCCTTGCTCTGACATAACTCAACTTTTTTTCCTCCTCAGTCCCTGGCAACCACTACTTTCTGTCTTTATGGATTTACAGATTCTGGACATTTCATGTAAATGGAATTGTACAATATGTGACCTTTTGTGTCTAGCTTCTTTAACTCAGCATAATTTTTTTTCCAGGGTCATCTATGTTGGAGGGTATATTAGTAATTCATTCCTTTCTATAGCTAAATAATGTCTTATGTATGAATATACTACATTTTGCTTATCTATTCATCCATTGATGGACACTTGGGTTATTTTATTCTTGCAGGAAAAGGATAGTCTCTTAATCTCTACCCATCCCATGACTGGCACACAGTAGGACTCAATGAACATTTGCCAATCTGGCCCCATCTCTCAGGTCCTTGGGTATTGGGAGAGGTCAAGAGGCTGTGACTGCTAGTTGACCCATGAATGGGACCCAGGCAATTAGAAGCTCCTCATGCCCTCCCTGTCCTTGGAATGTGCATTCTGCTTGCCTTCCCCACTTCCAGAAGCTGTCCCAAGGACACAGCCTTGAGATAGTGATATGGTATTGAAACGATCTGGATACTATACATGACTGAACCCAGTTAAAGCCTCTATATAAACTTTTAAGATTTGGCTGGCAAGTATGGAGATTTACTCGTCTTGCAGCACCCAGCACAAGACTTTTATGTGAAGTTCCCCTGCTTATTAAACCTGCCACCTACCAGTCTGGAGTGATCTGCTTCTTTCTTCGGTCTCTCCCTGCCCTACATGTACAGAGGCCAGCTTTTGAACCAACATCGGCACTGACCCTTGGCCCCCATCCCTTTCCCAGAAGCCTTTCCAAGCCTTCTGGAGTAGACCTGCCAGTAGCCCAGGGAAGCACTCGATGTTGTTGCTGAGTCACAGGCTAGAACACAGAGAACACTGGTTTTCTTATCTCTGAGGGCCAAGCTTCTAATGACTTTTATTAGAAAACTATGTGGAAGGCCTCATACAGCGATAATGTATCTCCTGGGTAAAGGCTTAATTTATGTCCGTCACGGAACATGCTTGGAGACATTTGATAACAAATGCAAATCTGCAGGCTAAATTCCACTTTTGCATTCTTTACATTCTGATAAATTGCAGACTCCTAGGCACGGAATTCGTCTTGGTGACGTCAGCTCCCAGTGTGCCTTAGCATCTGTGATGTGAAGAAAGGAAGCAGGGCATGGCTGGACCCATGTAAGCCTGTTTCCAGTGATCTGATCCAGATGCCTGGGCCTCCAAACCTGATTTTTGGGACCAGCAGATGAAAACAGAAAGAGAGTGAATTTGGTTTAAATGGGGCCTTAAGTCCATGAAAAGAACCATAAAGATGTTCACGCCCTATGGCCCAGTCCTGGGAACGGACCCATTTTAGTTTGGGTTCCCCTAGAAGTTAACTGAGACAAGGATTTTAGAGCAAGCAATTTATTTGGGAGGGCATGCAGGAAACAGTGACAGGGGAGGGGGCGAGTACATTGCTTTATATGAATTGGTGTTTTTATTGGTCATAAAATGAATTGAGTCTTTGCCCTCCATTCAGCTGGAAGACAACATAACAAAACGGTAAGTGGGAAGTGTCCTATGAACTAATTATGTGCACACTATAGTTGTGCCTGGTCAAACACCCATCTCCAAGGCAGGAAGTACTTGAAGGAACCACAAAGAAATGAAATCTAATTGGGGTAAGGGGACAATTCACACCTGGCTTTAGATGGTAGGCCTTTTCTGTGTTTCTAAAGGGCTTTGGAATTGGCATGGTGGGGGCTGTGCTTCCTTTCCCTGAACAGACATTTACTACACCATTCCCACAGTGCTGGATACTTTGCGTGGTTTTCCTCATCTGTTCGTTATGTGTTCAGTTTTGCAATTCTAGTCAGCACTGCTCAGGACATCTTCTTGCACTTGCCATTCAGTTTGAGCTGAGTTACCTCCTGAGTGTTGTAGCAGGCATTATCAAGGACTCACCTTAACCCCTCACACTTACTACGTAAGGCTTCTACATGGAAACCCCTCTAGCTCTTGGCCTCCCTCTGTGCACAAGGGACAGTATGGGGGTGCCCAGAAGTTTGCGCCTCATGGGAGAAACTCTCACCCTTGATTGGCCATTGTTGGTGGATCAGGCCCCCAGATCTTCAAGATAATTCTAAAGCATGTTCACACCCCATCTCACAGCCCAACAGCCAGACTGAGCTTCAGTTGCCCACGATAGTAATAGCCTTGATGATGCACCGCTAACATCTTCCCTCCCTGTTTCACTTCCTCATGCCCTTGCTGGCGTTTCCTGGCTTCAGCTCCCAAATAAGCCAGTTGCACTTGAATCCTTGCCTAGCGCACAGGACACAAACATCTTCATGATTATTGCTACGGACTCAACACTTATTTAAACCAGATCAACTATCTTTGGGCTTTTCATGTTGCTGATCCCACTTGAAGACTCAGACTGCCAAATCAAATCCCAGGAAATACGCTCACACAGCTGAGCTGTGTTTTGCACACTTTCCTGATGGTTTCAGTTCTATACTTGGGGACCATCTCTGAGCAACTAATAATGACCTCAGGCGTTGGGATGGTGGGTGGTATTCTCTTGGTTTTTTTTGATGTGTATGTAAATGAGTCCTCCACGTTTGTTCACCTATGCTAAGTTGTTCGCTTCTATAAGAAAGAGGAGAAACAATACAGAGACGAACAGACACAGAGGGAGAAGGCCATATGACGAGAGAGGCAGAGCCTGGAGCCAGGGACCATCAAGGGTTGCTGGGAACCACACCAGAAGTTAGAAGGATCTAGGAGGGATTTTTCCCTAGAGACTTCAGAAGGATCATGGCTCCACTGACACTTTGATTTTGGACTTCTGACCTCCAGAACTGTGACAGAATAAATTTCTGTTTAAGCCACCATGTTTGTGGTATTTTTGTCATGACAGCCCTATCAAACCAGTGTGATGATGATATAGCACAATGCGGCCATGTGTCATTCATTCATGCTATAAATATTTGCTGAGCACCTACTATGTGCCAGGCACTGTGCTAAACTCTAGATTTTAAACAGGACAGTGATATGATCAGGCTCGCATTTCAGCCAGGTCACCTGGTGGCAACAGGGAGAATAGATTGGAGTAGGTGGGACTGGAGGCAGGGAGGCCAGGAGGAGGCTGCTCCCAAGAGTTGAGCAATAGTGAGGACGGTGGCTAGGGGGCTGGAGGAAAAAGGAACAATCAGAAAGATTGGTTAGGAGGCAAAAACATCAGGACTACTGTTGTTATTTAAGTGACATTTTTGTGAAGCTTCACTGACTAGGCCCTAAGCACAGCACAGTGGAAATTAAAGTTTCAGCTCAGGCATTAGAAGGCATTTCCTTTTCTACCAGTAATGCCCTGTGCGTTTCAATCTTGTCCCTTCTACCTCCCAGGCATGTCATGTTGTTATAATAATTATTATTTGCTTTCCTTTTTTCTCTGTTAGGCTGTGTGTTCATTGAGTCCAAGAGTTACAGTTTCCCACCTTTCTATTTCTAATACCCAATATGACACTAGTCTCTGCATCTACTAGGACTTTGTGGAATTGATGAACCCTCCTAAGTGTTAATGGGGTACGTTGTGGTCTTTCGTTTTAGCGGTGAAGCGTGCACTCCAGGAGTCCTAGGGCCGCTCTCCCACCCCTCCCTACGTCCTGCTTTCTGTAGAGGCCTGTGGAGAGTGTGGCATTCTGGAGCTCACCACTGACTCTTCTCCCTTGGGGAGGCAGCTGCCACCTCTCCTGGGACTTTGCCTGTCACCTTGGACCCTGCTATCCAAGATTTCCATGTTATCCAGTCAGTTTATCACCCTGGCTAATTAAAGGCACCATTTAGAAGTTAACTTAATTGGAAAACTGCAAAGTAATTTAGATATAACATTATCTCCATAAAGGGAAATATTAACTCCTTTTTGGCAATGACTTTATAAGAGGAGAAACAGAATTGCAAAATAAGGCTTTCTTTTTTTATATATAACACAACAACTTTTCTTTTTGAATTTAGTTTTTACTTCTATACCTCATGACTGCTTTATGGATGCAACACATCCCATGGAAAAAGTGGCCTCTGGAAGGCAGCCTCCTCTTCCTTGCTCCTTCCCCAAATTATAAGGTAAGAGGATCCCACGTTCAAATCTCCCACCTCTGCTGCATGTTGTGTGATCCGTGGCCCAAGGCACAACCTCATGGAGCTTCAGTTGTTTCCTTGATAAAAAAGGGGATAGCTTTTTTTCAGCCGGTCCCCTGAGTTGAGCTGGATAGGTACCAGACCAGCAGGAATATCCACGGAATCAGCCTGAGACGCAGGGAAGATACATCTGGATCTCTACAAATGAACATCTCCAGCGCTGAGTATCGAGGTACGAAGCGGGGAGCCGTGAAACCGCGCACAGATATCGGAAGCTAAACAGAAGGGGGAGGGAGCCGCCGTGTCAGGGCGCCGGGAAGCGGTAGCCACCTGCAAGGGGGAGCGGACAGACCGCGGACCCGCACGCTTGAGACAGCAGGCTGAGAAGGGAGCTCCGGGAGCGCACGCGGGACGGCTGGCGGTTGGCGGGCCACCTGCACGGGGGAGCAGGCGGACTCGCGGACGGCACCCGCGAGACAACAGACTTAGAACGCGAGCTCCAGGAGCGCGCGCGCAGGGCGGCTGGCGGGCCACCTGCACCGGGGAGCGGGCGGACCGCGGACCCGCACTCTGGAAACGGCAGACTGAGTCCGTGAGCCGGGAGCGTGCACCACCAAGCATCTCACGGAGCTCCGGAGCTCCGGTGTGCTCACTGGATCGAGGCTGAGACCGGGAGCTCCGGGAGCGTCCGCGGGGCGGCTGGCGGCTGGAGGGCCACCTGCACGGGGGAGCAGGCGGACTCGCGGTCAGCACCCGTGAGACACCAGACTGAGACGGGGAGCTCCGGGAGCCCGCGCGGGGCGGCTGGCGGCGGGCGGGGTTGGAAACACAAAGGACAGAGACGTGCCGGCCCTGGAAGTGAGGGCTGGGACGCCGGGTGTGGGGCGCACAGCCCGGGATGCTGCAGGGTTGAGCAGCACCAACAGAAACAGAGTTAAAGTGGCCAGAACATCAGTGGAGAACGATCCGCGATCCCTCTGTTCTGAGACAGAGGCTGAATTTCAGCCGCTGCTGCTCTCTCAGAAGAGGCATAGCAAACCGCCAGGGAAAGCCGCCAGAGAACAAAAGCCCGGAAATACCGGCTCACAGGGTGCCCATCCCCATCCCCCCTCGCAAGGGACACAGAGACTCTACCCAAACAGGGTTTTCTGAGTACCTGCAGGCAGGCCCCTCCCCCAGAAGGCAGGCTGAAAAATCAAGAAGCCCACAACCCGGAGCGCCTGAGTGGCGCAGTCACCAAGCACCTGTCTTCGGATTAGGGTGTGATCACAACGCTCCGTAAGGAGTCCTTCATCGGGCTTCTCCACCGGGAACCTGCTTCTTCCTCTCCCACTCCTCTGCTTGGGTTCCCTTTCTTGCTGACTGTCTCTCTCTCTCTCAAATAAATAAATAAACTCTTTAAGGAAGAAGCCCACATCCCTAAGATCTCTATAAAACAAGGGCGCACGGCCTGGGTCCCAGTCAACACTTGGGCTCTGGACAACCCTGCAATCTCTCTTCATCAGAATGACGAGAAGGAGAAGTCCCCCCCAGCAAAGAAAAGATAATGAGTCTGTGGCCTCTGCCACAGAATTGGCCTCGGCCACAGAATTAATACATATGGATGTATCCCAATTATCAGAAATGGAATTCAGAGCAACAATGGTCAAGATGATGAGTAAACTTGAAAAAAGCATCAGAGAAAGCGTTGCTGAGAATATAGAATCCCTAAGGGCAGAAATGAGAGCGAATCTGACAGAAATTAAAAATTCTATGAGCCAAATGCAGTCAAAACTAGAGGCTCTGACGGCCAGGGTCACCGAGGCAGAGGAACGCGTTAGCGAATTGGAGGATGGGTTAGTAGAAGAAAAAACGAAAATAGAAGCTGGTCTTAAAAAAATCCACGCCCACGAATGTAGATTACGGGAGATTACTGACTCTATGAAACGATCCAATGTCAGAATCATCGGCATCCCTGAAGGGGTGGAGAAAAACAGAGGTCTAGAAGAGATATTTGAACAAATTGTAGCTGAAAACTTCCCTAATCTAGCAAGGGAAACAAGCATTCGTGTCCAAGAGGCAGAGAGGACCCCATCCAAGCTCAACCAGGACAAACCTACGCCACGGCATGTCATAGTGCAATTCGCAAATATTAGATCCAAGGATACAGTATTGAAAGCGGCCAGGGCAAAGAAATTTCTCACGTACCAAGGCAAAGGTATCAGGATTACGTCAGACCTGTCTACAGAGACCTGGAATGAGAGAAAGGCTTGGGGGGGCATTTTTAAAGCTCTTTCAGAGAAAAACATGCAGCCAAGGATCCTTTATCCAGCAAAGCTGTCATTCAGAATTGATGGAGAAATAAAGACGTTCCAAAATCGCCAATCATTAACCAATTTCGTAACCACGAAACCAGCCCTACAGGAGATATTAAGGGGGGCTCTATAAAGGTAAAAAGGCCCCAAGAGTGATACAGAGCAGCAAGTCACAACCGATACAAAGACTTTAAAGAGAAATGGCATCATTAAAATCATATCTGTCAATAATCTCTATCAATCTAAATGGCTTAAACTCTCCCATAAAACGCCACAGGGTTGCAGATTGGATAAAAAGACATGACCCATCCATTTGCTGTCTACAAGAGACTCATTTTGAACCCAAAGATGCATTCAGACTTAGAGTAAGGGGATGGAGTACCATCTTCCACGCAAATGGACCTCAAAAGAAAGCTGGAGTAGCAATTCTCATATCAGATAGACTGGATTTTAAACTAGAGGCCATAGAGAGAGATACAGAAGGGCACTATATTATTCTTAAAGGAAGTATTCAACAAGTGGATATGACAATTATTAATATATATGCCCCCAACAGGGGAGCAGCAAGATACACAAGCCAACTCTTAACCAAAATAAAGAGACATATAGATAAGAACACAGTAATAGTAGGGGACCTCAACACCCCACTATCAGAAATAGACAGAACACCCTGGCAAAAACTAAGCAAAGAATCAAAGGCTTTGAATGCCATACTCGACGAGTTGGACCTCATAGATATATATAGAACACTACACCCCAGAACCAAAGAATACTCATTCTATTCAAATGCCCATGGAACATTCTCAAGAATAGATCATGCTCTGGGACACAAAACAGGTCTCAGCCAATACCAAAAGATTGAAATTATCCCCTGCATATTCTCAGACCACAACGCTCTGAAATTGGAACTCAACCACAAGGAAAAACCTGGAAGAAACTCAAACACTTGGAGGCTAAGAACCATCCTGCTCAAGAATGACTCGATAAACCAGGAAATCAAAAAACAAATTAAACAATTTATGGAGACCAACGAGAATGAATACACAACGGTCCAAAACCTATGGGATACTGCAAAGGCAGTCCTAAGGGGGAAATACATAGCCATCCAAGCCTCACTCAAAAGAATAGAAAAATCTAAAATGCAGTTTCTATATTCTCACCTCAAGAAACTGGAACAGCAACAGAGGGACAGGCCTAACCCACTGACAAGGAAGGAGTTGACCAAGATTAGAGCAGAAATCAATGAATTAGAAACCAGGAGCACAGTACAGCAGATCAACAGGACTAGAAGCTGGTTCTTTGAGAGAATCCATAAAATTGACAGACCACTGGCAAAACTTGTCCAAAAACAAAGAGAAAGGACTGAGATTATTAAAATTATGACTGAAAAGGGAGAGGTCACGACCAGCACCATTGAAATTGCAAGGATTATTAGAAACTTTTATCAACAGCTATATGCCAAAAAACTAAACAATCTGGAAGAGATGGAGGCCTTCCTGGAAACCTATAAACTACCAAGACTGAAACAGGAAGAAATAGATTTCTTAAATAGGCCAATTAACTATGAAGAAATTGAGTCAGTGATAAACAACCTTCCAAATAATAAAACTCCAGGCCCAGACGGTTTTCCTGGGGAATTCTACCAAACATTCAAAGAAGAAATAATACCTATTCTCCTAAAGCTATTTCAAAAAATAGAAACAGAAGGAAAGCTACCAAACTCATTCTATGAGGCTAATATTACCTTGATCCCCAAACCAGGCAAAGACCCCCTCAAAAAGGAGAATTACAGACCGATTTCTCTAATGAATATGGATGCCAAAATCCTCAACAAGATCCTTGCTAATAGAATCCAACAGTACATTAAAAGGATTATCCATCATGACCAAGTGGGATTCATACCTGGGATGCAAGCATGGTTCAACACTCGCAAATCAATCAATGTGATACATCATATCAACAAGAAAAGACTCAAGAACCATATGATCCTCTCAATTGATGCAGAAAAAGCATTTGACAAAATACAGCATCCTTTCCTGATTAAAACCCTTCAGAGTGTAGGAATAGAGGGTACA
This sequence comes from Ailuropoda melanoleuca, assembly GCF_002007445.2. NCBI lineage: Eukaryota > Metazoa > Chordata > Mammalia > Carnivora > Ursidae > Ailuropoda > Ailuropoda melanoleuca. Next base: position 74,750,154 of record NC_048229.1, read on the forward strand.
TTTCTCAATCTCATAAAAGCCATCTATGAAAAGCCTACTGCAAGCATTATTCTCAATGGGGAAAAGCTGGAAGCCTTTCCCTTAAGATCAGGAACACGACAAGGATGCCCACTCTCGCCACTATTATTCAACATAGTACTAGAAGTCCTTGCAACAGCAATCAGAAGACAAAAAGGGATCAAAGGTATCCAAATCGGCAAAGAAGAAGTCAAACTGTCTCTCTTTGCAGATGACATGATACTCTATATGGAAAACCCAAAGGAATCCACTCCCAAACTATTAGAAGTTATAGAACAATTCAGTAAGGTGGCAGGATACAAAATCAATGCCCAGAAATCAGTTGCATTTCTATACACGAATAACGAGACTGAAGAAAGAGAAATTAGGGAATCCATCCCATTTACAATAACACCAAAAACCATACGTTACCTTGGAATTAACTTAACCAGAGACGTAAAGGACCTATATCCTAGAAACTATAGATCACTTTTGAAAGATATTGAGGAAGACATAAAAAGATGGAAAAATATTCCATGCTCATGGATTGGAAGAATTAACATAGTTAAAATGTCCATACTACCCAGAGCAATCTACACTTTCAATGCTATCCCGATCAAAATACCGAGGACATTTTTCAAAGAACTGGAACAAATAGTCCTTAAATTTGTATGGAACCAGAAAAGGCCCCGAATCTCCAAGGAACTGTTGAAAAGGAAAAACAAAGCTGGGGGCATCACAATGCCGGATTTCGAGCTGTACTACAAAGCTGTGATCACAAAGACAGCATGGTACTGGCACAAAAACAGACACATCGACCAATGGAACAGAATAGAGAACCCAGAAATGGACCCTCGGCTCTTTGGGCAACTAATCTTTGATAAAGCAGGAAAAAACATCCGGTGGAAAAAAGACAGTCTCTTCAATAAATGGTGCTGGGAAAATTGGACAGCTACATGCAAAAGAATGAAACTTGACCACTCTCTCACACCATACACAAAAATAAACTCCAAATGGATGAAAGACCTCAATGTGAGACAGGAATCCATCAAAATTCTAGAGGAGAACATAGGCAACAACTTCTATGACATCGGCCAGAGCAACCTTTTTCACGACACATCGCCAAAGGCAAGAGAAATAAAAGATAAAATGAACTTATGGGACTTTATCAGGATAAAGAGCTTCTGCACAGCCAAGGAAACAGTCAAAAAAACTAAGAGACAGCCCACGGAATGGGAGAATATATTTGCAAAGGACACCACAGATAAAGGACTGGTATCCAAGATCTACAAAGAACTTCTCAAACTCAATACACGAGAAACAAATAAACAAATCATAAAATGGGCAGAAGATATGAACAGACACTTTTCCAATGAAGACATACAAATGGCTAACAGACACATGAAAAAATGTTCAAAATCATTAGCCATCAGGGAAATTCAAATCAAAACCACACTGAGATACCACCTTACGCCAGTTAGAATGGCAAAGATAGACAAGGCAAGAAACAACAATTGTTGGAGAGGATGTGGAGAAAGGGGATCCCTCCTACATTGTTGGTGGGAATGCAAGTTGGTACAGCCACTCTGGAAAACAGTGTGGAGGTCCCTTAAAAAGTTAAAAATTGAACTACCCTATGACCCAGCCATTGCACTACTGGGTGTTTACCCCAAAGATACAGACGTAGTAAAGAGAAGGGCCATATGCACCCCAATGTTCATAGCTGCATTGTCCACAATAGCCAAATCATGGAAGGAGCCGAGATGCCCTTCAACAGATGACTGGATTAAGAAGCTGTGGTCCATATATACAATGGAATATTACTCAGCTATCAGAAAGAACGAATTCTCAACATTTGCTGCAACATGGACGGCACTGGAGGAGATAATGCTAAGTGAAATAAGTCAAGCAGAGAAAGACAATTATCATATGATTTCTCTCATCTATGGAACATAAGAACTAGGATGATCGGTAGGGGAAGAAAGGGATAAAGAAAAGGGGGGTAATCAGAAGGGGGAATGAAACATGAGAGACTATGGACTATGAGAAACAAACTGAAGACTTCAGAGGGGAGGGGGTGGGGGAATGGGATAGACTGGTGATGGGTAGTAAGGAGGGCACGTATTGCATGGTGCACTGGGTGTTATACGCAACTAATGAAGCATCAAACTTTACATCGGAATCTGGGGATGTACTGTATGGTGATTAACACAATATAATAAAATAAAATTTAAAAAAAAAAGGGGGATAATAATAGTACTTGTCAGGTCTGTGCCAGAATTAGAAGATATGGTGTGTGCAAAATACAGAGGAGGGGGCACACATCAGTGAACTGCTCTCCTCCCCACCAAAGGGAAGAGACGAAGGCTTCCTGCTTGCCCAGTGAGCGTCTCGGACCCTACAAAGGGCAGACCATGTGGGATCCTGTACCAAGTCCTGCACCCTCTGGGAATGAATCCCCATCTACAGTCTCTGGTTCGTTGCTGGAGGCAGCATGGCCAACTTGTGCAAATGTGTATGTGACTTGGGAGGAAGCCCGGGAGATACCTGACCCGATTCGGGGAAGAGCCTGCCAGGCAGCACCTTCATGGAACTCCCGCTGTCCACTGGCTCTCTGCTTCTTCCTGTTTCCCTCTCGGCAACCCCAGCCTCTAGGCCCCAAGTCATTCCCCTCCTCCCTCTCTCCGTCTCCTGCGTCCATCTTCCTCTGGCCCCTGCTCAACTCTCCTGCCTCTCTCCTGCCCCAGCCCCACCCCTCCAATAATCCAGAGCCATGTGGGGTGGCCGCGCAGTGTGATGTCTCCGGGTCTGCACCCTTTCCAGGACCCCTCTTACCGGCTTCTCTCCTTGGCCAGCTCCCAGCTGTCCTTAAGCTTCTGGCTCAGCACTGCCATTTTCAGGAAGTATGGACATCCCCTCTCTTCACCATGCCCCTCAGCCTTTGAGGATTTCCCCCACTTCCTCTCTGGTGCCACAGCAGACTGTCACCTCTGATGTACAACTGCTCCCATTGGATGGGCGGCACTCCATATTTGAGGGATAGATGAATGAGTGAGTGAATGAATGAACATGTGGGCTAATTCACATTTTTCCCATTGCAAACCATGGACTTCTCTGACACTTGTACACTCTAAACTGGCCTGTCATGCAGCCATACCTGCCTCTGCCCACCTTGGTCATATATAAATGCCATCTTAGCAACTCTCTTGCTAGCTCAGCAGTGTCAATAGAACTTTCTCCGGTGATGGAGATGTTCTTTGTCTCTGCACATACCAGCATGGCAGCCATTGGCCACATGTGTCTGTGGAGCCTTTGAAGTGTGGTTAGTATGAATGAGGGATTTAATTTCATTGTAATTAATTTGTTTTTAAATTTATATAGCCAGCCACGTGCTATTAGTGGCTACTGTACTGGACAGCACAGCTAAGCTCCCATGTTAATGCCTTCTTTGGACATGGTCTCTTGACTTAAGACATCATTTTCGACAGTACGAAGGCCAAATTCTTACATGCCTGCACAGTCCGATCCCTAAACCACTTTCCACCCCCATCTCAGGGGGTAGTGGAAATGAACAGTGATTGCAAGTATGGCCTCTGGAGTCAAGCTGCTTGGGTTCGAAGCCCAGTTCCAGGGTGCTAGCAAGTTACTTAACTCCTCTGTGTGTCGCTTCCATTATCTGTAAAATGGGGTTGAATACCTACTTAGGGTTTTTATGAGGGGGACATGCATTCTTTTTTTTTTTAATTTTATTATTATATTATGTTAGTCACCATACAGTACATCTCTGGATTCCGATGCAAAGTTCGATGCTTCATTAGTTGCGTATAACACCCAGTGCACCATGCAATATGTGCCCTCCTTACTACCCATCACCAGTCTATCCCATTCCCCCACCCCCTCCCCTCTGAAGTCTTCAGTTTGCTTCTCATAGTCCATAGTCTCTCATGTTTCATTCCCCCTTCTGATTACCCCCCTTCTTTATCCCTTTCTTCCCCTACTGATCATCCTAGTTCTTATGTTCCATAGATGAGAGAAATCATATGATAATTGTCTTTCTCTGCTTGACTTATTTCACTTAGCATTATCTCCTCCAGTGCCGTCCATGTTGCAGCAAATGTTGAGAATTCGTTCTTTCTGATAGCTGAGTAATATTCCATTGTATATATGGACCACAGCTTCTTAATCCAGTCATCTGTTGAAGGGCATCTCGGCTCCTTCCATGATTTGGCTATTGTGGACAATGCAGCTATGAACATTGGGGTGCATATGGCCCTTCTCTTTACTACGTCTGTATCTTTGGGGTAAACACCCAGTAGTGCAATGGCTGGGTCATAGGGTAGTTCAATTTTTAACTTTTTAAGGGACCTCCACACTGTTTTCCAGAGTGGCTGTACCAACTTGCATTCCCACCAACAATGTAGGAGGGATCCCCTTTCTCCACATCCTCTCCAACAATTGTTGTTTCTTGCCTTGTCTATCTTTGCCATTCTAACTGGCGTAAGGTGGTATCTCAGTGTGGTTTTGATTTGAATTTCCCTGATGGCTAATGATTTTGAACATTTTTTCATGTGTCTGTTAGCCATTTGTATGTCTTCATTGGAAAAGTGTCTGTTCATATCTTCTGCCCATTTTTTGATTTGTTTATTTGTTCTCGTGTATTGAGTTTGAGAAGTTCTTTGTAGATCTTGGATACCAGTCCTTTATCTGTAGTGGGGACATGCATTCTTATGTGCCGAAGACTTAGAAAAATGCCTGGCACATAGGAAGCTCTCAATAAATGGCTCCTATAAATATTATTTCTCTCTGTCCCTGGCAGAGCCAGCCTTGTCCTCACTCTCCCCACTAGAATTGTCCAGCTCTGTGCCATCATTCACACTGGTCCTCCTCTTTGCCTATCCAAACACTTCTCACTCTCAAGTCTCAGCTCTGCACCCCCTCCTCCGGGAAGCCTTCTGTCCCAACCTTCCCTAGCCTGAGCAAGCTTTCCTTCCTTGGAACTCCCATAATACCTCCTATCTGTGCCTCTTCTAGAGCAGGGGTAATAGGCAACTAGTTATTACGTACATGTCTTCACAGCCAGACTAGAGCAAACTTAAAATCCTAGACTAGGTCATGGACATCTGTTTTCCTTTCAGGGACAGGAGAGAGTTGTATGCATTGTAACTTGTAAAAAATTAATATTTCTGATTATCATATTGGCTTTCCAATTTTTCTCTCTTGCCCAAGAAAAAAAAGGAAAGGGACACGCTATAAGCTCCTGTTTTATTCTAACCACCACAACAGACATGATTGGAGTTTTTACAGTTTAATTTAAACCTTTCAGCCACCTGGTGGGACAGGTATTCTAATTCCTATTTTCAAGATCAGGCAGCTGAGGGTCTGAGATTTAAACAAGCAACACAGACGCTCAGCTAGTAAGCGGAAGAGCTGTGGCTCCAATGCACATGGGTCCATTGGGGTTGCTAACGCCAAAGATGGCCCAACAAGGGACCACACCGCCCAGGCACCATGTTCACACCCTTGCTTAGTGCTTCCCCGCTGCACATTGGCTGGTTCTGGGATTTGTGCTAACCAATAGAAGTGAAATTATGCCAGTCCTGGGTTCACCCTGACAGGAGGCTGGAGCCTCTGCTGCCTCTCTCATAAAACACTTTTGGGAAGCTTTTGCTGCCATGGAAGGAATCAGCTATCCTGCTGGAGAGATTCCATGGAGAGGGTCAAGGACAGGCCCTGAGACTACATGGAGAGGGAGAGAGGCCCAGACCCAGCCCTCCTAGCACACCAGTGAACTGCCAGCTGAGGAACCCCAAGTGATGAAAGCAGAAGCACTCCCAGCAGAGCCCAATAAGCCCACAGAACTGAGCCCAGAGAGGTAAGAACAATGACAGTTGCTTTAAGCCACGAAGTTTCAGAGTGGTTAGTTTCACGGCAGTGAATGACCAAACCTCTTGCTTAAGATGAGCTACTCCCCTCCCTGTTCCCGTTGCCCTGCTCTCTTATGCACTGGCCAGTTTTCAGTCCACCTGAAAGCAGCAAATGCATTATAAAAACTCTCTGTGGAACACCCACCTTTGCTGTCCTCTCTACCTCTGTTCCTCAACCAGACACTTCAGCAAGTGGTAAGCATTACTGTGTAGTGCGGAGGAATATGCACTGATGAGCTGTTGACCTGAATCAAGTTCCTTTCCGTCTCTGGGCTGTAAAAAGAAGGCTACGAATGACTCCCTTGCAGGACTGTGTAGGAATTAAGTGACATGCTGCTCATCAGACACCTAGCATGGTACTTGGCACGTGTCAAGCATCCAGTGAATGGCATTCACGAGAGGCTGGAGAACAGGCCAGGAGACAGCTCCTACTGGTGACAAGGCTCCTGTCCCACTCTTCCCTTATTAGCAAAGACCTAGAAACCAGGGGTCAGATTTTCATGGGGCCAGAGAAATGCCAGATCTTCTTGAGAAAGAACAGCTCCTGCTCGTTATCTCTGTTTACAAAGAGGGAGGACGGACATTCAACATAAAGGCTGTCCCTTGAACCACTGCAGGACCCCTAACCCCTTTGGGAAATGTATGTCCTTTGGGATATGAGGATGCTGCCTCCCAACAAAAAGAACATCACGGGAGTGAAGAAGGCAGAACGGAGTCTCATTAGCCACCTCTATAACTCCAGAGCTTGGCAACCACTTGATGTCTGAGACAGAGGCACATCCTCCGGGTTTCTGCAGATATTGATACTTCCAGCCAAAGCACCTTTTCTTAACTTGTTGAACCTTCATGATATCATTATGGGCTGAATCGTGTCTTCCCCTACCCCCCCCAAGACTCACATGTTGGAGTCCCAGCACCTTGGAATGCAACTGCGTTTGGAGATAGAGCCTTTAAAGAAGTGATTAAATTAAAATGAGTCCATTAGGGTGGGCCCTAATCCACCCTGGCTGGTATCCTTATAAGAAGAGGAAATTGGGCACACAACCAGGGATGCATGTGCCAAGGGGAATGACCGTGTAAGGACATGGTAGAAAAGATGGCCATCTGCACACCAGGAAGAGAAGCCTCAGAAGCCAACCCTTCTGACACTTTGATCTTGGACTTCCAGCCTCCAGAAGTGTAGGAAAACAACCTTGTGCTATTTAAGCCACCCAGTGGTACTTTCTTATGGTTGCCCTAGAAAACTAATACATGATCAATTTATTATTCCCATTATCAAAAAATCCTGACCTCACCATGTAATTGTCCCCAGGGTGCGGTTAGGGCCTGAATAAAGAAAGCTGGCCTTGGTTTCTCAGTATTATATAACAGGGCAATGATATCAACCCAAGAATGGCCCTCCCGCGTCCTCCACCCATCAACACATATACCCATTACTTCATTCCACAGAAATCTAGCAAACATCCATCATGCATTAGCACTGAGTGGAATTGTCACAGAGTGTATACTTTGGAGTCAGGCTGCCCAGCTGGGCTTCCTAATTGTCTCCTAGTCGCTGTGTGACCTAAGGCAAGTTGGTTATCTTTCCTGACTTTCTGCATCTCTACAATGATGCGAAGAATACCCATCTCATAGGATTATATAAAGTCAGAGCAAGCTAGCACATGTAGAGTGCTTTGCAAAGCACTTGACTCAGAGAAAGCACTTGCAATGGTTGGGGGCCATTGCTTTGCTGGATATACAAAATGGACAAGAAAGGAGACACGGTCATGTTTTCCCTCCTGTGATTTCAGTATTGTCCTCCCCACAAACCCTCTGGCCTAGGTATTGCCGCCCTGTTTTGCAGAGTAAAGTGAGGTTCAGAGGGGTTGTGACAACAGTCACACTTTTTAAATCGCAGCCCTGAGATCCCAACAGGTCTTCTGACCTCTAAGCCTTGAGCTCTTTTTTTCCCTGCACCAGAGCTGCTGCCTAGTGCAGTTCTTTTTTTTTTTTCCTGAGCCCATAGTTTATGCCAGACATTCTCACTTAATCCCCATGAAGACACAGCTTCCACAACCTAGGAATAATAACCCTGACATGGATACACATGTTTAGACCAGACAGAAGAATAAACTGGCAAGTTACAGGACTGAATGGAAAATGTGGGTCAAAGGGAACAGGCTTCTGAGCGAATGGGGAGGAAAGGGTAATAAATGGTAGCTGTTTGGGGCCAGGTGCTTTTGCTAGACCCTTGGTTTACAATACTTTGGGACTTTGATATCATTACACCCCCATTTTATGGTTAAGGAAATGGAGGCTCAGAGAGAATAAAGCAGACACATAGAAAAGGGAAGACTCTGAATCTAGTATCAACCCCAATGTACAGCATCTTCCCCAGGACCAGGGCTCCTCAACAGCTGCCAAGAATCAGAATCATCCAAGACATGTTTAAGATCACCTAGGGCTGGGCTGTGCCTTGAGAGATCCCACATCAGCGGTGTGGAGGGAGGCTCAGCACCGGACCCAGGAGCGTGTGCAGCCAGGTGATTGGAGTGTGCAGCCAGGGGCGGGCGCGCAGCCACACCAGGCAGCTGTCCGGACTGGGCTCCCAGATCCAGGAACGCGGTCGCGGCCCAGACCTGACAAGAACTGTACTCAGCAGCCACACAAAGACCAGCACCACACCCTGTCTTCCTCTACCGGGAGAGGAAACAGCTGCTTCATTCTTTAAGCAAGAGTAGAGAGGAGTCCATTTGCTCATCATCCAACATTCAAAGCCACTTGAATATGGATTTTAGGGAATGGCATCACACCGAGAGGCACAAATACAGGGGAACTCTCAAATCTCAGATGGGCATCCTTTCTCTCTCCTGTTAGACCAGGAAGTCGAACTGACATTTGTTTTTTGGGTATTTGTTTGTTTTTAACAATTCCTCATTGTTCTCGGGTAGAGTTTTTGGTTCCCTATATTTAAATTGGTTTGAATGGGTTAACATTTTATGTTTACTTATCCAAAAGAGAAATATAATAAATTAAGTTGCTCTTTGAATATGATTTTTTAAGGAGGGGGAGGCTCAGGGACCTTTATTCAAAACAAAACAAAACAAAACAAAACAAAACAAGCCCTGTCTGCTGAAGAAGTTCCCACCATGTGCGAAGGAATTCTAGCGACTGACGCACTCTTGGCTCCCCTAATCCCAGATCCTAGCAGTTTCTCTTGTTCTGATTGTAAATCATCTCCACCTCCTGGGTTGGATTATTTCAGGCTGCATACCTACGCAGAAAGCACCCACTGAATTATCACGCCAATTTAAACGCAGCAGAAGACTAGCTTTTCTTGCTTAAGCCAGAAGTGGAACTGGAAGGGGAGTTGGGGTCACAGTAAGAGGGTTAAAGATTAGACAGGACTCATGGCTGGGGAATTGACCTTTGACCACAGATAAATAACGCCAGAGCCAGTGCAGCTTCCCTCTGTGTGCGAAGAGATACCAGGCACTCAGGGCATCAGGAGGGAAGGAGAGTTAAGAGAAGGAAGCTGCAGGAGAGCGAAAAGGAGAGAAAAGGAGGAGCCGAAGAGCAGTTGCCTTGAACACAGCAGAGTGTCTGCTCGCTGTTAACATCACTCCCGCCCAGCGCCCCATGCCATGGATATAATTTTTGGCAAAAATAAGAAGGAGCAGCTGGAACCTGTGAGGGCCAAAGTAACAGGTGAGCGTTTGTATAGATGACTGGCTCTTCTTATATATTTAGACATACACTTTTTTTCTGTTTATGTCAGTAATATGTATTGTTAATTATTTTTGGAAAATCTGGAGAACAGTACATAGTGGGGAATGAGCTACAATCCAGACATATTTTCTGTGAAAATCTAGGTGTGCCTTTTATACATGGAACTGTTTCCAGGGAGAGAGTCATTCTCACTACTTCAGGCAAAGAGCCTGGAGATGCTACGATTGGCATGTACACAATGGAATTATTCGGCAAAGTGTGGCCCATTCCAGGCGGGTAGTACTTTTGTGCAAATATGTGCATCCTAAGTTAATTTCAAAATGGCATGAGAAGCATACATGGGCTTCCACTTTCGCGTGTGCACGCCGGAGGGCATGCAGAGTGTGTCTTCATTTCCTCGCAGGAGCCCACGATCTGGGCCTTCGAATACCTGCAGAGCCGTAAGACAAACAGACCCAGAGTGGGACCCTCCACGAGAAAATTCCTTTAGCGGGCTTTGCACCTTGTTCTCTTCATCTGCTGTTTCTCTGGCTCTCTCTTCTGTGCTGCCCCTGAGAACAGCGAGTGGGCTGGCTCAGGCAGGAGGGCGGTTTCATCTTCAGATGCTTGGATCTGGAGGCTTTTCCCCAGTGAGCATTTCTCTGTGAAGAAAGTCAGATTGGACATTTCAACCAAGGAATTGCCTTGGAGGGCTTTTGAAAGAATAGATTTTAGGTTTGTTTTTCTCTGATTACCAAGGTAATGTATGATCTATATGTGTGTGTGTTTTATGTATATGCACATATATAAAAACTTGAAAGTGCTAATGGGAGCACAGAGGGAAATAAAATCAGCTCTATTTCCATCTCAAGCACTCCTAATATTGGAGTATTTTAAGTTTTTAGAAGATAGAGATTGTATAGACTACAAATATTTTTTCAAAAACAGATGTATGTTTACTATTAATTTTTTTTTTTTAAAGAGAGCCTCCGACGCCTCTCCTTTTATGCTTTGGGATGCCATGAACATGTTGTCCATAACCCTTATGTTTAATGATAGCATGGGAATCCTTGGACATTTTAGAAAGCGGGAATCCTAGAACTTACAGATCTGAGTGGACCGCTGGATCCGGATCAGCTGTTCTCCCCACCTCCACCCCACACCTGCAGACTTACCATCACCTGGGCACTTGTTAGAATCACAAATTCCTGGGTCCACTCCAGAGCCACGGAATCAGATATGCGGGGGGGTGGAGCCCAGTAATCTGTGTTTCTACAAGCCCTCTGGCTGCTTCCAGGTGTGAAAACCACTGCTGTAAATCACTCCTCCCTCCTTGAGGGAAGCTGAGGGCTGGAGAGGGGCTGTGACTTGCCCAAGACCAGGTGGTCAGCGAAGGACAGGCTCCCAACTCTCAGTCCAGGCCTCTAGTCCTGGGTCAAGTCTAATCACTGGCTGACCGCTAACTAAAGATTGTGCCTATCTGGCCAAGTCTGCCCACAGAGGCCATGTCCAGGCTTCATGTCTGGCTATGCATTGTTGGCTCCGAGACCACCTTCGCCACTTAAGCATTTCCTGCCTCCGTTCCCTCTTATGTCAAACAGTCTGCAGGTACCATATAGAGTTTCTTCAATGACTTTAGGATTTAATGCACCTGCCCCCCAGTGCTGGCGAATGGTGCTCAATACGTGTCCTTCTGTCTAAGGTTTTGTGCTCAGGTTCATCTCTCTCTGCTCTGCCTCACCTGCTCCTTCTCCTGCATCTGGGTCTCTGTGAATAGCCCCACTATTCACTTGGTTGCCCAGGCAGGAGACTTGGTGGCACTTCGGGGTGCTCCCTCCCCTCTCCCCCATATTCACTCAAACTCCCAGTCCTATCCATTCTACATCTCCAGACTCTCTGCTCTGTTGTTTCTCTCCATCTCTCTCTGGTCCTCCCACCTGCTCTTGACACCTCCTCCCGCCACTCTCTACACCACAGAGACAACTTTTGAAATCCCAAATCTGAGCATATTCCATTAATATGAGGTGTCCAGAAGAGGCAGATCCTTAGAAAGTAGATTAATGGTTGTCAGGAGGACAGGACTTTGTTTTGGAGTGATGGAATGTTCTAGAACTGGATGGCGAAGATTGCATAACATTGTGAATATATTTAAAACCCCTGAATTGTATACTTTAAAATGGTCGGTTTTGGGGCGCCTGGGTGGCATAGCGGTTAAGCGTCTGCCTTCGGCTCAGGGCGTGATCCCGGCGTTATGGGATCGAGCCCCACATCAGGCTCCTCTGCTATGAGCCTGCTGCTTCCTCTCCCACTCCCCCTGCTTGTGTTCCCTCTCTCACTGGCTGTCTCTATCTCTGTCAAATAAATAAATAAAAATCTTTAAAAAAAAAAAAGGTCGGTTTTTTTGTTATGTGAATTTTATCTCAAGAAAAAAATTGCACATGCACAAAACTCTGATCTTCTCATTCCCTGTTTTAACTGGGCAAGCTGTCCCAGTCTTCTGAGCATCTAATCAAAGCCCTTGGTGTGGTCACATTGACCTTTGTCACACAGTCCCTACTTAGCTCTCCAGCCTCAATACTTATGCTTCCTCGCTCAAAAATTGCAGACCAGTCTTGCTAAACAACTGGCACATCTCCTGGTCTTTGAGCTGGTCTTTGGTCTCTTGGTTCAGGTCCCCCCAGAGATAAGAATTCAGATGTAAGTAGTTTAATTTGGGACGTGATCCCAAGAAACACTGGGAGGGAAACCAATAAAGGGGACATTGTCAAGCCACTGACCACTGTGAGCCATCAGAGCTGAACCCTCTGGGCATAGTGTAAAACATGCCTCATAGGGTCCCAGCTGAGGGCAAGGAAGTGGTGACATGTGATGCCCAAATCCCCATCCATCATTGGGTGACAGCCACTTCTAGGGGCATTAACTCCAAGTTGTTCCAGCTTGCCCAGTGTGTGGGCAGAGCAGCTCTAGCAGTGAAAACAAAGCCCTCAGGCAGAGAGCTGCAGGTAGTGGCAGAAAGCAACCTTCAGGGAGAGGTCAGTGCCAAAAGGACAAGGGTGGGGCACAAAAAGCGTCTGCTCCAGCACCCCATCTCTAGAGCAGCGCTGTTCAACAGAGATACAATGCATGCCACATGTGTAGTTTTAAATTTCCTAATAGCCACACTTAAAAAAGTAAAAACAAACGAACAAAAAAACCCCCCACCAAAACAGGTGAATTTTAATGGTATATTTTTAAGGCAACATATCCAAAATGTTATAAGTTCTCCATGTAATCAATATTTTTAATTGCTAATGAGATATTTTACATTTTTTTCATACTTAGCCTTTGAAATTCAGTGTGCATTTTACACTTTACAGCACATCTCTGTTCAGACTGGCCAGGTTTCAAGTCCTCAGTGGCACATGAGGCCAGTGGCTACCATATTGGATGGCAATTCTAGTTCTAGAATGTTCTTTCCTTGTGCATTTGTGAGGCCAATATCTACTCCCCTCCCCCAAGACTCAGCCAGCGGCTCCTCCAGAAAGCAGTCCCCACCCTCCTGCTCTCACCCAACCTGGGGGTGAGGTTCTGTTCCAAACAGCCCCCTTGCTGATCCTGTCACATTGCCTGCCTTTAGTGTGGTGTGGTTTGGGTGTCTGTTCATCCATCTGCTCCGTGGGTGGTGAGCAACTTGAAGATAGGGATGACGTCGATTCATCTCGGTATCCTCAGTGCTGGCACAATCCAGGCATATCCTACCCTTTCTGGAAACGACTGCTGAAGGAATGAGTGGGTGCAGTGAGTTGTGTTGGGACTGTGACCTCAATTCCTTTCCATGGCCACGTCTCGTAGCTTTTTGGTTGGGTTGTGAAAACTGGAAACAAAACATTCTTTCTCTTAACAGGCAGGATTCCCACATGGCTGCAGGGCACCCTGCTCCGCAATGGGCCTGGAATGCACACAGTGGGGGAGACCAGATACAACCATTGGTTTGATGGCCTGGCCTTGCTCCACAGCTTCATGATTAGAGATGGTAAGAGTACTGTGTTGGTTTGCTGTTGCTGCTGTAAAGACAGCCACAAATTTAGTAGCTTAAAACAGTACTAATTTATTCTTACGGTTATGGAAGTCAGAAGTCAAAACTGGGCTAAAATCAAGGTGTTGGAGGCTCCAGGGAGATAACCCATTTCCTTGCCTTTTCTGGCTTCCAGAGGCTGCCTGCATTCCTTGGCTTGTGGCCCCACCTATATCTGCAAAGAGCAGCAAAGCATCTTGCACACCTGCTCTCTCTCCCTCATTCTCTCCACTTCCCTTGCCCCCATAATCACAGTTCCTTCTCTGACCCTCCTGCCTGCCTCTTATAAGGACCTTTGTGATGGCATTGGGCCCACCCAGATAATCCAGGATCATCTCCCTTCTCAAAATATTTAATATAATCATATCTGCATTGCCCTATAAGGTAACAACTTCATAGGTTTCAGGGATTAGAATATGGACCTCTTGGGGAGGCCATCCTTCAGCCAACCACAAGCACAAACCTCCCTGGAAAGGCGGCCAAGATTTTCTTTCAAAAGAGTCCAGCCTGCAGAATGATATGCATTCTCATTAAGATGGGCGAGAGCAGGAAGAGATTACTGGCTTTGGAGTCAGACATACCTCAAATCAAAACAGGAAAAACACAGACCTGAAAGGAACAGAGCTGAATATATTGCTCACCAGGCAAGGGAGAGCCAGTCACTCAAGCAACAAGCTCAGTGGCTCTCCCAAAGGGGAGATTGAAATGGCTGAATAAGTTAGAATTCTGGGTTCAGGTGACCGGCTCACGAGGTGGATAGTAAACTCTTTGTTGTTGGCCATTGAGCTGGTGTATGTCACAACAGCATGCTCTGAGTTCTTAAAGAGGTCCGGGGTGGGTCACCTGAGGCTTTAGAAGGCTCAGGGTCACCTGCTGGGGAAGTTTGTGTCCACATGCTTCAGCTTGGTGACATTTTCTTTAACCCCTGCATTCCAGCATGACAAACTGGTCACTTCACCTTCCTTGGCCTCCATTTCTTCTGCAGTAAAAAGAGCTCGATGATCTCCTCTGGAGAGCTGTCATGATCATTAGAAGGGCCAGGTATCTAGCAAGGGCCTGGCACCTGGTAGGTGCAGAATAGATTGAAAACCACCATTAGTGTCACTGGGTTTGAATAAAATCTTCATCCTAGCTAACATGCACCCAAGCTGTGTGACCTTGGCCAAGTTATTGACCCTTTCTGTGTCTGTCTCCCCATCTGTAAAATGAAGATATCAGAGTTGCTATGGAATTTAAAGGCATTAATATGTGTAAGGAGATTTGTATAATTCCTGGCACAGAACACGTGCTCAATAAGCATTAGCGGGTTATTTTTGCTTAATTACTATTTCTTCTAAGCCAGTCAGCAATTATTTTTTTGAGTGCAGACTCCACGCCAGTGGCTTGCTCTAAGATTTCATGAATAGAGACCCCATGTGTGAAAACCATGAGCTCTGAGTTTGCAAAAACTTAACAGATTTTACTGAGACTCAGCTACAGAGTGGTTGGTTCCATATTTCCTGACAGCCCTAAGCCTTAACAGTCCCCTCCTTTCCTAAACAGAAGTTACCAATGATTCCTAGGGAAATAAATTCTGTTCTGGATGATGTGCATGAAAGGTAAAAGTACAGTGGCTTCCTTTCCATGAGGCCCTGCTTCACTGGGCTGCCAGGTCCCTTGTGGTCCATTTCAGGTGCTCGTATCTGCTCTGCATGGGAGGTGTGCTTGTCCTCTTTCCAGATGTGAAAATGGGAATTTTAGAGAGGTTGACTGACTTCTCCAAGTGAGGTCACTGAGGTAGGGCTGGGATCTGACTTGTGTTGTCTAGGGTTTAAGCTTGCAACCATCCCTGCTCTCCTCTCCCCAGCCCAACACATCCCCCTGAGAAACGGCAGGTAGCTTAAGTGACCCCTCACAGCTTACTGAATGAGGGCTTCCACATCCTTCCATAGAGACTCTGGGGACAAGAGAACTAGCAGAGGATGACCAAGCCATGGCTGTCTTTCAGAAGCATGGCTGCCATCCACCAAAATCCTTGAGTGGGTTAAACAGGCACATGACCAAAGTTATCCCATGCTACTTAGACTTTCTAAAAGTTTCTAGTAGATTTTCAAACTAAAAATTCATTGTCAAAGGTAAGTAGCTGTTTTGTGGTCTTTTATGGGATGGTCAGTTAGGTGTGACAACAAAGAGAGACAGAGAGAGGCTTGGGAACAAACCCTATTATACTCACAGGTCCTAGGAGGCAGAGCACGTCATGCTGGCCCACAGTGGATAGCACCAGGGTGGTCCAGAGGCAGCAGACAGGAGCAGGGGAAGCACATAGGCTGTGACCTGTCCTGAGGTTTCTGAGGGAAAGACAAAATGGGGCAGAGTAAACAGCTTAGGATCGGCTGGTGTGAATAGTGTTGGCAGGCTTTGGGCTTCAGGGGTGGTCTCTGGTTGCCTGGAACCTGGCCCTGGGGTGATGAAGGCAGAGGAATATTGCCTCCTGGAGGGCATGGGCCAGAGAGAGGAGATCTGGCTCTGGACTGGTTCGTTTTCATCTCAAAGACACGCTGGGCCCTCTTCTACCTTTAAGAATTAGCTAGTCCAGGGAAGGACAGTCTCCTCCAACCAGGAAGGTTTTTAAAGATATTAAAACATAGTATACAGAAAATTAAAAAAATATATGCAATAGCATGAAAGACTCAATTCTGTGCATAATCTGGAACTGGCTGGAAAATGGGAAATACAGAGAGTCCACTCAGTTACTCCCCCTTCCCCATCCTGTTCTTGAACCTGGCCTGTGTCAAACGTACATGCCCCATTCTGCTTTGCAGTCATCAGCTTGCCATTCTCCCGCCTACGGTGGGAGGCCCCAGAACACAGGGTTTCTGTTCAAAGTGTTGTGTCTTCATCACCCAGCACCGGGCCTGGCTCAGAGGGGCACTAGGAAACTCTTTATGGAGCCCAAATGACACAAACGAGGTAAAGGTTGTTTTAGGAGAAAGAAGCAATACATTTCCCGTTGATTTTTTCAACACTCACTACAGGGAGTGCTTGCTGGTCATTGGCCCGAGTGGTTTGTGCCCAACTACAACAGCCCTCACTACAGCTCCTGAGGAAGGTACCTCTTGATTTTACAGATGAGCCTGAGGCCCAGAGAGGCCGAGTAACTTGCCCAAAGGCACACAGTAGGAAGTGGTGGAGGTCAGATATAAACCCAGTGCTCTCCAAATCCAGAAGCTCATGACCTAAGCATTATGCAGTTCTGCTCCACTTTCCACTCCTGCTGGCTACCATCTCTCCTTGTCTCTCCAGACAATCCTCTCGAGACTGTCAGATTGCCAACATTGGTATGGCACAGCCTGGCCTCGTCTCTCCTCTAGAACTCTCAGAGTCTCCCCATTCTACTCCCCAAGAGTAGAAACACAAACCAAAAATATTAAGTACTGCTATACATGATTCAAGGGGTCATGTACAGGGTGAGCAGGATCCCCTGATTTACAGATAACACAAAGCCAGTATTTCTCAAAAGGTGGTTTGTGTACCTCTTACATCGGAATCCTCTAGGATTAAAGTCACAAATCCTGAGACCCCACCCAGGGCTGAGTGAATCATAATCCTAAAGGGCACAGTCAGAGCATTAGTGTTTCTAACACATTTCCTAGATGGCCCTGAGCACAGTGAGGTTTCAGAAAACCTCCACGGTGGACCTCCAGCTTCGATGCCCTGTCCCACCCAAGACCAAGTTCATCAGCGTGCCGTGGAGGTGGGGCTCAGGCTTCTGCCACTGTTTCAGAGCACCAGGTGATTAGTGTACAGCCAGCACAGAGAACCCGAATCAGTGCCAAACCAGAAAGAAAAGACTGGAATTAGAAAGAAAGATACAAAAATGGTCTGTGGCCTTCGGCAGAAGCCAGTGAAAGTTAATGCTTTAAAAACCCAATAAAGACTTAACTAAAGGAGTGGAGTGGGGGAGAAGCCAGACAGAAAAAGGGTACACAGAAGTGCTTAAGTCTAAAGTCACTTCAGTTTTTGTTTTTGCTTTTAAATTTTAAGGANGGGGGAGAAGCCAGACAGAAAAAGGGTACACAGAAGTGCTTAAGTCTAAAGTCACTTCAGTTTTTGTTTTTGTTTTTAAATTTTAAGGATTTTATTTTTTTTTTTAAGATTTTATTTATTTATTTGACAGAGAGAGAGACAGCCAGCGAGAGAGGGAACACAAGCAGGGGGAGTGGGAGAGGAAGAAGCAGGCTCTCAGCAGAGGAGCCTGATGTGGGGCTCGATCCCATAACGCTGGGATCACGCCCTGAGCCGAAGGCAGACGCTTAACCGCTGTGCCACCCAGGCGCCCCTGTCCTGTTTTTGTATTTTGTTTTGTTTTGTTTTTTTAGTAGGCTTCAGGCCCAGTGTGGAGCCCAGTGCAGGGCTTGAACTCACCACCCTGAGATCAAGACCTGGGCTGAGATCAAGAGTCAGACACGTAACCAAATGAGCCACCCAAGTGCCTCTAAAATTACTTCAAAATAAAAAATTTTTGTAAAGTAGGCATAGAGATGCGTAAACGCAAGTCTCCCTCAGCAGTATATTTGATTATTTTTTTATTTAGAGGCGAGGTCGTTGTCCCACAAGGATTTGAACATGTGAATTCCAAAAGCCAGCATCACCAAGGTTGAGAGACAAAAAGAGCTCTCCAAAACTTTACCTTTCCAAAGCTGACTTTTTCAATTATTTTAGCTCTAAACTAGCCTTTTGGGAGTTTGCTTAAAATGGAGGCATATATAGATATATGTATAAAATCTCCCACTCCCCCTGAGAATATCAAACTTGACCCAGTTCTAGAAGATTCCAGGCAGGAGCACATCTGTTTACTTGTGTCCCTTTAGAAGGAATGTGGCTAATTGGAGCTCATCAGGGAGTGGGGTTCTGGGGAATGTGTGGTGGCCTTCTTTAATCTCAGCCTCAGAGTTGAGTGTCAGCCTTGAGCAATTGCAGAGACACGTTTTCCTGTGGCCCCTGAGCCCTCTGTGCATGCTCTGGGGCTGGTTGTTTATAAGAAATGGGAAGCCTGCTGACAGCCAGCCTGGGATGGGTGTTTACATTGCAAGTGAACTTAATTAAGCGTTTTAGGCAAAGCACCTTAGCTACCAGTGCTTGTAGGTGGTGACCCTCAGAGAGTGACCAGCAAAGGACAGGCTGGCTCAGGGGGAGACCAGGGTGGCCATGAAGTAGGGTCTGTGTAGCATGTGACCAAAGACCAGTGTGTGTGGCCTCACCAACCCCCAGCTGAGTCTTCCTGCCTCCAGGATTTTGTTGGACGTCCAATTCAGAATTTCCGCAGCTGTTACTTAGCAAGTTCATGCTGTGTGCCAATGGGCCAAACTCCTTATATCACCCCATCTCATTTAAAATTTCCAATCCTATCTGGGGAGGGCTATGTGATCCCTAATTTCCAGTTGAGAAAGCTGAGTTTCAATGAGCTAAAGAGACTCACCCCGTCACGTGGCTGGGATTAGGACTAACCCCAGAACTAAAGCCTGCCTGCTATACCCAGTGCATCTCAATAGCATATGTAGCTTTTATTGAGCACCTACTATGTGCTAGGTGCTTTACAGGCCTTAAGCATCACAGCAACTCCGTAACAAACATATCATGATCCTCACATCAGAGCGGAGAGGACCGTGTCTTGACTCTGACACAAGGTCAAGTGCGTGGTTGGTAGATGACAGAACAGGATTCATAGCCACCCGGAGACTTGAATCCCCTCAGGGGTAGAGATGTGCCTGCCCTGCTCGCCCCCACTTCCTGGCCCACCAAGATGATTAATAGATACTGGTTGAACACACGAACCCAGGGCTGGGTTAACCCAAAGCCATTCCTCCCTATTTCTTCCTGCAGCCCCAGAACAGAGCCCCCGCTCCTGAAATACCTCAGTGGTACTTAGTTTCACAGCAGTCACCTGTGAAAAGATGTTTGTGAAGAGGATAAATGGTTGTCTGCCCCGGAGCCTTTCTAAAGTTTACCTTCCAAAGGCTGGAGAAAGAACTAGAAGGTCTTTCATGGTCTCTTCCAATTTTATGAAGACTAGCAATCAGTTACTGCTATTATTTCCATCTAGGTGCGCAAGCTGGAGTCCTTACCACTGAAACAGACACGTCCTTTGGAGATGAACATGATCATAAACACAATCCTGAGGGCAAAACTAATCGAGGCGATTAGAGGTCAAGATAGTGGTTCTTGGGGCAGGAAGGGGCAGGAGGACTGGTGACTGGACAAGCTATGAGGGGCCTCCAGGGGGTTCTCATGTTCTGTCTGTTAATTAGGATGTAGTTCATATGGGTCGGTTCAGTTTGTGAAGCTTCAGCAAGCCATGCAGTTATGGGAGCACATTTCCATAGGTGCGTTTTTAATAACAAGGGTCAGATGGAATGGTCAAACTGACAGTGGTGGCTGTGTCAGCTTTGGATCCAGCTTACCCCTCCCTGGCTGTGTGGCTTAAAGCAAGGTACTTAACCTCTCTGTGCCTCAATTTTACTCACTGGAAATGGGCCTGCAGGGCCATGAGGGCCTAAGCCCCTTGTACTTCATTTGGTAAGAAATTTGAAACCTTCAAGCGTTGTTTAAATTTTGCCTTATTTTGTTGTTGATTAGCAAATGACATTAGGTTGATTTTTTTCCCCCTAAAGAATACATTTCTGGTTGGTGTATTCTACATACTTCCAATGCTTTAAACCAGAAAAAAATACACATAAAGTGTCCACACAGTACTTAGCACGCACATACTCAATAAATTTAGCTCTTAGCACTGTTTCCTTTCTCAGGTATAAAAAGTCACCAGACAAGAATTTCTTGGGAAGGTGTTCTCTCCTAAGCCCATCATCGTGGCAGTGGATATGTGATGGATATTTCTCTGATCAATTTGTTTTATGGGAATGAAATGTCAATATGACCTGGGTGCTACTATTTTGCATATTATAGTTGTACCAGCATTGGAAGCATATATTATACTATAGCAAGGAATGTATACTATAACAGGGAAAAATCAACATGTCACTTGATAATTAACAGAAAAATTACATGAAATTTTTAAAACCTAGAGGTTTCAAATTGTCCGCCAAATGGTTTGAAGGCCTCATATATGCCAGGAGGGCCCCCGCCCCTTAACCTCATCCCATTCCTGCTGCTCTCAAGCCCCTGAATCATGCTGAAGGCCATCTTACTCAGCTCCTGCAGGAGGTGGGCTGCCTTTCCCACCTCCAGGACTTTGCTTTCAGATTTTCTAGGAAGAGTGAATGGAAACACATTACTCTCTCTCTTACTTGCCACCCCCCCTCCCCACCAATCTATGGTGGGCAAATACTTTTACTCATCTCCCAGGGACTATTTCAAGTGCCACCTCCTCCAGGAAGTCTTTCCTGATCCATCCATTCCCCAGCCGGGCCTCCTCAGCTCTCTCCTCTCTTCTCCCCCACCTCTGCTCCCCTTTCTTTTTGAGAAGGAACCTGTGAATATATTACATTACTCTGCAAAGTAAAAAGGTCTTTGCAGATGTGATTAAGTTAAGGACCTTGAGGTGGGGAGATTATCCAGGTGGGTTCAGTGTAATCACAAGGGTCATCACAAGGAAAAGAGGGGGGTCAGAGTCAGGAAAGATGTGACAACAGAATCAGAGGGCAGAGTGATGTGACCACAAGCCAAGCAATGCAGGCAACTTCTAGAAACTAGAAAAGCCAGAAATGGATTCCCTGCTGACATCTTGCTTTTTAGCCCTGTAAGACCCATTCAGGTTACATCTTCCAAAATGGTAAGATAAAAAATTTGTGTCATTTTAAGCCACTAAGTTTGTGGTAATTTGTTTCAACAGCCATAGGAACCTAATACAAGTCTAGACCTATACATACATTTTCAGGGTGGTCTTGAGGAGCTGGTCAAGAGACCCTGCTTTTACACGGTGAGTTTGATTTTCTCCAGTGTCTATGTGAATGAGACATCCACACAGGTACTGATCCTTTACCATACATGGAATCAGGTACTAGGTCACCCTCTGATTGTAGTAGGTATCAAATGTTACTCCAGGGGCTGAAATGGCCAGTGGAAGGTTTCCAGGGCTGAACCAGGTCCTGGGGAAACCCAGCCCAAGTATGAGGCCTTCTGGACCAGTCCTCCAAATCCAGACCTTCGCTGGAGGGATACTAGCATGGTAGAAGAGATAGTCAGTGGGCCAGGTCAGCACCTCTTGGCAAGTCGACTGAACATGTCTGAGCCTCAGTCCCCTGCTATGTAAAATGGAGCTCATAGGGATACTCACCTTGCCCTATTGTTGTCTCAAGTGAAGAAATGTGTGTGAGATCTCTTGTATCCAGCACACACTAAAGGGGACCATCCTAGTGAACTCACCTTTCCTTCCCTAATACCTTTACATGGCTGAAATTTACCTTAAAGCTCTATAAAGTTGTCAGCCTGGGATGATTCTGCATCTTCTCTTTTAGGTGAAGTCTATTACAGGAGCAAATACCTGAGAAGTGATACCTACAATGCCAACATTGAGGCCAACAGGATTGTGGTGTCAGAGTTTGGAACAATGGCCTATCCGGACCCCTGCAAAAACATATTTGCCAAGTAACTGTCCGTTTTGAATCTGGTCATGTTTTTTGATATCCTTGGTGGTCAAAACAACCAGTGTCTGCTCCTCTGACAATCATCTGTAGGGTACATGAAAACCTTCTCCCGGCCAGGCTTTGCCTGTCTATGGCATGCAGTTCTTGATCACTGATAGCAAGAGAGGAAAAAGGCATCTGACAGGTTATTAGGTATTTTTCCATATGGCTGGTAGGAGAGCAATTTGGAATTATCTCTCAAAATGACAAACGCACATTCTCTTCAGTCTAGAGATAGGCTTGCTTGTGTCTGGAATGGCAAACGTACAATGTTATCTATGGCTACATCATTTGTTATAATGAGGAACTGAAAATAACCCAAATGTTCATCAACAGAAGGGTAGTTAAATAAATAAGAGTGAAACTGTACAAGAAAATACCAGGCAGGAGCAAAAAACGGGNGGGGGGGGGGGGGGGTGATAAGAATGCTCTATATGTGCTGAATGGAAAGATTTCCCAGATACCTTGTTGAGTGGTGGGCACAGGGTGGAATAAGGTGTAGAAAGAGCATATGTTATGCTATGTTTTGTGTAAAAAAGCAGGAAGAAACCTGGATTTATTTTTGCTTGTATGTGCATAGAGAAAGTGGGAGGATCTGTGAGGTGGGAAATTGGCAAATGAGAGAAAGACATAGGGAAAGGTTTTCAGTTGAATATGTTTCAAATCATCTGGGCTATGATGGCTATGAATGTATTACAGGCTTGACGATTAAACAGTTGGCTGGAGAATCAGATCCTCTGTCAATATCTCCTTCCTGATATTCTCCGGATATAGATGAATTAGGAAATGTGGTAGCTGTAGACTGGCCCAGAGATGGAAGATTGCTCCTGCTTTTCTGGAACTGACGTCATCTTTCCAGTTCCAGGATCTCGTGCTGGGGCTGGCACACAGCAAGTCCTGAACTCGCATTTGCAGGCAGGGGAGGAGCCAGGCAGGAAGGTGGGAGAGGAAGGGAGGGGGAGGTAAGGAACACAAACCCACCACCTGTAGGGCGGCTTTGCTGCTTCTCCATTCGCCAGCAGGGGGAGCACTAACCAATACATGGATCCTGGATCTTCTGATCAAACTAATGATGAGGTTTTCTCTCATTTGTTTGCTTTCCTTTAAAGAAAAAGAAAAAAAAAAACTAAACTAATTTCCCAGACAAATTCGGAGTGTCCATTGTGGACTCTCATTCCTTCCAAAAGCAAGGATTAGCTGTTTTGCTAGCCTTAGGGGGCCATTATGGCTGGGTACATATGATTTCTGTAGAACTTCTTAAAATACTTCAGAACAACCTACCAGCTCTTGGTGTCTCTGGTGTGGGAGACCTTTGGATTTTTGAGAGCCCAGGAGGGTTCAGTTGGTCGCTGTCTTGTCCCAGATGTCTCACTTCTTAGCTAATTCAACATGGTGGTATCTTTGGGCAACTTGATCTCCAAGTCCTCCAGATTCCTCAGATGATCCTTTGGGACTTGGAACTTTTTCTCCCCTTAATTGAAGTAGAGCATTTTAAGTGGTAGGAAAACTAAAGCCATCTTGAGCAGAACTTTCCATCTGGGTAGACACAACCATTGATTTGCTCTTGACCTGCTTTCCTCCACAGAGCTTTCTCCTACTTGTCCCATACCATCCCCGATTTCACAGACAACTGCCTGATTAATATCATGAAGTGTGGAGAAGACTTCTACGCAACCACAGAGACCAATTACATGAGGAAAATCAACCCACAGACTCTGGAAACCCTGGAGAAGGTACCAGTGAATCTACTACAACCAGCATCAGTTCCTGGCTCGTGAGAGGGACCCCCTGGGTTAGGCCATTGGGCTGCAGGAACTCATGGGGGCAGGCTCTCCTCTAATGCCATTGGATCCTGAGCTTCCCCAGCACAGCACTTAGCACTAGATTCTAAGCTTCTCTGGAGACTGTGTCATTTCATCTCTGTGTCTGTGTTTGTTCTTAGGGCTACTGAAACAAAGTACCAAAAACTAGGCAGGTTAGAACAACAGAGATTTAGTCTCTCACAGTTCTGGAGGCTGGAAATCTGAAATCGGGGTGTCCTCAGAGCCATGCTCTCTCTGAAGGCTCCAGGGAAAGATGCTGGCTTGCCTCTTCCAGCCTCCGGTGGCTGCCAGGAATCCTCGGTGTTCCTTGGCTTATAGATGCATCACTCCAATCTCTTCTAGAGATACAAATCATTGGATTAGGGCCCACCTCCATCCAGAATGACCTCATTTTAACTTGATTACATCTACAAAGGCCTGTTTCCAAATATACGTACCAAGGGTTAGGACTTCAACGTATCTTTTTGGAAGACACAATTCAACCCCTAACAGTGTCCACTGTCTTGGCACCGAATGGGAGCTTAATGGGAGTTTGAATGAATGACTGTACTGGATTGCCTGGACTGGAGCAGCCCTATGTTGTATTGCCCTGAAGAGGGAGGCCTTCGGCAGAGAACAGGGGGACAAAAATAAATGCCCAAGCAGGTACCTTTCCTGGGCAGAATCAAGTCAACATTTTCATGAAAATCAATGGACCCACTTATTTTTTTCTCCAGCTGGCTATTCAAAGCCTCAATACATTTTAACGATCTGTTAAAGGGAATGCTTTTCTTAGTTGCAAAATTATGTCCAGCACATTTTAAGCTGGGCGGCATAGGTCCAATTGATGTATGCTTTCCACAAAGCCTCAGAGAGGCAATACTAGGAGAGAACGAAGACTTGCCTGACTTTTGGCCGGAGGTCATGCTATTCTGCGGGGGGAGAGGAGGACAGCTGGTTCACCAGCCATGCATTATTCTGTGGCTGTGCCCTGTTGGGAGTGGGGGGTCATTACTGAGCTTGTTAGTCAAGTTTCGCTTTGACCAAGTGTTTTTGTAACTCTTTGTTCCCAGAATAATTCTACGAGAGAGGCCTGGAGATTTATGCCTCTGTGGCATGCAAAAGGGGAGAATTTAAATGATGTAACCAGAAAGACACAAAGCAGCAGTTAAGATGAGCGCTAAGTCTGCCTCTCTGTGCAGGTCATTGCTCTGTGATGAGGCATAGTGCTGCCACACTGAGGACACCCAGTAGGGCCAGGGGGCAGGCTTGCAACAGCCACCACAGAAAACACACGCAGCTCAACCGACTCCCCTGTGATCTCTATGCTGTAGGAGGCCGCCCATGCGGTTATATCAGATCACACGGGTAGACATCCTCTTTAAAGCTGAAGTCTGCTTTATTTTCACATCAGGAAATATGCAAAAGTAGCCATCACCTTTCTGAACTTAGAAGCAGCTGCTTTTCATCAAGTTTCACCCTCCCCCATTTTTAAAACCAGGTGGCTGTCATTTTGCAGGTTGATTATCGCAAATATGTGGCTGTGAATCTGGCAACAGCACATCCTCATTATGATGCAGCTGGAAATGTTCTTAATATGGGCACATCCATCATGGACAAGGGGAAGACAAAATATGTGATCTTTAAGATACCTGCCACTGTACCAGGTAGGTTAATTTGGGGATATAACGAAGGACAGATGCCAAGGGTGGCTACCTCCAAAGAGTTCTGATTTTTATTGATGACACAAGACTCAATCTGACACTTTCCCTCATGGTGATTCAGATGACCATGAACACACTTTTCTCCTTCAGGGGAAAAGAGATGTTAGCGGGCTTCGTTTTGAAAGAATGAATTCCTTTACTATTCTAACCTGCTTTTCTTTAGGCTCCAATTCATTGATTCATTAATTTATCCGTTAGTCATCCACCATCTACCTATCCATCCATCCGCCTATCCATCCATCATCCATCCAACCATCCGTCTGTCTGTCCATCCACTTGCCCATCAAACATCGTTCCTTCCATCCATCCTTCCTTCCATCTAGTTTCTTTTTTTAGTTTTCGAACATAACTTTGTATGCCAAAGCTGTACTGCCCACTTTCATCCCATCCCCTGAAGCCAGATTCCTAGTGTTGTTATGGGAGCTCAGCCCTGCTTCAGATCTTCAGCCTTTCAGACCCCCCACTCATTTCTCTGGGCCTTCTGAACCTTCTCCATTTAAACCTGGAGCAAAGCCCAGGCCAATTGTGATTTCATGTTCCTGAGGGGAGGAGGCTTCTGACCCTTGTTTTTCCAGGACCCTCCTGGGAACCACACCCAGGAGACCAGGCCTCTGAGGCTGGTTGCACAGGGCTCAGGAGACAGGGCAGAACGAAGAGGGTGCTTGGCTTGACCGGCCGGCCGGTTTAGGAAAACTGGCTTCCATCTGTGATCCCTGCTGGTCCTCTCCCTCATAGTCCGTAGAGGCTCCTGAGCTCATCACTAGGCTCTATTGGCAGATGTGAGCCCCTAAGGTCAGAAGGCACAATGAGTATTCTTGTTAAATGACACTCCCATGAATTAAGCCAATAAAGGAATAAAGGGTCCAGCCGGATTCCTAGAATGTTAGATCTGGGGATGGTCTAGGTATTTGAATTTGCCACCTCACAGTACAAAGGAGGAGGATGAGGCCCAGGGGGATCAGGTGACAGGCCCATGGTCACAGAGCTCACAGGAGCCTCCAACATCATGTCAGCAGCTCCCCACTGAGCCCCTGCTGTATGCTGGTGGCTTCCCTGGGATTCATGCCTGTGTCCTGCCTCCTAGGCCAGGGTGCTTTCCATTTCAGTTTGCTTTGTGCTCCATTTGTTTTGTGAAGAAAAGAACCACCCCACAACCCCAAAGCATCCCTCCCACCACCCAGCTGTTTACGGTGTGCACAGGTGGCCACAAGAAAGGTGGGGACGCTTGCAGATAACTCATTATAAACCAGCCCCAGGCCTGGGTGGGGAGGCCTTTTGGCCAGTGGTGACTCATCCTGACAGAGGAATAAGAGCACGAACATGTACTGCGCACTTTTGCTGTCTGGACGCAGGGCGAGCTACTTGGACAACTTCATGATTTCATTCCGTTCTCTCTCTCCACTCTGTGAGTGTTATTATCCCTAATAACAGAGGCGGTGGCCAGGCTAAGAGGGCTGTGTCTTCTTGGCTTAACCTTGTGCCTTTGGCCATAATGATAGACCATATTCCATCATGCCTCAGTTTCCCATCTGTAAAATGGGGATCATACAGTCTACTTCCATTCTCACAAGATGTATAATAGCCCCTTAACACAGTGGGTGCTTAGTCTCACCCCCAGGTGTGTTAGAATGGTCAGCACGAAGAGAAATTCATGGAAACCCTGGGGGATACATCTCAAATGATGGTCCTCGGCAAAATATCAAAGTTGAAGCCTGGGAACCCAGCCCATCCCCTGGGTGCTTGATAAAAATGCAGAACCTCAGGCCCCAGCCCCACATACTGAGTCAGACTCCACACTTTGGTCATGATCCCCAATGACCCGTGTGTGTGAAGAGGTGTTGTTCCAGAGCAGGGGCTGACAAGCTTTTTCTAGAAAGGGCCCGAGAATAAATAGATGAGGCTTTGCAGACCTGTGGTCTCTGCTGCAGCTCCTCAGCAAAGCCGTTGCAGCTCGAGAGCAGGAGCAGCCACGGACCCCACATGAAGGAGGGAGCGTGGCTGTGTTCCAAAGAAACCTTGATGCAAAAGCAGGTGGAGGCTGGGTCGAGCCCCCAGGCTGTCGTGCAGACCCCTGGCTCAGAGGCCTGGCTCCAGGGCTCCGTGTTTTCAGATTGTAGCCCAGGGGTCGCAGGGCAAGGGGCACTAAGTGGGAACACCCAGAGGCCCTGCGTCAGCCGGGCAGCAGTTCCTTCATTGGTTCACTCGTCAGCTCTCATTCAAAGGTTCTTCTTAGCAAGCAGGTCAGCTTGAAAGGCTCAGCTGCAGGTGGTGGTGGTGTTGTCTGGGGGTGGCCAGGTTCTGTGCTGCTCCTGAGCCTTGCCTTTCTCTAGAGGACAAGAAGGGGAAGAACCCTTTGAAGCACACGGAGGTGTTCTGCTCCATCATCTCCCACTCCCTCCTCTCCCCGAGCTATTACCACAGTTTCGGAATCACCGAGAACTACATCGTTTTCCTCGAGCAGCCTTTCAAGCTGGATATCCTCAAAATGTCAACCGCGTACATCCGGGGAGTGAACTGGGCCTCCTGCCTGGCTTTCCACAAGGAGGACAAGGTAAGGCCTGGCTGGGACCCCCAGCCCCGCTGGGCTGGCCCATGTGAGGTACCCTGGAAAATAGACTGAGATGGAAGTTGGCATGCAGGAGGTTCCCTAGGGAGGGAGGGTGTGAGCTACCGTGCAGTCTCCCTGGAAGCATCAGCCAAGCTTCCAGAGAGTTCTGAAGCTGAATGGTCCTGCAGAGTGGTCTCAGGTGGGAGCAAAGGGGGCTAGGGCCCCAAGTCAATGAGTCAGTAGAGCAGATGGTCCCTGTCAGAGGAGCATGTGACCTCAGGCAAGCCGGCTCTCATCTGCCAGGCAATCCATACCAGCTCTGCGGCCCAGGGCTACTCCTCAGTCCTGACCCATGTCTGGGCTCCTTGCAGCTTCCACCATCCACGGACAAGACCCTTCCAGCATCCCGGCAGCCACCGGGTAATGTCAAGGAAGGTGTGCCGTAGGTGATTTCGATATCATAATGATAGAGCGTTCTACCAGATGGTACAGCCAAACATCTTCAGGCATACCTAAGTGCTCCAAGTGTGGATGTGTGGATACGTGTGTGCTCCTGCTTATGTATGTGCATGCCTGTGTATACGGGTGTGTGTGTGTGTATGTGTGTGTGTGCACATATGTATGTGTATGAATATATCTGTGCATGGATATGTGTGTATTACTTCCTGTTGAAATGAGTAAATTTTTACTTGTGATAAATATCAAGTAATTCTTAGTGTTCTCTATTCAAACAATGCACAAGGAGAGAAAGTAATGTGTCAAGTCCCTTGTCCTCCCCCTTGGCCGCCACCTGTCACCTGTCCAGAGGAAACCACCACTATGTGGCTTTAAGACCTGTCTTTTTTTCTCAGGGAGGACAGTGAGGTCCCTCTGTTCAGAACATTCTAGTGATTTCTCATCTTCCTCAGAATGAGATCCAAAGGCTTCACTGACCAGCCTGCAAATCCTCACAGGCCCACATCCCAACCACTGGCTCCCTGCTCACTCAGTCTCCTTTTGGTCCTCCTGTATCTCAAACCAGCCTAATGTGTTTCTGCCTCAGGGCCTTTGCATTTTCTGTCCCTTCCACCTGGAATGGTCTTTCCCAGATGGCTTCCTCCCTCAGTTAATCCAGGTCTCAGCTTAATGTCCAGATCCCTGAGGCCTTTTGTGATAAACCAATCTGTAACAGACCCCGCCCCAGGCTTCTTCATCCCCTACCCAGCTTCATTTTTCTCAGTAGTGCTCATTATCCTTGGCACATTATTTGATCATTGACTGCTGGCCTCTACCCCACGAGACTATAAGCTCCAAGAAAGCAGGGGCTTGGTTTTATTCTGTCTTTCCTGGAAAAGTATTCCTGAAAAAGTATCTGATGTGTCAGACCCTCTCTATATATTTGTGGAATGAATGCTGGGGCAAGAGGGCCAGCAGGGAAGCCAGCTGTAGTTGGGTTTGCTTTTCAGCCCCTGGACATCCCTTGGCCCTCAGAGAATCCAATGAGAAGACTAAGGGCAGGCAGAAAGCCCTGGGAAGGGCTTTGGAATGCATTTAGAAGACAGCTTCCTGAAAAGTTCCTGTGCCCAACCCAGGGACTGGGGTCACGGAGAAGAAAAAAGCTAAAATAATTCTATATTCACCTGCCCCCCCCGCCCAGGTTGTCAAAGCCTTCCTCCTCTGTACTCCCACTTAACGTTCAAAGCTGGATTCTGGGGAAGGAGAAAAGAGGCACATGAGCTGGGAGGAGGTGGCCAAAGAACAGCCTGGAGTAGTCCATCCCTGCCTTTCAGAAGGAGGGTGGTTAGGCCAGAGCTGCCAAAAGAAAGAACCCCCACACATACTTTGGATTAGGCAACTGGGGTTGCAGATATGGCTAATTACCACCCAGAGTGATACCGCCTTGTGACACCCAGAGGTGTGTGCAGATACCCATGTGGGCCCCTTAACTAGAACAGGTCACTCCACGCTGCAGCCCCCAGGATAAGGGAGGTTGCCGTGACAACTGCATTCTGGCAAACCAGGCAACAGGTGGATGGTCGGGGGAGGGGACCCAGAAAGGCTGGTGTGGTTTTAGGGTGTTAGGGGCTCCGGCTATGGATAGAGCCCAAGGAGGGCCAGAGGACTGGCCAGTTCTCTCCAACATGGCCATTGCCAGGGAGCTAACTCATCACGGCCCACCTAGGGTCATAGTCAAGTGAAGCGTGGGGAGGGATGGTGTACCCTCAGGGGCTTCCCCCAGACTCTGTCCTCCCGGTGATGCAGAAGTCCCAGCAACAAGGCCTCCCTCTGCTCTGTCTGAAGGAGGTGATCAGGGACTGGCAACAGCCGGGAGCTCTGGGGGAGGGGATGCTCCAGGGTCATAAGCCAGTGGAGGGCAGGGCTGGGTCTTGTCCTGCACTCACTGTCATCATGCCGGGCTGGCAGAGGGAAAGCTGACCCCTGGGTGCACCTCTGCTTTCAGACTTATATTCACATCATCGATCAGAGGACCAAGAAGCCTTTGCCCACCAAGTTTTACACAGACGCCATGGTGGTCTTTCATCACGTCAACGCCTACGAGGAAGATGGCTACCTTCTGTTTGACGTCATCACCTATGAGGACAGCAGCCTTTACCAGCTCTTCTACTTGGCCAACCTGAACCAGGACTTTGAGGAGAACTCCAGGCTCACCTCCATCCCCACCCTCAGGAGGTTCGCCGTGCCCCTCAATGTGGACAAGGTAACGGCTTGGAAGGGGACCCATTTCATTCCTAGGGAGTGGTGAGTCCTAGTGGGGAGTGACTTTGGCACTCATTTGATTGACATTGAAATCCAAAGTGAGCTGTTCTTAAAGACAAAACATTTTTTCATTGTTTTTCCAAAAGTGGTGCATAGTCATCGTAGAAACCTAAGAAAATATAGATTAGGTAAAAAACAAAACAAAATGGAAAGACCCATGAACCTATTATGGATATATTTGTTTTCTTTTTTTTTTTTTTAAGATTTTATTTATTTATTTGAGAGAGAGAGAGTGAGCAAGACAGTGAGCAAGAGCGGGGGTTGGGGCAGAGGGAAGGGGAGAAGCAGACTTCCCACTGAGTAGGGAGCCCCATGCGGGGCTCCATCCCAGGACCCAGGGATCATGACCCGAACCCATGGCAGATGCTTAACCGACTGAGCCACCCAGGTGCCACTATTATGGATATATTTGTATTGCCTCCCACATCTCTCTCTGTCCCTCTCAGTAGACAGACAAACAGACATATTGGTACACATGTCAATGTATCCATGTATATGCATATATAATACACATGCCCATTGATACATATCTCAATAAAGCTGTTAAAAATTCTGTGTAGTAGAACTTCTCTAAAACTTATATATGTATATATGCATATTTTATATATATTTTATGCATTGCTTAATTTTAGAGAAGGAAATCATGGAGAATTTTTAACAGCTTTATTGAGAGATAATTTCACATACCATCCATTTAAAGTGCACCATTCAGCTGCTTTTAGTAACTTCACAGAGTTGTGCCACCAACTGGATTCATTAGCCCGGGAAGAAACCTCGAGCCCCTCCACCAACCCCCCTCCACTCCTCCATCCCCAGCTCCAGGTGAGCACTAACCCACCTCCTGTCTCTGAGGGTCTGCCTGTTCTAGACACATCACACATGCGCCAGGCGGTCTCCCGTGGCAGCTGCCCTCCCTCCACCGTGTTTCTGAGATCCGTCTCTGCACAGCGCGCACCAGCCCTTCCTTCCTTTTCATGGTGGAATATGCACATACTGTGTTGTGCACTGCTTTTTTCCACTTATGTGTACGTCTAAACATCTCTCCGTGATATTCAATATTCTTCGACAACATCATTTTAAATATTTGCGTGACAGTTCCAGGCCGGGATTCATCACCGTTCACTTACTTAATGCCCTCCTGTTGATTAGTCCCCTTCTTGCTTTAAAAATGACCACTAGGCCAGACATTATCCTCAATTAGGGTGATGCTACCAAGGCTCTGGGCTTGGTTTTGGAGGCTACAGAGATTCCTGGCTCCAGAACTCACTGATTTCATGACTTAATTAATTTAAATGAAAGCAAATTCAATTCAATTCAGTTTTGATGGCTCCTATTTACTAAATGCACTCTATGTGCCAGGTATTTTGCTAAGCATTTTATTTTCCTTGTGATCAAAACAACCTATAGGAGAGGTTCTCATATTAGCCTCATTTTACAGATGAAGAAACTGAGGCTCAGAGAAGTTAAGGAATATGCTCAAGGTCACACAGCCCCCAGGGGCAGAGCCATGATTAGCACCTGCAGCAGTCTTATCTTTCAATCCATACTTGTAGCGGGTAGAGGTACAACTCTACAGCTCTCCCCAGCAGGCATAAGTCCTGGAAAGAGCCCAGACAAGTCACCCTGACCCCTCTCAGGGCTCTGCAGGCCTGGGAAATGGAGGACACTCCTACAGAAGGCCCAGAGAGCCTTCTCACACCCTCCCTGCTGGGCTCCTCAATGCAAGAGCACAGGCGTGCTCCCACCCAGTCAGCAGGGGCATGCATGTGCACCCAGGTTTGTCTGGCTCCAGAGTTGGGGTCCTTTCCCATCCTTCCGGCATTTCCCCATCTGTAGTCATTGGTGTATCTCTGTCACGATTTTCACCATTATCTCCTATCACCTCGATTTAATATTCACAAAGTTGTGTTTTGTTTAATCAACTCACTCTTGCAAGGAAACCTATCACTGGCCAAAGGAAAGCTAGCACTGCTTGCTGCAAGTAGAAGACAAGCATGAACATAAATCAGTGGGAAAAAAGCAGAGGTCTGAAGCTCTAGCCAGATACTGTTGCTTGCCAAGACTTAATCTATTTGTTACAAAGAAAGTTCTAAAAGCATGAGGTGTTAAAGACATAGTGGCACCTCACTGGGACTCTCTGACCCAGTCAGAAAGACAGGAAGAGAAAAAGGAATGAAGCTTCTCCCCAATGGTTCAGGGCTATTGAATTAACAGCCGCCTCCCACAAAGTCATCATGTGGGCCGTACCGTAGTGCCATGCTTGGTCTCCTGGTTCCAGGAAACAGTGGGGGTGTCATGGAGCACACAGGTGGCAAATCTTGAGGCCCGGCCCTGCCTCACACCGACCTCGGCCCCGGGATGGAACAGAGAAAGGAAAGGCTCCCTCCCACTACCTACACACCGAGGGATTTTATAACCTTGTATCATGCTTGAAAAATGATTTGCTTCCTTGGAACCAGGCTAAGAAGTTCAGCATGTATATTTTGAAAAGCTGCCACGTGAGCCAACTATTGCTTTGAAACTAACAAGTGTGAGCCCTAGGAAGTGTAGCTCTGGCCACGCTTTTTAATTGCTATTTATTGTCCCTTAAAACATCTTCTTGCTTCACTTTCAAGTTGCCCTGCTTGCATATTGAAATCAAAAAGTTGAGCAGATGGACATGCAGACATGTCCAGATCTGGCAGCTCTAATTCCGTCCTATCCAAAGGCTAAAAGGACAGACCATGGGAGACACCACCTTTTCTCTGGTACCCATCCATCTGGGGCCTTTGCATGTCACTGTCCCTCTGTCTGCAACCCTGTCCTCTTCCCATCAGGCATCTGCTCCAGTCTTGGCTGCAGGTTAGACTGGGGGCTTTGAGACCACACCTGGGCTGGGTCCTGGGGGTGGAGAAGGGCAGAGCATGGTCTCAGGCTGCAGGGGCTTCTAATGTGCAGCCAGTCTAACAAATTCCAGCTCAGCCTTCAGGTGTCAGGATCATCACTCACTTTAGAGGAGTTTGTATGCTCTGATGGCCCCTGCAGCTCCTTGCTGAACGTTTATCCCAGGTAAATGAGCTTGTTCAGTCACCTGCCCTGGGAAAGCTTTGAGAGGGCCAGAGCCCTTGGTCTTGTCAGCTGTTTATCCCCTGCATCCATCACAGGGCCTGGCACTCAAGAGGGTTCTCATTAAGCTCCTGACTATTCTAAATCAATGAATGAAAGACAAATGGGTGAGAAATGTGAAGGGGGGTCTCCAAAGGGACACAGTCTCTCTTTAGCATTTGGAACATTTCCCAAGTGGAAAGTGCTTTCTGTATAGAATGGTCAATAGTGAAGTATATTTTAAAGTCTGGGACCTCCCAGCTGCCCCAGATTCTCTTGTGTTTGGGCCAGCTGGGGTCAAAGGAAGGTGGGGCCCCTTGGCACCCTTGGCCTGTTTAT
The DNA here is from genome assembly GCF_002007445.2 of Ailuropoda melanoleuca. Classification (NCBI taxonomy): domain Eukaryota; kingdom Metazoa; phylum Chordata; class Mammalia; order Carnivora; family Ursidae; genus Ailuropoda; species Ailuropoda melanoleuca. The sequence continues at coordinate 74,784,694 of NC_048229.1, forward strand.
GTAGGGTGGCACAGATTTGTCTAAGGCGGGGCTGGGCTGGGAGGGATGTGGACGTGTACAGACAGTTTGGGCGGCCGCCCTGCCCTCGTCCTGCAGGGCTCAGTGCGCTGCCTCCAGGTGGGTTCACAGGCACTTGCCTTCCCTTCCAACAGCTATTCATGTGTAAGGGGCCATCATGGGAGGAAGCATTGTGGACTTACAATGGGTGGTTTCAACTCCTGGCTCAGTAGATCTGGTTTTTGTCTTGGCCCCAAGTGCAAAAACAAAGATCCAATAATAAAAGAAACTGCCATTTACCAAGAGCTCATTATGTGCCAGGCCCTGTGTTAGATGCCTTTTTTCCTCTTAGACCCCAGCAGGAAGGGCCCCTGCTCTGGCCTTGGCATATGGAGGGGGTGCTGATCCAGCCTTTCTCTGGTAGTATCCCTCCGTCACAGAGTGAGGAGTTCATAGGGCCAAAGGGCTGTGCCCACCCAGAGAGGTGCCCTCCCCTGCCACAACCATGAACCAGCTACCTGGGATCCCTGAATTCTCTGACCAAGGAGCCCCAAGACTGCTTCCGGGGCCTGTCTCTCTCTTCTAAAAGCAGGCTGTGCCACTGGTGTACTGGCCTCAGACCCACAAGGTGGCCAGTGTTGTCTGTTGGCTTGGTTGTGCTGGCTAGGGGATCTGTGCAGTGGGAAGAAAAGGGGGCAGGAAACAAAGAACCTGGGCCCAGGGGCTGGCCCTCGTTCTGCCTCCCTATTCTGGCTCAGAACTTCAAGGAGTCCTAGAATTCCAAATTCACACATCCTTCCAGACCAGCACTGTGCAAAAGAATCCATTGCAATGATGAAACATTGTCTGTCTAATGCAGTAGCCACTAGCCATGTGGGCTACTGAACCGTGGCCAGTGCAGCTGAGGAACTGGATGTTTAATTGTACTTAATTTTAAGTTGAATGTAAATAACTACATGTGGTCAGTGGTTACCATATCGGACAGCGCAGTTCCACATTATGAAGGTCTCTGTATCAAGGTAGGGGGAGAGAATGGAATCTCACTTAACAATTTGCTCAGTGTATTTAGACATAGGGTTGGTGGACTCCACTCTTGTCCTGGGTCCTGCAAATTTTGGGAACTCTTAAATGCTTTGCATGCTTCTCACCTATTCAGTAGGACACCCCTCTGTGTTGCTTATTGTTCCCATGACTACAGATGAGAGAGAAAGTAACTTGCCCAACATTGTAGGAACATCTGTGGGGTTTGAGTTGGGATTTGAATGCATATCTGGCTGGCTCCGAGTTACTATGATGTGCCTGGCCCTGGACCAGGTGTTTTTATAACCATTATTTAATTGTAACCATAGTCTTTAGACACCATTCAAAGCAACCCCACTTACGGTCACCACCTGTCAAAAAGTTATGAATCGCCCCCATATTTTACAAACCAGGAAACAGGCTCAGGGAGGCATGGGGGCTGAGGGTGGGGAAAGGCTGCTCAGCTCACATAGAAACCCATAGAGTCCAATTTCACACACAGGGTTTCTGAACCCAAAGTCAGTGTTTCAGGGAATTACCGAGATGGCTGCTTCTCCCGAAAGTTCCCTTGAGTTGAGGGATTTCAAAGCAAACCTGCAGGATTTTGTTGATGTTGAGCTGGAAAGCCCTTTCTCCTCAAAGCTGAGCACACTGGCCACCAAAAGCAGCGAGTCATGCTCATTACTGTTGCATGGAAAAAGTCAGTTTATCCCTCAACCAGTCTGACCAGTTTCAGGCTGGAATTAGAAGACGTCTCTGCAGATGGACTCCCTGCGACGCAAGCCCAGGGCATGCACAACAGGCCTGTTGCTGTCAGGTGACTTAGCAAGGCACCAGGAAGAGCCTCCCCTGGTTTGTCGTGCCGTGGAGGTGGAGGCATTCAGAGCTGCTGTTTATAAGACACCAGCGATGTGGTGGGTGCCGGGCGACATTTTCCATGCATTTCATCTCATTTAATTCCTACAGCCACCCTGTACAGCACGTGTTTTGCACCTTGACAGTGGAAGGAAAGCTTATTGAGTCATTCATTCATTCATTCATTCATTCAGCAGTTACTTCCTGGGAGCTATATGTGCCATGCATTGAACAAAATCTGGTCCCGTCTTCAAGGGGAAGACAACATAAAAGAAGGAAGCAGCTCCATACAGGAGACAATTACAGCTCGGGATAAATGCCTTGGTGACATTGCAGATGGAAGTGTTAAGGAAGGGGATATTTGAGCAGAGACCTACAGGACGGGAATGGGCCAGCCTCAAGGCCTTTGCACCTGCTTTGCCCTCTGCCTGCAGTGCTCTTGCTTCTGGGCAGAAGAATTGCATTGCAAAGGGCCCAGACTCTCCTTTCCTCTGTGTGGCCTTGGGCAAGTCACTTTCCTTCTCTGGGCCTCGCTTCCTCTTCTGTCAATTGAGGGGTTGAACTTAACAAATCTCAAAGGCCCCTGCAGTTCAGCTTCTAGGATGTAGCAAATTTGCCCCTCTTCCCAGCAAAAAGCTGCTATCATTCAAATATTCTTTTGATTATAAAATCCCATTTTGGAAAATTTGGAAAGTAAAGAAAAGTTTAAATGAGAAGAAGTCAGCCATAACAATAATTCTCTGCCTGTAAACTCCATGAAGGCAGGGACTCGGTCTTATTTCGTCTCCTTCATTGCCTAACCTGCACTCACCCCCAGTATTAATAATAATAATAATAATAATAATAATAAAAACAACTATGTAGGGGAGCCTGGGTGGCTCATTAGGTTAAGCATCTGACTCTTGGTTTCGGCTCAGGTCCTGATCTCAGGGTTGTAAGATTGGCCCTTCATTGGGTGTTCAGTGTCAAGTCTGCTTCAGATTCTTTCTCCATCTCCCTCTGCCCCCCCACTTGCATGCGCATGCTCTCTCTCTCTCCCTAAAATAAAGAAATAAATCTTGAACAAACAAATCAGGGTGCCTGGGTGGCTCAGTCAGTTAAACGTCTCCCTTCAGCTCAGGTCATGATCCCAGGGTCCTGGGATTGAGCCCCACATCAGGCTCCCTGCTCAGCAGGGAGCCTGCTTCTCCTTCTCCCTCTGCTGTTCTCCCTGCTTGAGCTCGCTCTCTCTCAAATAAATAAATAATCTTTAAAACAACAACGTTATCAACTGCAGCTAACATTTATTTGGCACTGACTGTTAACCAGACCCTCTTGTAAACCATTTGCATGGATTATTTAATCTGCACAATAATTTGGAGATGCGTATACTCTTGGCATGATGCATCTACTGTACCTTATTATAAAGATGGGGACACAGAACTCCCAGAGATACTAAGTCACTTGCTCAAGGCCCCATAGCTGATATGTAGGGAAACGGAGTAATAGAAGCCCAAAAAATATTTAATAAATTGTTTTAAATCCCTCTCCAGCATTACCATGATGATGGTAAGGCACTGAACAAAGTCTGATTATAAGTTGAGACCAAGGAATGCCCTCCATAGATCCTTCACTCCCAAGCAATTCTTACTGCCTGTTTGTTTTCCTTTCAGCAGTGGTACATTTTCATAGGAGAAAATCCTGGAAATACAGATACGTGTAGAAAAAGAAAGTCCCCATAATCCCACCACCTGCTGTCTTGTTAATAATTGGTATATTCCCCCCAGGCTCTTTTCAGTGTAAGTTCTTTTTAAGCTGATTGAGCTCAGACTGCGTATGCAATTTACTGCTTTTCTCAGTATTCTATAAGCATTTCCCATGTTATTATGAACTCTTTATAAACATCCCTTTAATGACTGATGCAGCCTTTTATACAGGTGAATCAACCAATATTTAAAAAGTGAGAACCTACCAGTACATTAAATTCACCTGTGGAAGATAAGGTAGCCCAGAGTGGGAGAAAGGAGCCAGGAGTTCAGGGACCCTACTACCCACCAGCAACATGGTCTCAGAGAAAAAGAATAAAAATACCAACAATATGATAGCTGCTTCCTGTGGTTCACATGAGGTCAGAACAAGATGACATTCACTAAAGCACTTTTTTTTTTTTTTTAACATACACAGTAAAGCAAGTGTTTGCTCTGGATAACAGTTTTCAATTTTTTTTTTTTTTGAAAACTGATTCTTTCAGAATGCGGAAGTGGGCTCAAATTTAATCAAACTGGCATCTACAACAGCAAGAGCCCTAAAGGAAAAAGATGACCAAGTCTACTGCCAGCCAGAGTTGCTTTATGAAGGTAAAATGCATCCTCTTTGCAGATGCTTAGGGAAGGGGCAGGCTTTCGTGAATTCCCCTGCGGCCTCTCTGCACCTCCTTCTGACACAGAGGAGCAGTGCATGGACAGGAACCCACGTTATGGTCTTTTTTGTATACGAAAAGAGAATTCTTGCTTATCGTGGCAATCTTGGGCAATGCTGAAAAGTATGGCAATAGACAGAGCCCTCAGAATCCCTTCACTCATGGCAAACCTTTGGAAATACCCATGGTTTTTCTGTCACGTCTGGGTTGCTTGGCATATGTCAGGCCCTCTTCTAGAGCTACCCAGACCTCACCCCGACAGTCTCATCCTGTTATCCTTGACATCAGATGAGTTTGCACGCATAGAGTGCTTCACCAAGGGCCTGGCTCATAGTGAGAGTCCGGCACAACGTAGAAGTTATCAGAACAACTCGGAGGCAGGTGTTGGCATATATCCTTCTTGTTTTAGAGCTGAGGACAGCAAAACTGAGGATAACTTCATAACTTGCCCAAAGATAGGCAGCAGAGCCAAGATCTGAACCCAGGTCCCTCAGACTCAAAAACCCTTAATCTCTGCATTTATAGTTTTACAAAATGCATACATACCGTACCATCTAGAATATTCTGAAATGGCTTCTTCCACTGAATGAATATAGCCTGAGAATTTCCCCACATCCTGAAGAGTCTTCAAGAGCATGGTTTTAGTAGCCTCACAGAATTCGCAGGGAAAAATCCTGTTTTACTTAACCAAGTACCTAAGGCTCATCATTTATACAGTGGAGGTAAGGGGGAGGTTTGAGGTCCAGGAGCACCATGCGAAGTCTCAGACCTACTCTGGGCCAACTGTGAGCACCTTTTTCTGATTTCAGTATGTGGGTGATGGCCACTCATGCCCTGGGTCTTTTTCAGGAGGACTCAGTGTGATGGGTTTTCCATGCCGGCTTCCTCTTTCCTTGGACATTATATTTTCACCAGCAGTTGGCTCCAACTGCTTGGAATACTCCATAAGAGGGCATATTTTCATTTCGGCCCTCAGACTTAGAAATTTAATTTAATACAACAGGCATATATGTATGCATGTACAGGGACAAAATTTTAAAGGTTTTTTGATTACAAAAGTAATGGGTATAACAAAAATTTCATGTAATGAGAAACCTACAGTATACAATATAAAATATAAACTAGAAGGAAATTATTACCCCAGCAATGCTTCTGAACTTTTTCTCTACATTTGTTACATAGTGGAGATAATACTATAACCAGCCTTTTATGCTTTGTCTTACGATACGGATACTCTCCCATGTTATGAAAATTCTTCATGAACATTAGTTTGACTTAGGTTATTATGTGAATTTGCCAGATTTATTTAACTATTCCCCATGGACACCACTCTCCATGGCTTCAGAAGTTTTTTCCACACCCCCACACACGTGCATGCACACGAGTACTTTTTTTTTTAAAGACCTTTAAAAAAATTGCAGTAGCCTACCTCTGATTTTAATCATGCAATTCTTTTTGATTTCTATCTTGGATAATTAAAGATGCTTATACACTTAAAAAACTAGGTCTATCTTTCCTTGTTCCTGAACCTTCTAATAGAGCCAGGGTAATTATCAGAGGTTCCCTCCCCCTGCCCTATTACCAACCTTGATCTAATCCAGGGCCTAAAGCAAGTTCAAGGATCCTGGGTTGGGAGCTGTTTTTGTGGACAGGATGCCCAGCCTGGCATGAAGGGTGGATGCTCCCAGCCCTCGGCGATGGGGGCTTCATTGACTGTGTCATTCTCTCCAGGTTTAGAGCTGCCCCGGATCAATTATGCTCACAACGGGAAGCGATACCGCTACGTCTTTGCTGCTGAAGTTCAGTGGAGTCCCATCCCAACCAAGGTACGGATCCCTAGTGACTTGGGCTGGCGTTCCCTGTAATGATTGTGTCTGCCTGCAAAGCTGGCCCCTAGGTTCTCAGACTGGGTGACCTTGATCAGAAAAGGGAGGTCCCTTTGGGGCAGAGGGCAGACCCTAGTGTGAAGTCCATTTGGGAAAGAATACAATGGAAGCAATGATGGGCCATCCAAGAGAGGCAGCCCTATCTGATGGACTGAAGCGCAGCAAAGAGATCACAGCTGTAGGTCATCCACTGATTTCTTTATTCAATACGTGTTTATTGAGCACCAACCATGTGCTACAGCATGGCGGCAGTGAGGATAAGGAAGTGAGCAGGGAGATCCCAGTCCCTGCCCTCGAGGAACTCACCCTTTCAAGCAGAGGGCTGAAACTTGGAGCATTTGGTTATTGTTACTTGTTATTATTTGTTGAACACTTACTGTATCCCAGGGACTCTGCTAAGTGTACAGACATCACTTGTCTTTAATATCTTCATTTTTAATAATAAGTGGAATAGCTTTTCTAAAAAATGCAAGCAGTGCAGAAATGTACAAAGCAAAAAAATTAAGGTTCACACATGCACACACACTCCCCACTAATCCCACAGCCTAAGGGGAAACAGGTCTATTAGGGATTAAGAGAAATCCAAGGATTTGCACTTTTAAAACAACAAAAGGATCGTGTTACACTTTAAATGTTTGCATGGAATACATTCATTTACTTAACACATACAAAAATTGCAATATAGCGCCAAATACCAGATAAATTTAGGATTTTTTTTGAACCATTTTTATTCTNTCATTTACTTAACACATACAAAAATTGCAATATAGCGCCAAATACCAGATAAATTTAGGATTTTTTTTGAACAACCATTTTTATTCCGTATGATTCAAAACATTTCATAAAAGAATACGTGAAAACTTTTTTTAGAGTGTTTCTTATGATATTTAAAGTCAAGAAGTCATCGTTAAAAGTCTGAATCATCCTGGGGTGCCTGGATGGCTCAGTCAGGATTTTTATTTTTAAAAATTCAGTATCTACTGTCAGCTCTGGAGTGGCAGGAGGACCTTTGCTTAAAGATGGAGGAGGAAGCTAGGTGCTTTCATTTCTGCTGTTATACTGACCCCAGGTAGATGTCATTTGGAGTTTCTGCTGGAGAGGGGCTTGATCCCCTCTGTCTATGCACATTGATGTCACCTGGTCCCAGGGAATGAGCATGCTCTCCAACAGGTCACTCCCATGTCTCTCCTCTTTGAATGTACAGATACTGAAATACGATGTTCTCACAAAGTCATCCTTAAAATGGGGACAGGAGCATTGCTGGCCAGCAGAACCCCTGTTTGTACCCACACCGGATGCCAAGGACGAGGATGACGGTAGGACTCCAGGAAGGGGAGCCCGCTTGCTGCACTCTGCTTGTGATCACCCCTCAAACAGAGACAGCGTTTGGGGGCAGCAACCCTCCCTCTACAACCCCCACATCAGAGAGCTGGTGGAACCAGGCTTTGAAACCTAGGTCTGTCTAAGTCCAAAGCTGTGAGGTGAAGGAGTCCCTCAAAACACCCTTACTTCTCACACCAACTGCAAGTTGAGGGGTCCCCAAGACCACCCTCAGTTTTGATAGAAGGACTCACAGAACACACTGAAAACTGTTCTATTCATGGTTACAGTTTATCATTAGTGAAAAGATGCAGATCAAAAGAAAAGATGCTCGTGGGACAGAAATCAGGAGAATTCCATTCATGGAGTATCTGGTTGTCCCTGGAGGTCACAGCCCACCCCAACTCCTCCAACAATATCCATGGAATGTCACCAACCAGGGAAGCTCACCCAAGCCTTTGTGTCAGAGTTTTCAAGGGCTTGTTAATGTAGACATGTTTGGTTAGCTCTGTGGTTGACCTTTAGCCTTCAGCCCCTCTGGAGGTCAAGCTGACATCTAAATCACTTTGCTAGGATAGATCATCAGGCTGGCCCCAGGTAAACAAAGAAAGTCTTATGAGGCAGGACATCACAAGGGCTTAGAGGTCACCTCCCAGGAGCAAAGGTCAGACCTCCCTTTGGGGGGCATTAAATTGTTTACTACAGAAAAGCCCACTCCCTTTCCACTTTAAAATTCATTGTAATGACTGGGACAGAATTCTTAAGCATCTCAAAGCATGTATCTTCTGCACGGAGCACCTGTAAATGTGTATTTGTGGCCCACCTCTCTTTTTTAGATTTCCATATTACCAAATGGTCCTTTCCCTCCTTGATTCTGCCTTTGCCCCAGAAATCCCTGCCCACACTCCTGGGGATGCTAAGGAGGGCAACCAGAACCATGGTGGGGCTATCCCACTGAGCTGCCAGCTGCTTCTCTTAGGTGAGGAGGAGTGGTTTTCTGCCTGGGCTGTGTCTCCCTACTGATCCCCCATGGCACGGCACACTAGGCGGGGACCCCATGTTACTGTCATCTCTGAGGTGGGGGATTGTTCATAGCACCTCCTGCTGAAGCTGGCCTCCCACTGGGCCGGTCCAGGGCTTCCCCTACAATTCTCTTGTGGGCAGGGAGTAGCAATGTCTTCATTTCACCAAAGGAGAGGCTGAGGGAGTGATGCAATTTACCTAAGGCCACACACCCAGTGCCTACAGAGTTAGGATTTTAATCCAAGCCAATCTGACTTCAACTATGCTCAACCACCCTGAGACCCAGGAGGCCTTGGGAGGAATCATGACTAGTTGCTGGAAGTTGAGGGGCATTATTTCGTTTAATCCTTTATCCCTTGAGAATGAGTACTTAGAATATGTCCATTTTACAGAGGGAAAGGCCGAGGCTGCTAGCGCGCTGCACGTGCATAATGTGGATTGGGCTCATTCAAACGTCGTTGAGTGCAGCTAGCCTGAGTTTAGCTAAGTGCCATATATTAGCCTAAATGCAGCATCAAAACTGATTCTCTATAATCAAACTTTCTAAACTGCAGGCAAATAGCCATTTTCCAATGCATGCAATACTTTACAAAATGCTTTCATTATTCACCATGCAAGAGATTCTCTGAGCAACCCTGTGGGGGCAGGGAGGATTCTCCTTACTCTGCAGATGAACAGACTAAGGTTCGGAGAGGTAAAGAGACTAGCCCCAGCAGGGCTGGAACCAGGTCTTCTGATTCTTACCTCCCTGACCTTTCCCTTCTGCTCCCACAGAATCTCAAATTCACATTCCTTTTGTTTTGATTCCATACGTACTTCAAAGAGGACAGGGAGATAGAGCTGAGAAACTTATCCCTCCAGCGGGAGGAAGTTCAAGTCTGCACTTTTACAAAGTGTCTCTTTTTGTTTCCCCAAAGGGATTATCTTATCAGCCATCGTCTCTACTGATCCCCAAAAGCTGCCTTTTCTGCTTATTCTGGATGCCAAGAGTTTTACAGAATTGGCTCGTGCATCCATTGATGTAGAGATGCACCTGGATCTCCATGGGTTATTCATTCCGGACACAGACTGGGACGCGAGGAAGCAGGCCCCTTCCCAGGAAGAGCAGGATGGGGCTCCAGACTGCCGAGAGGCCCCGCAGACCTGACTGGGCTGGGGCCTGGGCCATGGGCCCTGGGAAGAACGGCTCCCCTGGCAGGCTCCCACACGACTCCAGGCTTGCTCCCTCTCTGGGTGAAGGGGAGGTCCTTCATTTCGTTTTGCACTTACTCTTTCTGTGGTTGCTTTGAGACGAAGGTATGGAAATAGTGCTTGTCAGTATCTTTTCTTTCAACTTATTTTGGCCATAAAAACCTTGTTTGAAACTGGATCAAATATTTATTGATTAGCTCAAGCACTTCTAAGAAAGCCCTTTTCCTTTATTATAATGACAGTGACCAGAAATTGTATTAAGTCACATAATCATCCTTAGAATGAACAACCACTGACATCTCAGAGAAGAGACAAGTAAATATTTATCGCTGCTCCTTCCTGCCACCCCTTCTCTCCCCCTTTCCAGTAGACTAGCTTGTGCAGCTAGTAGTTCTAGCTTTCTCCACCATGCCCTGTTAGTAAATTAGGTGGCCAGGAAGACATATAGCTTTGTGGTCATTCCACGCAAGGGATGGCATAATACAAAATAATAAAAACTTTAAAGTCTGTTCCAACCTTATTTAATTTTTGCATGGCTTCTTTCCTCTGAAGTTCTTCTGAGACAATAATTAATAGAGGAGCTGGACAGTTTGTAGCCTGCTAGATGTCCCACTGGACAACCAGTGGGACAGCAGATTGGTGTGGGCATCCCCCTTTGCAGGAGGGGGTTGAGGGGCTGGATGCTGGCCCAACTAGCCATGGCCAGGGAGCCAGAATCCAGGATTGAGGCCCAGGTCAGGGCTGGCATGAAGAGTGCTTGCCTAATGCTGAGAACTAGGGCAGTGAGCCATGCCAGTGTCTGTACAGGAAAGTAGGTTCCCCAACCTGAATGTGCTGCCAGATGGGCCAGGTGTTTGTGCAGAGGTAAAAGGAGGTTGGTGGTGGGGACTGTGGAAGCTGGGAACAAGCCAAGAAGGGTCCCACGTGAGCACTGGGAGCCCCATGGATAGTTGAGTCTCACTTTTGTAGTCTAGTGGGTGCCTGGTTTAGAGACCCAAAGGCAGTCTGGATAATTCCAACATATCCTTGTCATAGGGTTGGGGGAGCTGGGAGCCCACCCTTATTCTGCACCTGCCTCCTGCCCTAAGTCTGGATTTCATTTGGTCACCAGTAGGGATTCAAAGACACGTCTCGAGGACAGGAAGGAATCTCTGGTGGCACTGCATGGAGTACCCCAGAGGGAGCAGACCTCTCAAGGATGGTCTTGGCTTTTGCCCTCTGGCCACCATAAAGCCATACTTAGCTCCCACTCAAATGTAGGCTCCATCAGGTCTGGGAGTTGGGTTTTGTTTGGGGGGTGGTTTTTTTAGACATTTTTATTGGAATAATTGTAGATTCATATACAATTCTAAGAAATAATACAAAAGGGTCCTGCATGGACTTTACCAGGTTTTCCCAATAGTAACATTATAGTATAGTATTGCAACCAGAAGGATCCTGACATTGATTCAATCCACAGATCTTTTTCAGGTCTCCCCAGTTTTACTGGCATTCATTGCTATACATGTTTAGCTCTACGCAATTTTATCACGTGTGTAAATTCCTGTATCCACCACCACAGTCAAGATACTGAATGGCTCATCAACACAAGGATTCATGTGGTGCCTTTTTACCCCTATGCCAACTTTCTCTCTCCATGACCCCCCACTTCCCTAGCCCCTGGCAAGCACCATTTCTAAAATTCTCTCATTCCAAAACCGTTACATAAATGGAATCGCCAGTATTCACCTTTGAGGATTGACTTTTCCTAGCAGAATTGCTTGGAGAATTATCCATGTTGTTCTGTGTTGGGTAGGTTTTTGTTCACTACTGTATCCTCAGCATGTAGAACACTGTCTGCTGCATGACAGACTCTCAATAAATATTTGTTGAGTGAATGCATGAGTGAATCCCTTCATCAAACAGGTTGTTGTTTGATAGTGTACCAACAAGAAATGGATATTTTCCAAATGATCTCCTGGGACGATGAGGAAGACAATTCACAGGAAATCCATTGACAGCACCCAAGACTCCCCATGCAGGTTCCTCTCCCTGCCATCCCTGATCCCTCCTCTCTCTCTTTCCCTGTCAGTTCCTCAAAACCCCTCTCCCACCCCAGCATTTCCATTTCACCCTTGGCTTCTAGATCACATTAAACAAAAACATGGCCCCTGGGAATGGCAGAATGAAGACCATCTCTGCTTCCTTTGGGGATCCCAGCACCTCCGGCCTTCATGAGATCAACTGGGAGGAAATACCAGCTATGGTGCCTAAGAAAAATGTGACTGAGACCTGCATTCAGAGAGCAGGAGTGGAAAAGAGGCGACAAATGTGACACCTACTCATTATTCTGCTTCAGATATTTGAGAAGAGGGTGGAATTAAGAAATGCTTCCCCCACCCCCATTCTCCTCAATTCCAATTGCCAAACAGTATCCAGACCTACTCACGAAAAAGGGTGCAGTTCTGTGAGGAAGAAAAATATGTCTGTGGTTTGTTTGCCTTGTTTAAGATGACAGGTGAGATACCAGACTGATGAGGAAGGCTGGCAACCAAATATTTTTTTCTCAGTTTCAAAAACACCAAAGGTCGATGACAGGATACCCGATTTATCTTGATCCTTAACACCATTGTGTTTCATTACGCACAGGCCAGAGTAATTAGCTCAAAAGGCCACAGGAGCTAAGACGCATGCGCCTTTCTTGAAGGCACCACAAGACAATGCGTCTTCCCCTCCGAACCTTCCTTGTTGTGCTTCATGTGGGTGTAACACGTGACCAGGAAGTTCTACAGGAACAATCAATCACTCAGATTTGTTTATTGCTTTGATAAAGCCACAGCATTTCACAAGTGCCCTGAGATGTGTCAGGTACTCGGTAAGCCCTCAAATGTTCGCTGACCCACTAACTTCTTCCTTCAAAGGTTTTTCTAATTTGATTCCAGTTCAAGAATAAGCTGGATGTAAACTTGGACAAATCAACTCACGACCATCTAAGTGCTTTCAAGCTACATCCGCATTACCGGTTCACACTCACTTCCTCCCAACCAAAGTTACGGAGCGTCGGGCTGACTCCATTAAGAAGGTTGCTGGTCCAGGTTAAGTACAAACACCTTTGATCACTTCTTAAGTTGTTTAAAGACTGTTTGGGTGGTATTTAAATGGCCAAGAGAAGTCTTTCCTGTGGCAAATCGGGACATGCAGACAGAAGAGTCATTACCAGCTTCCTCATCAACAGGGCTGAGACCTGTGGCCTCTACAGCTCAACTTCCTTCCAGGTGTTTGGCCCAGCCAGGTGCACACACACACACACACGCAGGGTCAGCTGAGGTCAACCACCAGCAAAGAGGCTGGGGATTTTCTTGGACAAGGCAAACAGAGGTGTGGAAGCACCGTGTTGGGCAGGGTGGGGATGAGCCATACTTCTTTCCTCTTCATGACCAGGAAAGGCCTCCTGGAAGAGTGTGCCTTCAGGAGCTGCTTGAGTGTTTGGAGGGAGCACCTGGCAAAGTTCTGGTCCTTACAGGCTGATAGTGTAGCTCAGGAAAAGGATTTGGGGAAGGGCGTGGGTTGACTGAACAAAGCAGGTGGAGGGTGACTTCCCAAGAAAGAGCAGTTGAAAGAGCGAGAGAGAATTAGGTGAATTTTTGTGTGTGTCTGATTATAAAAATCATATATGTTCATCGTAGAGCACCTGGTTACATTAAAAAAAGAAATGAGAAAGACACCCATAGTCTCACTATCAAGAGAAAACCCCTGAAATCATTCTGGTGTGGTTTTTCTTCAGTATTTAAAATATTTTTGTGCACAGCATATATAGTAGCAATTGGTTTGTAACCTACCCATCAGTTTATAACCTGCTTCTTTCACTGAACATATAATACAGGTATTTTCTCAAAGTACTAAATTCTTCTAATGGGAGCACGTTACTTCATCTTTGGGACATGGCATGATGTACTCTATCCTACTGCTGGACATTTAGGTTGTTTCCAATTCTTGACTATTATAAATAATGCCAGATCAGTAAGTTTGTGCACACGTTTCTAGAGCTCACCCCTCCCCCCGCTCTGTATTCAAGTGGTTATTATTGCAATTTTCTTTGGCTAGATTCCCAACTTGGTATTTCTGAGCCAAAGAGTAGAAAAACAAGGTTTTGGGTGTTCTTTGAAAGGCCTAGGGTTTAGGTTTGATTCAGAGGAAACTGAGAAGCCACTACAGAATCCGAGAGGCTCACATGGTCAAAGTGGCTGGAGGTCACAGAAAGAAAAGGGGGTACATGGTAATATAACTTTCATCCAAATCCTCCCTTCCTCTTCTTCCCTATTCCACCTCCTTCATATCTTTCCACTCCGTGCAGACACTTGCTCTTTTCCAGGTATATATTCACTTCACTCACTCATTCACCCATTCAGTGATAACCAAGGCTGTGTTGGCATTTAATGGTGAGCGCAACTAGCACCTCAGAGCACCTCAAAGCACAAGGGAAACAGACCAACACCATTCAGTGGAATGGTGATAAGAAAAGGGAACAACTAATGAATCATCGAACTTTACATCGGAAACCAGGGATGTACTGTATGGTGACTAACATAATATAATAAACATTAAAAAAAAAAAGGGAACACCCCAGGGGACACGCAATGCTGCCTTGAAAACCAGGGACAGCTCATATGGGAAGGATGGCAGCAGGGAACTAGGGGAAATGGGCGATTCCAGCGCTGAGGCCTGGAATCAGGGGAGGAGTTGGCAAATTTAGAAAACTTGCACTGTGGGGTAGAAGCTGGGCAGAAAAGGCAAGTTTCAGCCAGAACCCCAATTTACCTGTACTCAGGTAAGAAATGGAATTGGCACCTCTTCAAGGACAATCAAGGATTGATAGTCCTTCTTCTTCTTCTATTTTTTTAAGATTCTATTTATTTGTTTAGAAAGAACAGGGGAGGGGAAGAGGGAGAGAGACTCTCCAGCAGACTCTACCCTCAGCACAGAGCCCGACACGGGGCTCAATCTCACGACCCTGAGATCATGAGCTGAGCCGAAATCAAGAGTTGGATGCTTAACTGACTAAGCCACCCAGGCACCCCAATAATACTTTTTTGAGATCTAATTCACATACCATAAAATTCACTCATATAAAGTATACAATTCAATGGTTTTTAGTATATTCAGTGCTGTGTAACAATCACCACTAATTTTAGAACATTTTCATCACCCCCAAAAGAATCCCTGTCTCCATTAGCACTCTCTCCTCCTCCTGCTCCCCCAGCCCCCAATTTTAGACAGTGACAAATCTGTTTCCTATCTCTGTGGATTTGCCTGTTCTGGACATTTCATGTAAATTGAATCACACAAGGAATGGGGTTTTTGTGACTGACTTCTTTCACGTAGCATAATGTTTTCAAGGTTGGTTTATGTTGTTGCATAAATCAACACTTGGTTCTTCTTGTGGCCAAATAATATTCCATCGTATGAATACCCCACATTTTGTCTATCCGTTCATCAGATGATAGACATCTGTGTTGTTTCCTCTCTTTGGCTATTGTGAATAACGCTGCTATGAACATCACGCGGACATATGTTTTCATTCCTCTTAAGTATATTCCTAGGAGTGAAATTGCTGTGTCACATGATCATTGTGTGTTTAACATTTTGAGGAACTGCCAAGCTGCTTTTCAAAGTGGCTGCACCATTTTACATTCCACCAGAAATATATGAGAGTTTCCATCTATCTACATCCTTCCTAACCGGTTATTGTCTGCTGTTTTTATTTTAGGCATTCTAGATACAATGAAGTGGTATCTTATGGTTTTGATTTGCATTTCCCTAATAACTAATGATGTTAGACATCCTTCCATGTGCTTACTGGCCATGTATATGTCTTCTTTGGAGAAATACCTATCAAATCTTTTGCCACTTTTTTTTTTTTAATAGGCTCCATATCCAGCATGGAGCCCAACGGGGGCTTTAACTCACAACCCTGAGATTAAGATCAAGAGTCAGATGCTTAACCAACTGAGCCACCCAGGCACCCCTCTTTTGCCATTTTTAAACTGGGGTATTTGTCTTTTTATTGTTGAGTTGTAACGGGTTTTTTATATGTTATAGATGTAAATCCCTTATCAGATATATGATTTGCAATATTTTCTCCCATTTTGTAGGTAGTCTTTATTTTCTTGATGGTGCCCTTTAAAGTACAAAAGTTTTAAAATTTTGATGAAGTCCAACTTACGTAATTTTTAAAAATTTCTTCTACTTTTGGTGTCATATCCAAGAAACCATTACCTAATCTATGGTCCCAAAGACCTATTCCTATGTTTGCCTCTATGAATTTTATGGTTTTAGCACTTACAGTTAGGTCTTTTATCCATTTTGGGTTGATTTTTGCTTACAGTGGGAGGTAGGGGTTCTACTGCATTCTTGCATATGGATATCCAATTGTTCCAGCATAAAAGTTACTTTTTAGGGTTGATAAATCTTCCAGGCAGGAAAAAAAAAAATGTATCACCTTTTCCTCCATCATTCCCTAGATGTTTCCTTCAACCAGCAAGAAGAAACTGTAGGGCAGCTCTTGGCTGATCTCAGCAAGGCCTTGATTCAGAAACAAGGAAACCACGATGGAAGGCTCAGTCAGTAGTGCATGGCTCCTCTGTGATGGAAATATAATATCTTCCTCCATCTTCATCAGTGGGTCCTGGCAAAGTTCCAGGTAAGTCCAGCATATGTGTGCTTATAATTAGGAGTCACAAGCTCTGGTGGGATTTTCTAGTATTTTCTTTCTTTGAGCACATCCACTGTGTTCCAGGAGGGCTGTGGGTGACTGGTCTTCCTAGAGATCCTAGTCCATCCCAGGAGGAAGGAGAGCTGGTAGGTGGCTTTGGGGCTAGTGAAGAGCATGAGTTCCCTGATTTTGTCTTCAGTCTGCCATTTGGGTTGAGCAAGCTAGAGACCTTAGCCTAGTTCAAGGTTCATTAAATGACCATAGGAATGAACATGGGAGGAAGTGATGTCTGCATCATTTGTGGATCTTCTCTGTTAAGGGCAGGAACTGAGCTTTCTCATTATGACAACAGTATAACAACAGCTGACATGTACTGACAACTCATGCTCCACCAAGCACTGTGCTTAAGCACTTCATGTGCTGGTTCTCATATAACCCTCAGAATGCCCTGAGGTAGATCTCGGTACCATTCCCATTTTACGGATGAGAAAACTGAGCCCCCGAATAGTTAAGTGACTTGCTCAAGATCACATAGATGGTTCCTGAGACTCCAAAGTCCAACTTTTCAAACACTACTTTTGTTGCCTGAATCTTACTCACTTCTCCACCTTCAGGGCTTAGTACAGTGCCTGGGATAAAGTGTATCAGTTATCTAACTTCTCTGTGCCTCTGTTTCCTTATCTGTAGAATGAGGATAATAATAGAATGTACCTCACAGGGCTACAGTGAGAATTAAATAAATCAGTGTTTTTAAAGTCTCAGTCCTCATCTGAGTTAGCTGAGGTTAGGTGGGCATTTCAGGCAGAGGATGCTCCTCGTAAACCCTTGAATAAAGGCTGGTCTTCCTCTTTCTTCTTCCTGCTGTGGTGAAAGAGGAAAGGGTCCGCCTCCCAGGCACCCAGAGTGGTCCAGTGCACCCCGCTGGCCAGTGGCATCAGAAATGACATAAGCAGATCATTGGCACACCCCAAATAGCCACCGCACAACAAATAGTCTAATCGGGAACGGGCAGAACACAGTTGCAATGGTTAGAGAGCAGGGCCTCAGAGTTACTTGGTTTCAGTTCAAATAGCAGCCATCTCCTGGGGTTGATGCAACAACTAAAGGGGATACAGGCCAGCATGTGGCACAGGATGAGTGGTCAAGAACAGGAAGTCCACATGGCAGGAATTTTCGTCAGTTTGGTTCGTCACCATGTCCTTGTCTGAAATAGCACTGGATTGTTTTCTATGGCTGCTGGGACAAATCACCACAGATACGGTGGTGTAGGCAACCCAGATTTATTCCTACAATTCTGGAGGTCAGAAGTCCAGAATGAGTCTTATAGGAATAAAATCAAGGTGCAGAAGGGCAGCTTCCCTCTGGAGGCTGCAGGGGAGAGTCTGTTTCCTTGCCTATTCCAGTTTCCTCATCCCCTGGCTCGGGATCTCACACCACCTCCCGCATTGTCCCCCTGCTTCAGCATCTCTTTCCTCCTTCTGTAGTCAAAATCTCCTACCTCCCTCTTATTAGGGCCCATGTGATTACATTTAGGGTGCACTAGATAACCCAGGATACCCTTCCTATCTAAAATCCTTAACTTTATGCCATCTGCAAAGTCCGTTTGCCACCTAGGTGATACTCGGAGGTTCCAGGGATTAGGACTTGGATATCTTTCGGGACCATTATCCAGCTGACCCCAAGCACCTAGCTCTTCATGCACTCGGTAATTACCTGCTGTGTGAAGGCGCAGAGGCCAGACACTGAACAGTGCCACCAGCACCACCATGGCTCGGCCCTTTCAGGAATGACCGCAGCAGCACACACAGCCTCCTTGCCTTCAGGTCCTACTCAAATCTCACCTTCAATGTGGATTTCCTGACCCCAGTTTAACACTGCAACTTAACTCCACCATCACATACACTCCTGACCCCCTTTATCCCTTTTAACTTCGTTTTCCCTGAAGCACTTTTGGACTTCAAGCACACTGTAAAATTCACGTGTTTATTATGGTTGTTGGTATTTGTCCATCTTCCTCACTGGAAACTCAAGGATTACTGACGGGGCAAGGACTTTTCTGTTTTAGTCTCACATGTCTCCTAGGGGTCTACAGCAGTGCTGGGCACATAGCCAGTGCTCAATACATGAATGTTGAATGAAGATAGGACCTGTATGGCCTCACCAAGTTTCTCTCAGCGGTGAGTCTGGTTCTTTATCTTTTGTGCTTGATCGTGGCTTTCATAACAATGAAGGCACTGCCTTTGGTGAGGCCAATCGATTCTAGGTAACCTATGTATTATCCTGTTCACGGTCTCCACCCCATTCCAGTCACACAGTTGGCAATTTTCATCTCTAAAATACACATAACCTCAATTCTTATCTCCACCAAGATGTGCGAAAATCTGGGAGGGCAATCGATGATTTGGTTTTGGATATTTACAGAAGGATGAACTTTTGAGAATTCAGATGATACAGAGATGGGAGGGTAAGTGATCCCTGGCTGAAGTTTCTGGGGCTGTCATATTGAGTTAGACTGTTTCTAACTAGTCTGCCTGGAGATAATGAGTTTGTGGTTTCTGCAGTTGGTCAGGCTTAAGAGGTTGGCTGCAGAAGGGTCTTGAGCCCTTGAGGGGGTATGGGGGAGGGGCTTCACAGTGCCCATGAGCTTCCTGAAACTTCATGTGAACTCATGTATATGTATGTTCTTAAGGAGGGTAGAGTCCTTTGCTTGAATCAGCTTCTCAACAGGAAAAGAGGAGAACTTCTGCACTGCCCCAGCTGTGAGGATTCTGTGAGTCTGTGACTGATGACATACAGCTCAAATTAATAGGCTGCACATAGCTCAGGAACGAAAGGCATGCCCCTGTCTCACCACCCTACCCCCAAACAAGTCCCCAAGCTATTGTGTTAAAGATGCTGAAGCAGGCACTGGTTCAAATCTCAAGTTGACCAGTCTCAATTTTCGCAAGACTCTGGGCATTTCTTGAGGCTCTAATTGTTCANGAAGCAGGCACTGGTTCAAATCTCAAGTTGACCAGTCTCAATTTTCGCAAGACTCTGGGCATTTCTTGAGGCCCTAATTGTTCACTGGTAGAATTGGGATTCCTCTACTTTCTTTGATTTTTGTGTGAATATGAAAAGTCTGCAAGGGTACAAAATGCTGTAGAATGGTGAAGTATTAATGATAAAGAAAATATGCGCCCTTTTGTTGCTATGTGGCAACAGAATGGATTGCTTCCTATGCCTGCCTGCCATCCATCCATTCATCTATCCATCTATCCATCCACCTATCCCATAAATATCTGCTTCCTCACAACATGCATAAAAGCTACTGTGTATGTGATAAAAAGCTTTGTATTAAACACTAATCCTCATTTTAAAAAGTCATGAATAAACCGAGGTTCAGAGAACTCAAAACTCAAAACTTATGGGGCGCCTGGGTGGCTTAGTGGGGCGCCTGGGTGCTCAGTCGTTAAGTGTCTGCCTTCGGCCCAGGGCGTGATCCCAGAGTCCTGATATCAAGCCCCACATCAGGCTCCTCCGCTGGGATCCTGCTTCTTCCTTTCCCTCCCCCTGCCTGTGTTCCCTCTCTCACTGGCTGTCTCTCTCTGTGTCAAATAAATAAATAAAATCTTAAAAAAAAAAAAACCCAAAAAACCAAACTCAAAACCTAGAAAGTGATAGAGCAGAGCCTGGTTGAAAACCTAATTCTGACTCCTACAATGGCAATATTCACCATCATCACCCACCAAAACACTCCTGAAGGCAGAAGGGAGGGGAGCTACCTCCCATAAGGAAGGCAGGAGGACAGGTCTACCAAAGATAGCACCTTGAAATCTGTGTTTTATCTTACAATGCACGTGCATGCTATAGTACATTCCATATTATGCCCATGCTCCTTTGAATATCAACGAATTTTCCAGCAATCTTTAAGTCCAAATAATACTCTGGGAAGGGGGTTTCCCCCCACGTAGCTCTGCTACAACCCGCACCCCAAACAGCATTTTCCATGTCAGATGTTGGTTGTTTATTTTTGAGACTTATCTCCTGCATTGGACTAGAAGTTTCTGGAGGGCAAGAGCTGAATCTGATTCCTCCTTTCTCCCTCCTGAGACCAAGTCCAGCATCCAGCATGAAACAAGCACCGAGATCATGAATTTGGCAAATACTTATTGCATGCCTGCCTAACCAAGTTCAGGTGCCATGGGACATTCAGACGGATCACTGCTCTCAGGATATTTACAGTTGAGCTGGAGAGGCCAGGCTTCCAGAATCTGCCTGGAAAGGATCTTCCCAAGACTCTTGGCACAACATTTTAAAAGCTTGGGACTGTAATACAGCAATAGAAGAAATGGTAGGTAATTAGACACCAAACAAAAAGTGTCATTAAATAGGACAAATTTTGTGAAAAGTGACAACCTGTTCCTCTGGAAAGGCAGCACTGTGTCAATTAGAGAGCACACCTTGCAGTCGCAAAGTACAAATTATCGATGATGAAACGAGTGTTTCCCAACAGGGACAAGTTGAAAGCACAGTCACCAGCTCTAGATGCTATCTACTTTGCCGGAAGGGTCTCAATCTCTGATTGCTTGGCCTTTTAGGGCCACATTCAGAACTTCAGTGGCACAGATAAACCTGTGTCCCTTTCTGATAAACATGGGTGGGTTCTGGATTTATTAGATTGAATTCGATTCATCAGATATTTACTGAGCTCACTGTGTCTGTGCGGGCCACGCCGCGAGAGGCAGGGGTACGTGATGAAGGGCTCACAAACTTGGCAATGAAACAGGGAGTCAAAATCCTGGCTCCTCCGTGAAGCCGCTGAGGGATGTGGAATGGGGATTTTAGCTCTCTGAGCCTTTTTATTAAACCATAGCATGGAGATCCTAATTCTTATCATGTAGGTTGTTGTGAAGGTTTGTTGGGGTGATGCACAAAAAGCTCTCCACACAGGGAACTGCATACAAATGGGCACAAGAAGTGGCAATTGTGGAAAAATTAAGGAAGTGATTTCTAATTTTAAGAAACCTCAGGTCTGGTGAAAAGACCAGCATGTTAACAGGTAAATGTCATTAGTGTGATGGGTGCCACTATTTTTGAAAAGTGAACATTTATTGAGCACTTACTGTGGGCCAGACACTGTGCTAGACAATTGTAGCTGGATAAGCTCATTTGTTCTGCACAAAACGTTGTATAGCAGGAACCACAACAGTTCCCAGTGAAGAATGTGAGGCTTAGAGGCATTTTAAGTAACATGCCCAGGGGCACACAGCTGGAAAGTGATAAGAAGCAGATTTGAACCAGCAATCTAACTCCAGAGGGAGATTTCAAGGCACAACAAGGAGAGAGAAAGAAGCCAAGAGAGGCTTCACGGAGCTGATACTAGAATGGTGAGCAGTTTTTCAGGCACCAGTCAATGGAGAAGGAGCTCGGGCAGGAGGAAAAAGCAGCTGCAAACAGCAGGCGGGATGAAAAGCTTGTTCTGTTTGGGAATTCAGGTGGGTGCATGCAGAGGGTTTGGGATGAGGTTGGTGGGGATCTAGAAGATGAAGAAGGGGGCCAATGAGGGGGCACCTCAGATGCCAGGCAGAGGGACTTGGACTTTAACCTGGAAGAAATGAAGGACCAAAGAAGGATGAGAAAGACGGAGTCACTGGAAGGCAGGGAATGTGCCCGTCTGTTAGGTTCAAAGAGGAAATGACTCTGCATACTCTATTGGAATATTCAGGCCATATCACATTTTCCAACTAAATTATGACTTTCTAGATGCTGTGTGTGTGCAAGTCTCCCCTCTCCCCTACTGGCCAGTAAGTAAATGTTAACTCTAATTGCTTTTCTTCTCCCACAAGGGCTGGGCAAGTCTAGGTACTTGAAGAATCGGATGAATGAGTGATGGCAAGCATGAACGAATAAATGAGAACTGAAGTTGTAAACTGATTTGTGAGCTGCATTTAAGAAGATGCATGTAGCTGGGGTGGGTCACGAACCTAAATGTGAAAGGGAAATGGAAAAACTTCTAGAAGAAAGCATAGGAAAATAGCATCGTGGTTGCAAAGATTTTCAAACAGAACATGAAAAGCACTAGCCATAAAAGGAAAGAGTAATAAACTCAACTTCAATAAAATTAAGAGTGTCTGTTCACCAAAGATGCTATTTAGAGAGTGAAAGGCAAGCCCCAGATAGAAGAAATGCATGTTCCCATATAGATGACAAAGAACTCCTAAATATCACTTTGAAGAACCAATTCTTTAAAAGTGAGGGACAACTTGAACAAGCACTTAAACACATGTATTTAATATATATACACACATGCACTTCAAAAATACATACATATATATACATATATTAAAATACATACATATGTACATATACCACCACACACCCACCAGAATGGGTGTAAGTAAAAGACCAACACCACCAATTACAGAAGGATGTGGAGCAAGTGGAACTCTCATGCATGACTGGTGGGAGTATAATTTGGTATAACCACTTTGGAAAACTGTCTGGCAGTGTTTGCTGAAGCTGAATATGCCTGCCCTATGACCCAGCAGTTCAACTCTTGGGCGCATCAACACAAGAAAAAAGTGCCAACAGCCCACCCAAAGGCTTGTTCATAACAGCTCTATTTTAATAGCCCTGAACTGGAAACAGTTCATCAACAAACATCCATCAACAGGAAAATAGACAAACACAGAGTGGCACAGTCACACAATGGTATAGTCACATTTATACAAAACTGACCATGGCTACAAGCAACCAAATGGAAGATTTTCGAAGACATTGTAGAGTGAAAAACACTGGATGCAAAGGTTAAAGAACAGGAGAAACCAATCAATAGTGACAGAAGCCAGACCGTGGGTTCCTCTGGGAGGCGTTGCCTGGATATGGGTCTGTGGGAGCCTCTGGGTTACTGGAAATGTTCTTTATCTTGAATTGGCTGGTGATTCCACAGGCGTGCTCATATGGAACAATTCACTGAGCCATACAGTTAAGATTAGTGCACTCTATGTTACACCTCAATAAAGATGCTTTGATAGATAATATATCATACTGTTAGTTTCAAAACATGCTGAAGAAGAGGTCTGACATATTTCAGAAAATGTAAGAATGAATTTAAATGTTAAAACAATAAAATTAAAGGCATGGAGCATGAAATAAAAGGACTAGAATGGGGTGTTTCAAGAGCTGCAGCAGGGAAAGGAGTGTTAGAGGGAGTCAGAAAACAGACTATGGCTACCTAGAGCCCAGCACCAGGGAGAAAGCCTCAGAGAGGTCATCAACCCAGACCTGCAGGGGACCGGGCAGGAGGCGAAGAGACTAGATTTTGTCGTGGAAGTCAACTAGAAGCTAATCATTCCTGGGGCTCCTTGGTGGCTCAGTCAGTTGAGCGTCTGACTCTTGATTTCAGCTCAGGTCATGATCTCAGGGTCATGAGATTGAGCCCTACATTGGACTCTTCTGAGTGTGGAGCCTGCTTGGAATTCTCTCTCTCCCTCTGCCTTCCTCCCACTCATGCTCTAAGTAATTAAATCAAATCTTTAAAAAGAAGCAGCAGCAGCTAATCAATTCCTGAGCTGGGCAAGGATGCCACTGAAAACCAGGATGAGGACTGGTGGCAACAGCGACAACCAACATAACACTTAGCGTTTACTGAGCACCTACTATGTGCCAAGCCCTGTTGTCAGCACTTCACTGGAGTCATCTCCTTGAATCCTCCCAACCATTCTGTGAAGTTACTCTGGTTACCCTAAGTTTATAGAGTGCAGTAACTTCCCCAGGGCCTCCAAGGGTCAGAGAAAGACACCCAAGGCAGGCAGATAGGAAATCCAGTGAATTAAAGGAATTCAGATGACTTCAGACTTTTGAACAGGTCTGAGGAGCAGACAGATTACTTACATGATACAAATTCTGCAGGATAGACCAGCTCATTGTACATCCAGCAGCGTATTGACCAGAATCCTAGGAAAAGAGCAGAAACTGAGTATTTTTTTATGCTTTCAGGTATGTAAACAACATGTAATACCCAAACTAAATTTAAAGGGTACAGTGTGCAAAAAGGTGCGGCTTGAATGGAGAAAGTTAAGGTTGTTGCACTGAACTTGGTTTGAAAGTAGATACTGGGGCAACCTATGCCAAGAGCTGTTATATTGTGACCTCTTACGGTCTAGGAGTTTCATTTCGTGTCCTTCATGTCACTCTTGATAATTCGTCTTCCTCCACGTTGGCAATGTCAGGTTAGGCAGCAAGGGATGAAAAGATCCAGGAAGCTCCCCACTCCCCACCTTCCTTCCTTCTATTTCTTTCTTTTGATAAGTGTGTATTTATTACACACATATTATATTCCATGCATTGTTTTAGAGGCTGAGGATACAGTGATGAATAAAATAGGAAGTTCCTGACAGACTTCATGAAACCTGTATTAAAGTCAGAGGAGACACACAATTCACAAATAAACATATATAATTTCAGGTAGTAATTGAATGCAGTGAAGAAAAATGAAGTTAGTTAAGTGGAGGCCTTTCTGAGGAGTTGATGTTTAAGCTCTGATCTAAGTAGAATGAAACAGCAAGCTATGAGAACATGAGGAAAGAGACTTCCAGGATCAGAAACCAGCCAGTGCAAAGGCCCTGAGGTGGGCATACCTAAGGCTTGGTTGGAGAAGAGCAAAAAGGCCAGTTTGGTTAGTGTACACTGAGGGAGAGGACAGTGGTAGGAAATGAGGTCACAGAGAAAGTAAATGCTCACATAGGGCTTTGGAAGCCACAGTGAAGCCATTGGAAGGTTTTGCATGGGAAGCAACTTGATCTTAGGTTATGGGGAGAAAGAACTCACAAGGAAGCAAGAGAAAAAGCAAGGAGAGCACCTAGAAGGGCATTGCAGGAGTCTAGGGGAGTTGTTTAGAGGCTCTATCAGGGTGGTACTGGCAGAAGTTGTAAGATGAGGCTGGATTCAGGAGACTGCAGGAAGAGCTGCAANTATACCACCACACACCCACCAGAATGAGTGTAAGTAAAAGACCAACACCACCAATTACAGAAGGATGTGGAGCAAGTGGAACTCTCATGCATGACTGGTGGGAGTATAATTTGGTATAACCACTTTGGAAAACTGTCTGGCAGTGTTTGCTGAAGCTGAATATGCCTGCCCTATGACCCAGCAGTTCAACTCTTGGGCGCATCAACACAAGAAAAAAGTGCCAACAGCCCACCCAAAGGCTTGTTCATAACAGCTCTATTTTAATAGCCCTGAACTGGAAACAGTTCATCAACAAACATCCATCAACAGGAAAATAGACAAACACAGAGTGGCACAGTCACACAATGGTATAGTCACATTTATACAAAACTGACCATGGCTACAAGCAACCAAATGGAAGATTTTCGAAGACATTGTAGAGTGAAAAACACTGGATGCAAAGGTTAAAGAACAGGAGAAACCAATCAATAGTGACAGAAGCCAGACCGTGGGTTCCTCTGGGAGGCGTTGCCTGGATATGGGTCTGTGGGAGCCTCTGGGTTACTGGAAATGTTCTTTATCTTGAATTGGCTGGTGATTCCACAGGCGTGCTCATATGGAACAATTCACTGAGCCATACAGTTAAGATTAGTGCACTCTATGTTACACCTCAATAAAGATGCTTTGATAGATAATATATCATACTGTTAGTTTCAAAACATGCTGAAGAAGAGGTCTGACATATTTCNACATGCTGAAGAAGAGGTCTGACATATTTCAGAAAATGTAAGAATGAATTTAAATGTTAAAACAATAAAATTAAAGGCATGGAGCATGAAATAAAAGGACTAGAATGGGGTGTTTCAAGAGCTGCAGCAGGGAAAGGAGTGTTAGAGGGAGTCAGAAAACAGACTATGGCTACCTAGAGCCCAGCACCAGGGAGAAAGCCTCAGAGAGGTCATCAACCCAGACCTGCAGGGGACCGGGCAGGAGGCGAAGAGACTAGATTTTGTCGTGGAAGTCAACTAGAAGCTAATCATTCCTGGGGCTCCTTGGTGGCTCAGTCAGTTGAGCGTCTGACTCTTGATTTCAGCTCAGGTCATGATCTCAGGGTCATGAGATTGAGCCCTACATTGGACTCTTCTGAGTGTGGAGCCTGCTTGGAATTCTCTCTCTCCCTCTGCCTTCCTCCCACTCATGCTCTAAGTAATTAAATCAAATCTTTAAAAAGAAGCAGCAGCAGCTAATCATTCCTGAGCTGGGCAAGGATGCCACTGAAAACCAGGATGAGGACTGGTGGCAACAGCGACAACCAACATAACACTTAGCGTTTACTGAGCACCTACTATGTGCCAAGCCCTGTTGTCAGCACTTCACTGGAGTCATCTCCTTGAATCCTCCCAACCATTCTGTGAAGTTACTCTGGTTACCCTAAGTTTATAGAGTGCAGTAACTTCCCCAGGGCCTCCAAGGGTCAGAGAAAGAGACCCAAGGCAGGCAGATAGGAAATCCAGTGAATTAAAGGAATTCAGATGACTTCAGACTTTTGAACAGGTCTGAGGAGCAGACAGATTACTTACATGATACAAATTCTGCAGGATAGACCAGCTCATTGTACATCCAGCAGCGTATTGACCAGAATCCTAGGAAAAGAGCAGAAACTGAGTATTTTTTTATGCTTTCAGGTATGTAAACAACATGTAATACCCAAACTAAATTTAAAGGGTACAGTGTGCAAAAAGGTGCGGCTTGAATGGAGAAAGTTAAGGTTGTTGCACTGAACTTGGTTTGAAAGTAGATACTGGGGCAACCTATGCCAAGAGCTGTTATATTGTGACCTCTTACGGTCTAGGAGTTTCATTTCGTGTCCTTCATGTCACTCTTGATAATTCGTCTTCCTCCACGTTGGCAATGTCAGGTTAGGCAGCAAGGGATGAAAAGATCCAGGAAGCTCCCCACTCCCCACCTTCCTTCCTTCTATTTCTTTCTTTTGATAAGTGTGTATTTATTACACACATATTATATTCCATGCATTGTTTTAGAGGCTGAGGATACAGTGATGAATAAAATAGGAAGTTCCTGACAGACTTCATGAAACCTGTATTAAAGTCAGAGGAGACACACAATTCACAAATAAACATATATAATTTCAGGTAGTAATTGAATGCAGTGAAGAAAAATGAAGTTAGTTAAGTGGAGGCCTTTCTGAGGAGTTGATGTTTAAGCTCTGATCTAAGTAGAATGAAACAGCAAGCTATGAGAACATGAGGAAAGAGACTTCCAGGATCAGAAACCAGCCAGTGCAAAGGCCCTGAGGTGGGCATACCTAAGGCTTGGCTGGAGAAGAGCAAAAAGGCCAGTTTGGTTAGTGTACACTGAGGGAGAGGACAGTGGTAGGAAATGAGGTCACAGAGAAAGTAAATGCTCACATAGGGCTTTGGAAGCCACAGTGAAGCCATTGGAAGGTTTTGCATGGGAAGCAACTTGATCTTAGGTTATGGGGAGAAAGAACTCACAAGGAAGCAAGAGAAAAAGCAAGGAGAGCACCTAGAAGGGCATTGCAGGAGTCTAGGGGAGTTGTTTAGAGGCTCTATCAGGGTGGTACTGGCAGAAGTTGTAAGATGAGGCTGGATTCAGGAGACTGCAGGAAGAGCTGCAAGGTTTGCTGGTGAGAACGGTATGAGAGACAGAGATCAAGGATGTCCATCAGTTTCCGTCCTTCAGTCCTTAAATGAATGATGCTGCCACTGATTTGGGGGAATGATTACGTTTAAGGGGTAAACCAAGAGTTTAATTTCTGACATGTTCAGTTGCAGATGCCTATTAGATATTCACTTGGAGTTGCTAGCAGGCTGTTGCTCAGTGTTCGGTGAGGGAATCATAGGAATCATCTGAAGTAATCCCTTACAGACAGAAAAATCTCAGTTTTCCCTAGTTATTAACATTTATTCATTCAGTAAATATTTCTTGAGTACCTACTGTGCGTCAGGCACTATACGGGGTGCTGGGAGGTACAGAACGGATTTGGTCAGAAACAGTCACTACCTTCATTACAACTTAATTAGTTCATTGGTTTCTGAGATACTTCTCTGAATATTGTGTAAATACATGGAACCAACTCTCAAGTTATAAATACTGAGATGCTCTCTGACTCAGCAATTTGGAAGAGATTAGATTTTCCGAAAGAAAGGAGCTATAAATAGATTTGGACAAATGACAGATTTACCCATAAAATATGAGAAGACCGCCTTAAAATGAATCAGAAGAGACTGTCTCAACCAAATTAATGTTTACGAAGAGTCAACTTGGTGTAATGGAAAAGCTTACAGGGCTGGAAGGCAGAAGCTCTGGGCCTGTGTGTTCTGCTTCAACTAGATCACATGTATGACCTTGACTGAGTCCTTGACTCATCTTGCGTCAGTTTTCTCTTCAATAAAGTGAATCTGAGAGTCGATGTTTTCTAAAGAGCCCCCAAACTATTAAGTTCTTTCTTTGCATTATTTCTTTTACTGGACTCTCATTCCTCTTTCCAACATTTATTAAAAAACGAAACCCCAAACTCCAAGGTGATTCTTCTCTTCTATGAGGGCTCATTTTTCAAAGCAAAATAAAGCTGTTTTTTTTTTTCCTTTTTGCAACTGGAAAATTTTCTTCTGACTGTAAAGATGGTCCGTGATCAGAAAAACACAGAGAGTGAAAAGTCTCTACAATGATACCACTGAGGTAACTATGTTTTCACCATCATTGTAGCTACAATGTATCACATGGAAGGTGTTGAATAAATATTTGTTGAATGAATGACCACTGCTAATATCTTGTGAATTTTAGTAAAAAAAAAGGGGGGGGGAGAAAATCCTTTGGGGGTTGTTTAGCCACTAAAGCAAAAGGGGTCAGTTACAGTCACCAGGGACTGAAATGGCTGGGAGCCTGCCAGATCTCAAATTACTGGTTTCACAACAGCTGAGGTCTGAAATCTATGGAATGTGGGGAAACAATAACACCAAATACACCATTCCGATGGCTGTAAAAAGTATCAAGGGTGGCTCAGTTTAAGCAATAACAAGAAAGGCTACAAAACAGTCCAAGGGCTGACCAGGAGTGGCTCCTGCAGCTGATGGGAGGGCAGGCTCTGCCCCACAGATCCTTCCTCCCACGCTTGAGCCCTCTACCTTCCATACATACAGTACCAGGATGAGTTTTCTTGGGGCACCTGAGCTGACCTCAACACTTTATGGAAAACTTAGCATCCTTTTGATTGTTAACCCCCCTCTCAGTAAACCAAGGTGATTTTCTGATTACCTCTGGAAATGAATTAAAGCCAGAACTTGTCTGCAGACCAATGCTGCATCTTTTTCTCCCACATGGAAGGAGGGGCTAATGTTGAAAAACTGGGACATTTGACATGTGGATCTGAATGTTCAGATCTCTTGAAAAAATCACTGGATTTGGCCCCACTGGGCCCTTATCCCCTGGAGCAATCAGCTAGAGCTGGAGGGTAGCCTCCGGCTCTGGACAGGGTGTTCCTCAGCTCCCTGTCATTCTCCTGATCCCACTTTGTTAGTTACATCCGGCCTACTGTGCTCATTTACCCAACTTGCTACCTCTAATTATGCAAAAGTACTCGAGCGGCATCTATTAAGTACCAGTCAGGCACTATGAAAGTCCCTCGGAACATAAGTGAAAACAACAAAGCTCCTACCTTGGAGGAGCTCACAAACCCGGCTTAGAAACCAGTTAATTACAGTGTGGTAAGTTTAGCACAGAAAGCAGAATATGGCATAGCACAGGGACTCTGCCCTGAGAGGCTGCTTGGAGACCTTCATNTGAGAGTCGATGTTTTCTAAAGAGCCCCCAAACTATTAAGTTCTTTCTTTGCATTATTTCTTTTACTGGACTCTCATTCCTCTTTCCAACATTTATTAAAAAACGAAACCCCAAACTCCAAGGTGATTCTTCTCTTCTATGAGGGCTCATTTTTCAAAGCAAAATAAAGCTGTTTTTTTTTTTCCTTTTTGCAACTGGAAAATTTTCTTCTGACTGTAAAGATGGTCCGTGATCAGAAAAACACAGAGAGTGAAAAGTCTCTACAATGATACCACTGAGGTAACTATGTTTTCACCATCATTGTAGCTACAATGTATCACATGGAAGGTGTTGAATAAATATTTGTTGAATGAATGACCACTGCTAATATCTTGTGAATTTTAGTAAAAAAAAAGGGGGGGGGAGAAAATCCTTTGGGGGTTGTTTAGCCACTAAAGCAAAAGGGGTCAGTTACAGTCACCAGGGACTGAAATGGCTGGGAGCCTGCCAGATCTCAAATTACTGGTTTCACAACAGCTGAGGTCTGAAATCTATGGAATGTGGGGAAACAATAACACCAAATACACCATTCCGATGGCTGTAAAAAGTATCAAGGGTGGCTCAGTTTAAGCAATAACAAGAAAGGCTACAAAACAGTCCAAGGGCTGACCAGGAGTGGCTCCTGCAGCTGATGGGAGGGCAGACTCTGCCCCACAGATCCTTCCTCCCATGCTTGAGCCCTCTTCCTTCCATATATACAGTACCAGGATGAGTTTTCTTGGGGCACCTGAGCTGACCTCAACACTTTATGGAAAACTTAGCATCCTTTTGATTGTTAACCCCCCTCTCAGTAAACCAAGGTGATTTTCTGATTACCTCTGGAAATGAATTAAAGCCAGAACTTGTCTGCAGACCAATGCTGCATCTTTTTCTCCCACATGGAAGGAGGGGCTAATGTTGAAAAACTGGGACATTTGACATGTGGATCTGAATGTTCAGATCTCTTGAAAAAATCACTGGATTTGGCCCCACTGGGCCCTTATCCCCTGGAGCAATCAGCTAGAGCTGGAGGGTAGCCTCCGGCTCTGGACAGGGTGTTCCTCAGCTCCCTGTCATTCTCCTGATCCCACTTTGTTAGTTACATCCGGCCTACTGTGCTCATTTACCCAACTTGCTACCTCTAATTATGCAAAAGTACTCGAGCGGCATCTATTAAGTACCAGTCAGTCACTATGAAAGTCCCTCGGAACATAAGTGAAAACAACAAAGCTCCTACCTTGGAGGAGCTCACAAACCCGGCTTAGAAACCAGTTAATTACAGTGTGGTAAGTTTAGCACAGAAAGCAGAATATGGCATAGCACAGGGACTCTGCCCTGAGAGGCTGCTTGGAGACCTTCATGCTTGGTTTTGAAAGAGGATGTGAGTTACTCAGGCAGGTGGGCTGTTGGGAAATATTGCCAACAGCGGGGCTGATTCTGAAAGCACATATAAGGTCTTCTGCTGATCAGCTGCCTGTTGCACAGGTGACCCTCTCAAGCCAGCAACTATTTTTTCTCTGATTGATGCAGGTCTGTCTACAGCCCTCTACGCAGATGTCCCCTGGTAATAAGAAAATCACCTTAGTTTACTGAGAAGGGAGTTAACAATCAAAAGGATGCTAAGTTTTCATGGGGCGCCTGGGTGGCTCAGTTGTTAAGCATCTGCCTTTGGCTCAGGGCATGATCCCGGCGGTCTGGGATCGAGCCCCACCATCAGGCTCCTCCTCTGGGAGCCTGCTTCTTCCTCTCCCACTCCCCCTGCTTGTGTTCCCTCTCTCACTGGCTGTCTCTCTCTCTGTCAAACAAATATTTTTAAAAAATAGGATGCTAATTTTCAATAAAGTGTTGAGGTCAGCTCAGGTGCCTCAAGAAAACTCATCCTGGTGCTGTATGTATGGAAGGAAGAGGGCTCAAGCGTGGGAGGAAGGCCTTGGGGGGCAGAGCCTACCCCTTCCTTCCTTTTGTCAAAATGCCAGAGAAGGTTCACCTCTACGAGGAAGAGCCTACCTGACTAATCCCCAGTCACCTCCAGTTATTTCAACTAAGGCAACACTCCCATTCCGGGGAAACTGGTTACCCGAGGGTGATTCTGTTATTTGGAACTTGTTTTGTTTTGGAGCCTCCTGATAGCTGAAGAGTAGACCAACATTCCATGCAATTAATAAGTATTTATCAAACATCTATATTGTATAGAAAACTCTGTAATATACATCAACTTTGACCCCCAACAACCCAGTTGAGAATGAAGGCAAAGACAAACTAAAAACAGAAGATAAAATTCAGAAAACATTTATTAAGTGCCTGGTATTCAAAATTTTGTTAATCCTTCCATCCATCCAACGTTCAGTGAGCACTACTAGGGCCCAGCACTGTGCTTAGCATCGAGAAACCAAACCACTAAAATATACAAGCGAGCCGGTGACATGGATAAATAAACCCATTTATAATAAGTTACCTGTCAGAGCAATGTTCAAAGTACAGCAACAACTTGGAGAAAGGAGTGTTCGCTGCTCCTAGGGACACTGGGCAAGTATCATGGAGAAGATAAGTTGGAGCTGCTTATCTCTTTTTTTACTTTTATTGTGGCGTTTTACAACATACACAAAAATACAGAAACTGGTACAATGAAACTCTATGTACTCACAACGTGCTTTAACAATTAGTATCTCATAGA
>NC_048229.1:74823834-74920159 GCF_002007445.2 Ailuropoda melanoleuca
ATACAGTACCAGGATGAGTTTTCTTGGGGCACCTGAGCTGACCTCAACACTTTATGGAAAACTTAGCATCCTTTTGATTGTTAACCCCCCTCTCAGTAAACCAAGGTGATTTTCTGATTACCTCTGGAAATGAATTAAAGCCAGAACTTGTCTGCAGACCAATGCTGCATCTTTTTCTCCCACATGGAAGGAGGGGCTAATGTTGAAAAACTGGGACATTTGACATGTGGATCTGAATGTTCAGATCTCTTGAAAAAATCACTGGATTTGGCCCCACTGGGCCCTTATCCCCTGGAGCAATCAGCTAGAGCTGGAGGGTAGCCTCCGGCTCTGGACAGGGTGTTCCTCAGCTCCCTGTCATTCTCCTGATCCCACTTTGTTAGTTACATCCGGCCTACTGTGCTCATTTACCCAACTTGCTACCTCTAATTATGCAAAAGTACTCGAGCGGCATCTATTAAGTACCAGTCAGTCACTATGAAAGTCCCTCGGAACATAAGTGAAAACAACAAAGCTCCTACCTTGGAGGAGCTCACAAACCCGGCTTAGAAACCAGTTAATTACAGTGTGGTAAGTTTAGCACAGAAAGCAGAATATGGCATAGCACAGGGACTCTGCCCTGAGAGGCTGCTTGGAGACCTTCATGCTTGGTTTTGAAAGAGGATGTGAGTTACTCAGGCAGGTGGGCTGTTGGGAAATATTGCCAACAGCGGGGCTGATTCTGAAAGCACATATAAGGTCTTCTGCTGATCAGCTGCCTGTTGCACAGGTGACCCTCTCAAGCCAGCAACTATTTTTTCTCTGATTGATGCAGGTCTGTCTACAGCCCTCTACGCAGATGTCCCCTGGTAATAAGAAAATCACCTTAGTTTACTGAGAAGGGAGTTAACAATCAAAAGGATGCTAAGTTTTCATGGGGCGCCTGGGTGGCTCAGTTGTTAAGCATCTGCCTTTGGCTCAGGGCATGATCCCGGCGGTCTGGGATCGAGCCCCACCATCAGGCTCCTCCTCTGGGAGCCTGCTTCTTCCTCTCCCACTCCCCCTGCTTGTGTTCCCTCTCTCACTGGCTGTCTCTCTCTCTGTCAAACAAATATTTTTAAAAAATAGGATGCTAATTTTCAATAAAGTGTTGAGGTCAGCTCAGGTGCCTCAAGAAAACTCATCCTGGTGCTGTATGTATGGAAGGAAGAGGGCTCAAGCGTGGGAGGAAGGCCTTGGGGGGCAGAGCCTACCCCTTCCTTCCTTTTGTCAAAATGCCAGAGAAGGTTCACCTCTACGAGGAAGAGCCTACCTGACTAATCCTCAGTCACCTCCAGTTATTTCAACTAAGGCAACACTCCCATTCCGGGGAAACTGGTTACCCGAGGGTGATTCTGTTATTTGGAACTTGTTTTGTTTTGGAGCCTCCTGATAGCTGAAGAGTAGACCAACATTCCATGCAATTAATAAGTATTTATCAAACATCTATATTGTATAGAAAACTCTGTAATATACATCAACTTTGACCCCCAACAACCCAGTTGAGAATGAAGGCAAAGACAAACTAAAAACAGAAGATAAAATTCAGAAAACATTTATTAAGTGCCTGGTATTCAAAATTTTGTTAATCCTTCCATCCATCCAACGTTCAGTGAGCACTACTAGGGCCCAGCACTGTGCTTAGCATCGAGAAACCAAACCACTAAAATATACAAGCGAGCCGGTGACATGGATAAATAAACCCATTTATAATAAGTTACCTGTCAGAGCAATGTTCAAAGTACAGCAACAACTTGGAGAAAGGAGTGTTCGCTGCCAATGATACTGGGCAAGTATCATGGAGAAGATAAGTTGGAGCTGCTTATCTCTTTTTTTACTTTTATTGTGGCGTTTTACAACATACACAAAAATACAGAAACTGGTACAATGAAACTCTATGTACTCACAACGTGCTTTAACAATTAGTATCTCATAGACACTTTTCATTCATANCTTTTATTGTGGCGTTTTACAACATACACAAAAATACAGAAACTGGTACAATGAAACTCTATGTACTCACAACGCGCTTTAACAATTAGTATCTCATAGATACTTTTCATTCATCTATACCCTCACCTGCTTCCCTCCATCCCTTTATTTTGTTTTGAAGCCAGTCCTAGACATCTTTATCATTTCACCCCTAAATGCTGAGCCGAGTTTAAAGGAGGAACTGGAAATGTCTTGATCTTCCACTATTAATTTCCTTTTCCCCATCTATTCTGCCAGCGACTCTGCCAGAGTTATATACTCTGATTTCTGCGGTGACTCCAGAGCCTTAGCTGGTTTAGGGTAGACTCAAGGCTGTACTGGACCCTTTCAGTTGGTTGAAAAAANTGCCAGAGTTATATACTCTGATTTCTGCGGTGACTCCAGAGCCTTAGCTGGTTTAGGGTAGACTCAAGGCTGTACTGGACCTTTTCAGTTGGTTGAAAATAAAAATTGAACTGATCCAGTGAAAACCCCCTCCTGCCTTATCTGAAATGCTGACCATTCTTCAGGTGCTTGGTCCTAATCGTTAATTCTTCAGAAAAATTGCTAATTCCTTGGAAGCTTATTGAGGGTTGTACAAATGAACTACGTTTGTGCAATTAGGTTGTACAAACAACCTAGTGTTTGACAAAATGGTGGCTACATCCCAGACTCCTGTGTGCCTTTAACCTCCAGGGAAACCTCAGACCAAAGGGGCTTGCCCTGAGCTGACCCAAAGCTGCTTCCTCTCACAACTTTGATCTTCACTGGTTTGGGACCCTAGTCACATCCGAACATCTGGTTCTCTACACACACCCTCCACCCCTTTCGCATTTCCTATCTGTCTGGAAGGTCCCAACATCCACGCAGTTACTCAACCAGCCACTATCCTGGACTCCCTCTCCCTCACAGTTCTGTCTACTCCTTTAAAGCCACCCATTATTATCCACGTCCATCACCATCCTTCGATTTAGGTCCCCGATCCCTTCTTTCATGTACTGCAATACTTAAGCACCTTTCTGCCTTTGGCACCACCACCCTCATGCTCCACGCGGCTGGGTGATCTTTATAAAACACCCTGTTCAAAACCCTTTCATAGTTCCTAACCCCTGCAGGATCAAGACGAACTTCTTTACCACAGACAAGGAGGCTCTGCAAAATATGTTACTTCTCCAGCTTCATCCGCTACATCTCCTCCGTAGCCGGCAACCAAATGCTCTTTCTGAGGACCTGCTTTCTCGGGTCTCTGTGCCTTTATCCGAGAAACGCCTTTTCTCTCATCAGTAAGAAAAGCTACACACACTGCGCCCTTGCTCACACGCGTGAGATCACACGAGTCCAAAACAACACGAAGAAGTCATCACCTTCATTTTGCAGATGGAGAAATTGAGGATGGGCACCTTAGCCATGGCCACACGGCTACTGAGTGGAAGAGCCAAAGATCGGATTCACACTCATGGCGCCAGAGGCCCCGGCTGAAGCACAGAGCCCCAGGTTCCCGCACACCTTCCACCGCGGCAGCAAAAGCCCCTGGCGGCGCTGGGACCGCGACCAGCTGATCCAGCAAAGGAACGAGGCTTCTGATTGGCCGCTTCCGGCGACCGCCGGCGTGAGGGAGGGACCGAGGGCGCGGGGGCGTCGCGGAGAAATGACGCAACGCCGCGGCTCCTTAAAGGCGCCAGCCCCTTGCGCTGCCGATGGCGCAGGCGCGTTCCGGGAGCTCCCGCTTCTCCGAGCGCTGAGAACCGGGCCGGACGGGCGCGCACGCGCGCGCGGGCTGTGCAGACAGGGCGCGCGCCGGACGCGGGCCGCTCGAGGGGTCTGGCGGGGCGGCCGGGACAGCTGGACCAAACGGCTGACGAGCCGGCGCGGAGATGGCAGAAGGCAGCGCCGTGTCCGACCCTCAGCATGCAGCGCGTCTGCTGCGAGCGCTCAGCTCTTTCCGCGAGGAGTCCCGCTTTTGCGACGCGCACCTGGTCCTCGACGGGGAGGAGATCCCCGTCCAGAAAAACATCCTGGCGGCGGCCAGCCCGTACATCAGGTGAGGAGGGGGTCCGCGGCGGGCCGGGGCGGGGCCGCGCTGCCTAGATCCCGGCGGCGGGCCGGGCGTGTCCCCGGAGCCCCTGGTCCCCACCCCCCAGCCGCCCCGGTCCAACCCGGTCACCGCTCGGCGCGGTGTTTCTCCGGGCGGATGCCCTGCCGGGCCCCCAGGACAGCCCCTTAGCTTCGGTCACCCTCGGGCCATACCCGTGCCTCCTGTGGACCCCCGGCCCCCTGGAGTCGACCCCGGAGCCCGGGCCGCAGCCCTCCCGTCCTCCCTACTCCGGTGCCCACCTCCCGGCGCTCGCCCGGGCCGCCGAGCCCCCGAGGACCCCGGACGCCGTTCTGGGCCGCCCCGGGACCCGCACCCGCGAGCAGGGCGGGGCCTTGCCCGGGCCCGGCCCGCGGAACCCGGCTGAAGTTTGCCGGCCGCTCGCCTCCAAATCGCGCAGTGGGCCGGGCCCGCGCGGCGGACGGAGCCGGGCGCGCCCCTCCCGCGGAGAAGCCAAACAAACACTTCCTTACCCGCTGTGGGCAGAGGAAAAAGCCCGTGGG
Source organism: Ailuropoda melanoleuca (assembly GCF_002007445.2). Classification (NCBI taxonomy): domain Eukaryota; kingdom Metazoa; phylum Chordata; class Mammalia; order Carnivora; family Ursidae; genus Ailuropoda; species Ailuropoda melanoleuca. The sequence goes on from NC_048229.1 coordinate 74,828,419, forward strand.
ATTTTCTCCCTGGGATCGGCGATCCGACCCCCAGGGCGGTGGGAGCTACATTTAAAAGCAGGGCTCTGCGTTATAGACACACGTTAAAGTAAGCTGTAGCTAATTTTAGAGCACTTACTGTAATTCTCAGGATGCGGTTACAAGCGAGGATCATGAGATTTTTAGAGACTCAGAGGGCATTTTAAAACTTAACTAAAACAAAGCTTAACCTGATATGCGAAGTCAACTAACTAGGTTAATTAAGGTTGGTAACATGGTGCTTAACCAAATGTATCAGATCTTGCAGGGGACTATATTTTTTTATCGCAACTTTCTGCATACTGGGTTCCTCTTTTAATAAAAGAAAAAAATACTAAAAGCTGGAGAAACTGTCCAGTAAGCGGGTTAAATATAGACTAATAGGAGAGAATGTCACTAGAATGGACAGGTCAGAAAAAGCATAATGATGTGCACTGTATTCATATAGTGCTTTGTCCCAGCACAACTCAGCACCCAAACTCCATTTTAACCTTTGCATTAGGAGATAACTATGCCAACTCAGAAGCAGTTCAGGTGCTCTTGCAACTTCTCTTGGCTGCGTTCTGTACATCTACTTGCACTGTTTGTGGATTTAAAAGTGGGGTGCAGGGAGTCTTCGTTAGTATGGAATTTGGATTGCCGGTATGATAGACAGCTCCTAGCTGGCAGTTTGAAGGTTTGAGCAATCAATATCAAATTGGAATCAGCAGGTCAGAGTCTTTTCTGTATCCAGAGTATTCCCTGTTTGGGGAGCTACTTAGCACCACTACTTTAGATGCATTATTGTTGTAGTTCTGTAAGTGGCATCCAGCAGGCTTAAAAGAAAATTACAAATCGTCAAACACATGCTCTCTGTCCCCTTTCCATGCTTCAATTTTTTCCATATCTCTTTCCACTATAATATACCCTCTGTTTCACTCATTTACTTTGTCCATCTTCTCCAACCACAGTGTAAGCTCAGTGAGGCCAGGGATTTTTTCTTTTGTCCATTACTGTATCCCTGGCAGCCAGAAAGAACAGTGCCTAGTGGTTCAGCAAATATGTTGAGTGAGTGACTGCCTGCCTTTCTTCCCCAGCAGGTTGGACATTAGGTGATTGGCTCTGTTATATTTCATTTCGGATGCTCAGTTATCCCTAATTGAGAAGAGCACTGGGCCTGCTTTCTCCTTCCAGCTTTTACTCTTATAGCTGTGAGCTATGGGCAGATGACTTTCTCTTGACTTCAGCTCACTAGTCTGATAAATGAGGGATAAAATGTTTCTTCATCTCATTTAATATTTGACCTGTGTAGTAATATGAAATAGTGCTTTGAACTCCTCCATGTCGGCACACAGGTCTACACAGGTAGTGGTATTCCCTGCTATATCTGCTGCATTAGGAAAGGTGTGGTATCCACTTGTGACATGGCGGCAAATAATGAGAATATTTAGTAATGTCAAGTGTCAAATGCTGCTATTACTTATAATAGCAGTAATTTAGGTGTGAAACCTTACTAATCAAAGTGGCCAAGCTGAAAGGGACTTCAGATCTTTCCTTGTCTAATTCTTTTACTTTTCAAATAAGGAAATGGGGCTCAACGGGCCTTCGTGATTTGTATTATGATGAAGTTACTAGTACTTAGTGGGTGAACTAAGATTAGACTCCTACTCTAACCATACCAAGTTACAACATTAATTCTTTGTGTAAACTCTACTACTTATCAATTCACAATATCTTGTAATTTAAATACTTACCAAGTACTTTTACATACTGTCTCATTTTGATTTTCACTTCCATCTTGTTTAGTAGGTAGGGCAGATATTTTTGACATTTTAATAGGGAAATGTGAATCAGTCAATGTGTTTTTGTCAGTGACTGATTTTAAGTTTGACTGTTGAAGTCGTGGAATGTTCTTGGTTGTCTTAAAATGATCAATCTCACGACTACAAAGTAATTTGATTAATCTTTATTACTTCTTAGAAATAAACTTATTTTTGACAGCTATGATTTCGGGCTTTTATAATATATCTGTTTTGTTTGAAAGGAACTTTAAAGAATTGTGTTGAAACAAAATGAATGTGCATGTTCCGGCACTTGATGTTTCTTATTCTCCTTTTTGAATCTTAAGCCTTTAGGTCTGCGATATCATTACTATGTGGATTGGGTGTTCAAAAGTTTGGTAGTCTCTGACATTTTATAAAAATTTGAGTTTGTTATATTGTCTTTAGACTAGTTTAAGTAACTATCCTAAGCAATGTAAAGTTGTATGGTTTAGAAACAACGTTATGTATTGCTTCTGAAATGCTCAGCAGAGGGAACCAATTCAGCTTCGTCAGAGTCGGAATTAAAGCAACTCATTTGGCATACTTTCTACTTAATATAGAAAAGTCTTTTAACCTAACTTACTGGTTTAATCATTCCCTGTGCTTTATCTTTTGTTTAGCATTTATTTTTCCTCCGGATAGTTTTAGCTATCATACACTGGAAAGACTTTCAGTATAAAAGGAAAAAAAAAACAAACAGAAATCTCCACTTTAGCAATAGAGCCCTAATGATAACCTGAAACAGGTTGTGTAGTGTATGTGTCATGCAGCATTAGGATACAGATGCTACTGGAAGGCAGGCAGGACCTTCCACAGCCTATCATTAAGCTCAGTAAGTGGGATGCTGCTTTCCCAGTACGCCCTCTTCCCTTGTTTTTTCAGGGAAAGCTGGTCTTGTGAGGGTAGAGTGGAGACATTAGGCCCAGAATCCAGTCTAGGTCATTTTGGTCTCCTTTTCTGGGACTTGGTTTCCTCATCTGTCCAGTGAGGTTGGCCGGGCCACATGAACAGCAAATCCCCTTTAAGCCTGAATTGTGTGGCTCCGTGCTATTTTTGTTTTGCTTTGTGTATATATGTTGTGGAGAGGGGGTTTGTTTCTCTTCTTACAGCTTTATTGTATCATTTAAAGTTTTGTTGTGCATTGACACTGAAGCATTTCCTTTGTCCTGTCCTACGGGATTTGGTTGGGTATTCTACTATATAAACCCAGCCCCGTAGAGCTGTTTTGTAACAAGCATTTATTTTATGCTGTTACTCTGGATGTATTCCAAGGCCTAATTATCGATGAGCCTGTTTTGCCATTTAAATCTAAACTTTGACTCATAGATGATGCTGATGAACTACTTAAGGAGACTAATATGATCTCTGTAGGAAGTCCAGGTTTCAGAGCAGCACAGAAATCATCATCGTCCTTTCTTTGGGCACCTGAAACCTATCTTGTACTTGATAGGCACTAACGTCCATTAGTTTTGTCTGCTGTGTGCAGAGCATGCTGTTAGTACCCAAGTCCCTTTTCTTTCACTTGTGCTTTGTGTTTGTGGTCACCTGCGTGTGGCTGCTCCTGTCACGGGATTTTGAATGGTGACTGTAGCCTGTTACATTCTTTAGTGCCCACAGGTTCAGCTAGAAGCTCCCAGTTCTGAGACTCTTGCTGAGTCTTGAGCATTCTTAAATTCAAATGATGACACCTGCGTCTTGCTGTTCGTTCATAGTGCTGGGAAATAAGTTGGGCCTGAACATCTTTGAATGGATCGGGGCCTTGTTTTCATCCTGAACAACTACTTCACAAGATGAAATCTGTCCTTAAGGGCTTACAGTCATATAATGCAAAATGATTTTTTTTCCTTCTTCTCTTCTTCCTCTTTCTCCCCCTTCTCTTCCACCTTCCCCTCCTTTTTAGTCTTTGCAGTCCTTTTTTGATTAAACCCCTTTCTTATGTGAGTTTTTCAGAACTGATATTAAAGTATGTTCCATTTCAGAAGACCAAAGCAGTATTTTCTCTGGCTTCTAAGGAAACTAAGCACTTTCACATTGGAGCTCTACGTTTAACATAGATTACTCATTTCAGCTTAAAGGTATTTGTTTATTTATCCGAGACTGTGGTTGTCTGCTAGTAGCAGTGAATGCTCTAATTCTGGAGAGGTTTTTGGAAGGTTTCAAATGATGAAACAAATCAATAAAATTCTTTTTAGACTAGTGAATCTGACATAAAGTTGAAATGTTGAGTGTTTAGACTTACTGTAGAACTTTCTTGAGGATTGCTATTTTGAGTAATAGTGTATGCTATAGAAGTAAAACATCTCTCATTAACACTGATGGATAGGTTCTCATTCTTTAACCTATGCCTTTTGACTTCTTCCTCCTCTTACAGTTTGTATTTTCCTCTGTAAGTCCTTTTCAGGGTTTTTAAAGTAATTTCTCTTACGTAATTTAGAAAGTCAAGCAAAGTGCTTTTCCACAAACTCTGGTTCTTACGATGTAGATTTGGATAATGTAGTCTAAGCATCCAGATTACAAAGCCTCCCTATCCATTGTTTAAACTGTTAATCAGTTTGTCTCATGATATCAAAGCAAGGCTTAAAATCTATTTATAATCCATAAAGAAAACATAATTAGGACAAATAAGGAGTCATTTGGCTTATGAGTACTGTGAGGTTAGTCCTTCGGGGAGCCGCATGATCTTTCTGCAAGAGACAAGTCTATCATTTTGTGTACTGAAGCTGTAATATAAATGAATAATTTGTAAGTTAGAATTCTAGGTTAAGGGTGGAGACGCGGAGGTGTGGGATGTGACAAGTGGCAGACTGTGGTTGCAGCCTTGAATTCAAGTGCTTCCGTGGGTTCTCTGTTCCCTGAGACAATGCTGAGGCCAAAGAAGGGAGGAAATCAAAGGCTGAGGTAAAGGTGCTATCTGTAATTCTTCGGGGTAAATGTCATGTATCTGTCTAAATGCCCTCCAGCGCTCAGTTGGAGCTCTTGACCCCTGTGCTCAGAAGAGCAGGGAGTGAAGTCTTCTTTCTTGGTATTTAGTGCCAAAAAGTGACTTAGCTATAAAATGATGGTCTAATGTTTGCTAATTCCATTCCTTTGTGGGAATAAATTATATTTTTCTCTCTATTTAAAGATATTAGAAAAATAAAATACTTAAGGAAAATAAGATCTTGGTAAAATTTTGTTAGATGAAACAGCCTTTAAGCAATAAAGCTTTGAGAGGGAGCATGTATGAAAAATGGAAGATGGAAGGACTGGTTTTAAAAAAGAGACTGTTGAGTAATGGGATATAGACAAATAAAATGTCCTTCGTTTTCCTTGCTGTTGGGTATAGAACCTTAAATGTGTATTTTTGCCCACAGGTATTTTGTGATTCTTCTCAAGTACCGAGTGTTTATGTATCTTTTTAGGAACAATTTGAAAGACCATTAGATGCTTGTGATTTTCATATTAGCCTGGGAAGATGACTAGAAATATTGTGGAATGTGGTTTTGTAGTCACATGAGCATCATCAGTGACCAGTTGCCTTTGCCTGTGAATAATTGTAAATTGTTTAGTATTCTTGAGCTCAAAATATTTTTAGACTTTTGTCACTTAAATTGTATCTGTCGGCCCTTGAATTGGAGGAAACCTCCCATTTAGGAATGTGGGGTTGGTACAAACTCTTCTGACATGTGGAGCACGTTCACTGGGAATAGCCAGAAGTTTGAGCAAAGCAGCGCTTTGAGAGCCGAGGGGATCCTTGGTTTCCCTTTTCTCCTTGCCTGCTTCTACTTGGGGTTGGAACTGGAGGCCAGGCCTTCTTGTAGAGTCTTCCATTTGGTTAGTAAAAGGAAGCGTTTCTCACCAATGCCCAGTTTTCTTCCTACACCCAACCTAGGTGCAAAGTTTAGACTTACCCTAGCAGATACGGGACATTTTGGGTGTGGTTGGTTGGTTCATTGGTTGGTTGGTTTGTTTGCTTGTTTTCCTGCCTGGCTCCTTTTAAGTACTAGTACAGCCTTGTGTGAACAGAACTACTAAGTTTGTCCCCTGCCTGAAAATGATAATCCCTTGGTTGGGAGGGAGGGAATAAAATTTTAGTTTTTTCATCTGCTGCGGTTAGGGGGTAGAGGGGCAGGAACAAAGTAGTTGATTTACTTCCTTTCTCTACTGTCTCCTTTGCTATTGATAGGAAAGTGAATTATGAAAATATGTACCACTGTCACAGCTGTTGGTACATTCTTTAGAAATGTCATCACTGCCTTAACCCATATGCTTGTGGGATTGTGCTTACCAGTAATAATACACTACAGTTCAAGAATTAACTTTGTCCTTTTTTCCAAAGAAGACACAGATGGCCAACAGACACATCAAAAGGTGCTCAGCATCACTCATCATCAGAGAAATGCAAATCAGAGCCACAGTGAGATATTACTGTATACCTCTTAAAAGGGCTAAAATCAAAAAGACAGGAAATCACAAGTGTTGGCAAGGATATAGAGAAGGAACCCTCATACACCATTGCTGGGAATGTAAACTGGTACAGTCACTACAGAAAACAGTATAGGGATTCCTCAAAAAATTAAAAATAGAAATACTATATAATCTAGTAATTCCACTGTTGAGTGTTTATCCAAAGAAAACAAAAACACTGTTCAAAAGATACATGTACCCCTATGTTTATTGCAGCATTATTTATAATAGCCAAGATATATAAGCAAGCAACCTAAGCGTCCATCAGTAGATGAATGGATAAGGAAGATGTGGTATATATACACAATGGAATATTACACAGGCATAAACAGGATGAGATCATGCCATTTGAAGAGACGTGGATGGACTGAGATGGTTTTATGCTAAATGAAATAAGTCAGACTGAGAAAAACAAATACCATATGATTTCATGCATAAGTAAAATGTAAAAAATTAAAAGCAACAAATGAATAAACAAAAACAAAAAATCAGACCTGGAATTACAGAGAACAAACTGATGGTTGACAGAGGAGGGGGTTGGGCAAAATGGGTTAAAAGGAGAAGGAGATACAGGCTTCCAGTTATGGAATGAGTAAGTCAAGGGAATAAAAGGCACAGCATAAGGAGTATAGTGACTAATACTGTAATAGCCATGTGTGGGGACAGATGGTGGCCACACTTGTGGTGAGCGTAGCATAATGGAGAAGCCTGTTGAGTTACTTTTCCACCTGAAACTAAGGTAACAGTGGGTGTCAGCTACACTCAAATAAAAAAGAAAAGAAAATCCATTATAAAAAGGTTAGCATTGTCCTAAAGTATTGAAATGTACTATGTATTAACTCATCGCAGCTAGAGTTGGCAGTAAAGGAACCTGATATCATTAGTGTTAACTGTCTAGGGCCTTGATTATAGGCTTAGCCATTTGTTCATCAAATACACAAGAAGACACTCAGTGACAGCCAGGTGCTGCGGAGACTGTGGTGACAGGTGATAGACAAGGAGCTCGCGTTTCACTAGTTGACAGGGTATCGCACTTCCCCGGCTTGGTTTTCTTTGTGTGCTGGCTGCGGTTTGCATCTCCCACGAACAGTGTCAGAACTGAGACTGAGTACGTAGAGACCTAAATCACTCAAGTTATTTTTTCTACTTCTGGGGGACTAGTAAAGGAAATAAACATAGGACCAAAGACTTTTCAACTTATTTTTGACGTTCACTTAATTTTTCAGTACTGTGTATCCTGATGTTGTGTGGCACTATCCATTTCAAGAATGGGGAAAGAATAGATTGACTTTATTTTTGGAGTTGATTGTTCTGAAGGTCTGCTCTCAAAGTATATTTAAATGACTCATCTGATCATTCACTACTACATTAGTGACCCCAATTAATCACATTTACAGAAACAACTGTCTTTAAGTAGAGAACATAGATCCTTGGTCAAGGTTCCCTAATATGCTCGTTCATTCACCAAACTTTTCTTGAGCGTTTTTGTGCGGCACAGCTGTGCCCTGGGCACCTAGGGCTCTGGCATCCATAGAGTCCATCTGAGGAGGCAGACAGTGAGGACGACTGCTGCCACGGAGAGATGTAAGGGATGGACATGGTTGCTGCTGCAGTCCAGGTGGAAGGAGCACCACTCTGAGGGTCTGAAGGTGGAGGAGGGATGACGTGAGCCGGGGTGGGTGGTCTGGTGGCAGGTAGGGCAGGGGGCACAGGAAACTGAAGTGCCACAGGCCAGAGACCAAAACAGATGGGCATGCCGGATGGGGTGGGGGGCAGAAGAACATCAGCATGACAGGATGGTGAGCAGTGGGTAGAATGGCATGAAACAAGATTATAGGGGTGGGCAGGACCCTGTTGTCCTGGGTAGGCACTCATATTGCTCTCTGGCAAGATTAAACTTCCACTGTAGCATTTCCCTGAGCTGCTGGATGTGTATTGGGAGCCGACTGGGAAGATGGTGTGGTGTGGGAAAGGGACCCAATATAATCTTCCAACATAGTGTAGTTCCATGCAAGAGTTTAGGTTTTCTTTTAAGAGTTATAGATAGACATTGAGGGGTTTTAAGAAGGAGAAGATGCAGTCTTATTTAGGAGGGTGCTGTACTTGTTGGGACGGGAAATAAGGAGGCCCCGGACTAGGGATTGTCACTGAGTTGGAATAAACTGTCTGGATTAGAAGTAGTGGCAATAGGACTTGTCGGTGAGAAGACCACCATGGAGAGTCTAGTTCCATGTCCTCATGATCTCCAGTGAACAGTGCTTATTACTTACGGTGAGTATTACATTAGGGACAGCTTTAAAAGGTTCTGTAAAGCACTGAATCTGTTATCAAAGTTTACAGCTTAGTTGTGCAAAGACAAAGTATAGGGCAGTATTTTAATTGTATAGGTGCTTGTGGCTCTTGGAGTTGCGTAGAAGAAGTACTTGGGTCATCATGTAAGGTTTTGTGCAGGAAACAGAATTTGGGTAAAGCCCTGACGAGGACTAGCGGGTGAGTTGGGGGGGTGGTTTACGTAAAGAGGGGCAAGGATCATTCGGGCGGGAGAGAGGTATGAGCCCAGGATCAGAAGGTGTGCACTCAGGTAGTCAGTAGACTGATGGGACTAGACTCGAGGCTCAGCTAGGAATGGTGGCAAGTGTGAATGGACAGGCAGGTAAGAACCATATTCTAGAGTGCCAGCTAATTAGTTTAGTTTTTATTCACTCATTAAACACTAGTACTATGAATGGAGCTCCACTTCAGGAAGGTGACTTGGTAGTTGTATGTCCACAGGACTGGGAGGGCCCTGGAGTTGCTGGCGATGTGGACCGCCCTCCATGGCCGTGTCCTGGGCACCGGTTAGAGGCCAGTATCCGGATTAGGGAGAAAGCAGCCTGCGGTTGATTGAAGGTGGGGACCAAGGACGAGGAAGGAGGAAGAGGTAGCAAGTTTTGAGCCTGGCTGGCTAAGGACAGTGGGAAGTATAACATTCTGTTTTTGTGTTGAATTTTGGGATAACATTGCTGAATAAACATCTTAATTATACTCTTCTGGTTCTTGAAGAGTCTGCGAGTGCTTCACAGATCTGTGAACATGTATGTTTATTTTTGCATGTGTTTCTTGTCTCTGCCTTTCTCGGCTGCCTCTTTTCTGACAGATATATTTGTACTCCTCCTTCAGGACCTGGTTCTGATATCCCTGCCTAACATTTTCCCAGTTCCACCAAATAATCACTCCCTTTCTACAGACTCCTTGAGCATGGCACGTGTGCCTTCAGTGCTGCCTGTCTGTCTTTAATTCCGTGGGGCGAACTAGAACAGACAGGTGCACTGGGTGCTTTCAGAGTCCTCGTCTTTATCTCTAGGGACAGAGGCACTAAGCCCTTGACTGGAAACCCCATCCACAAGACAGTTGAGTTGACTGCTGTCTGTAAGTACTGATGAAAACGTAGAAGATCAGAGTCCAGGGTGCTGGACACTCTGCTCCCAGACAAGGTTCCATTTTTTCCTGTAACATTTTGCTGAGTAGCTGAATGTGTGCTGGGGATGGGGCAGAGAGACAGAATAAACCAGCCTACAACAGAAGTTACTACAAGAGAGTCTTTAATTTGCCCTGTTTTAGATGCACAGTCAACCCAGCAGGCCATTTCTGGTGCCAAGAAACCTGGAGAAGGGACCAAATTCTTTATTCAGAAGGAGCAGCTCGAGTGAGAGAGCTTTTGTTACAACATGACTAAAGAATTAATTGAGAAGCATTCATTCCCTTGACAACATTTTGGAAGCACTTTCAGCTTCAAGTTGTTTGGAGAAGTTTGTAACAGTAGATTGTAAATTACGGAGGCGCCAGAAGCAAGAAGGCGGCTTGAAGCTGCTGGAGAGCTGCTCAGCCCACCCTTTTTGAAAGGGAACTTACGGGACCGTGTTTGAGGCTGTGTTTTTGTTTCTGTTTTTCTCTACCCCCGCTATCTCCTTTCTCAAAAAGAAAAAGAAAAAAAAACCCATTTCTTAACCTTCACTTCATGCTTTGGTTTGAACTGCTTTGAAAGGATGAATACAAACACAGTCATAAATTCATAGAAATTCTCACATCTCCTTTGAGCTTATTTGGGAGCATAAATCCTCCTCCTAACTCTTTACGTTGGGAGAGAGGGAGTGGGAGATGAGTAGAAACACAGAAGTTCTGCTGCACTTTGTGCCATTTGTATCCTACAGCGACAACCAGAGGAGCCAGTTTTCCCTTAGAGAACCCTTGTCAGAAGTGCCCCCAAATCCCAGGGCCAGCACTTGAGAGGACTGTGTGCATGGGGTCTTCAAAGGGCACAGAAAGAGCCTCTTTAAATATCAGCTGAAAATGCATCCTGAGTAGAAAATCTGGAACTGTCTTGACAGGTTGTGGCATGAATGTCTGTCTTTTATGTGCATTTCCAGAAGGTCAGGGTGTGACCGGAGTGAGGGCTCAGGCTTGTTTCATTCTAGAGGAATTTTTGCTTCACAAGTTTGCTGCATCATGATTCTGCCTTTGAACTCATCTTAAAATTTTAACGTGCATTTTCAAACCTTGTCTTCTAAGAGGTAAATTTTATGGACTGCTTTACTTGCAGGATAACAAGAACCAGATTTAAATTTTAAGAATCTTTTTTTTTTAACACAAAAAAAAATCATGGACCATCACATGAGTTATTTATGTCCCCCTAAATTCTGGTTCTGAACAGTGTCCTTAATTGTTGTCATTGTCATCAGATAGACCTGTCACTTACGTTCATCTTTTCCTTTCCTTTCTTACAGCTCAATATCACGCCCTAATCATCCTTTTTAATAGCCAGTTGTTAATTACATCATGTTGCTGTATGATGCAATTTACTTCATTGTTCCCTTTTGACATTTTAATTTCCAGTTCTTTTTTCTTCTGAATAGTGACTCTATAAGCAAATTAGGGGGGGAAAAATTGGTTCTTTTTTTCTTTGTATTTTTTGTGGGTACATGTAAACCGACTCTGGGGGCTGTATGCCCAGTGTATCTGTTTCTGAAGATAGAAACAGATTCATTATTGGAGAATAAAAGCAGATTACTGTCCAGGAAGACTGGATTATCATCATGTAAAGACCCTGGCAGTGTATCTGAGGTTTTTCCCCTCAGGCCTACCGCCATGGCCTTGTCACTTTGGGAAGTGTTTTCTCAAAGTTATTGCTGTTTTGCCTGTCTTTTAGACTGGATTTTTAAATGGTGTATGCTTGCTACTAAAAAAAATATTTAGAAGAGGGTTTGAGAAAGTTTTTCTGGAGAGAGTCAGGTGTTTTAGGCTTTTAAAGCCACAGGTGGCCTTTGTCACCTAGTCTTGTTTTTGTTTTAACAACTTTTTAAAAATATAAAAATCATTTCTAGCTTAGAGGCCCAACAGAAACAGGCTTTAGGTTGTAGTTTGTTGATTGCTGACCCTAGACTATTAAATTTTTTTCAAACTTGGACATAGAAACTGTAACTCTGAAGATCATCTGTAAAGCTGTTTAAATTATGTGATGACGACTTGCAGGCCAGCCTTGGGTAGAGCAGAGATCCGCAGTCAGAGCTGATTCTCTCTGGCCCACCCTCCCATCTTCTTCTCTTCTAGGTGGTTTTTCTGTTGCATATCTTCTTCCTTCTATATTTTGTGTTTTTTTTCCCTTCCCTTTGGCTCCTTCTGTCAGCACAGAAGCATGCTTGGGCCGATTCCACTGTTTGGTACATGAGAGACATACAAATGTCCTGCGGACGCATCTCTGCGTCCTTTGCTAAGAAGCACATGATTTTTTAAATATTGATTGATTGATTGATTCATTCGTTCATTCAAAGTAGGCTTCACGTGCAGCGTGGAGCCCAGTGTTGGCTTGAACTTATGATCCCAAGATCAAGACCTGAGCTGAGATCAAGAGTCAGACACTTAACCAGCTAAACCACCCAGGCGCCCCACAAGCACATAATTCTTCAAACAAGAGTCTCTATTTATCTTGTCCATGGTCTCACCACCTTTTTTTTTCCTTCCCCCTGCTCCTATCTTATCACGCCATTAAACCTGTTTTTAAAAATTGCTAAATATAATTGCCAAATCTAGTGAAAACTTGGAAGTGTTTATCCGACTCGACCCGTCTGCTGTATTTATCACTCTTGGTCATTTTCTTGACACTTGGTCTTTCCAGGCTTCTGTGACCCCGCTTGTCCTATTTCCCCTACAGTCAGCTTTTCTGGCTCTCCTCCCTGTCTGTCCTTATACGTGATGTGGCATAGGTTTCTGTCCTCCTCCACTTTCTCACGACATCATCTACTCCAGAGATGCCGCTACCTCAGCTTCTCTCCTGAGCGCCGGGCCTAATATACCTGACAGCCTGCTGCAGGGCTGCCCTCCCCAACCCAGGCTGGCTCCGCTCCCCCAGGTGGGTGGTCCTCCCTTCACTGCGCTGGTGAGTGTACTGCCAGACTCCCTGGGAGAAACTTGGAGACCTTGGGGATGAGCCCCCCTCTCCCTCTGCACCTAAGTGATGCCATGGCCCATCATTTCGCCCTCTCAGATCTCTGCAACCTGGCTTCTCTTCACCATCACTGCTGCTCGCATTCCAGCTGTTATTAGTTCTGAACAGTGAAAGAACTGGTCCGTCTGCCTCTGTGCTCCGTCCGCATCAGTCCTCCACAGTGCGGCTGCCACAGTGATGCTTCTAGAATGTAATTAGATAATGCCTAGAACTAATGGCTTCTGAGACGAGGTTGATGCAGGTACTGGAGCAGGAAAAATAGACCATGAGCCTAGAGTATTTGTGCCAGAAAGTAAGGAGGTGCCCAGAAGACGAGAGAACCAATGTGAAAGAAGTCTTGTGGCCAAAGCTGTGGCAGTTTGAGCAAGGAAATGAATATCAGTAATATTGGGTTATAAACCCTAGAATAGAATACATATCCACATGTGTAGGGATGAGTAAATGAAAGAGTGGGTGAATAAATAAATGGGGAGAAGAGATAGCTTTTATTTTTCAGTTTTATAAGAAAAAATTTTTTTGAGAGAGAATACGCATGCACAGGAAGTGGCAGAGGGAGAGGGAGAAAGAATCGTAAGCAAACTCCATGCCCAGCACAGAGCTCGATGTGGGGCTCAGTCTCACGACCCTGAGATCATGACCTGAGCTGAAACTAGGAGTTGGAATGCTTAACTGACTGAGCCACCGAGATGGCCTGAGATAGCTCTTGCTTACAGAAGAATTTCCATTAATAAATGTAGATAAAATAAAAGAATAGAAAATCATCATTTGAGCACCATAATGATAATGTTACAGTCAAGATCCACTGGCGGACACTGAAGTTAGTGGGCAAGAGTTTGTGTAGAAGAAGGATATTTTGGGGCACCTGGGTGGCTCACTCAGTTGAGCGTCTGCCTTTGGCTCAGGTCATGATCTCCGGGCCCTGGGATCCAGCCCCGCATCAGGCGCTCTGATCAGCCGGGAGCTTGCTTCTCCTTCTTCCTCTCTCTCTGTGATTCCTCTTGCTCTGTTTCTCAAATAAATAAATAAAATCCTTTTTAAGAAAAAAGGTATTTATATTTCTAAATTATGTTCTTCAATGTATTTAATGTATTTAATAAATAGTGACTTTATCTTCTTAGTGGAGAAACCCAGCAGACACCATCATAGCCAAGGGCCAAGGTTAACCTCATACACATCAGCATCATGATATGCTGCACAGAAGGACATAACATCACTTCTGTAGGGTTCCTGCCAAAAGGATATGAACTCAGTCTAATTACAAGAAATTAAAACCATCTTGAGGGACATTGTACAAAATAATTGACCACTACTCACTGAAGAGTCAAGGTCTTAAAAGGTGAAGATTTGAAGGACTGTCACAGGTTAGAGACACAATCATGAACTGAAGTTTGGAACCCTGGATTGGACCCCAGAACAGAGAGAAGACATTAGGGGAAAAACTGGTGAAATCTGAATAAAGTCCATAGTTTATTTAATAGTGTTATACCGATCTTTAGTTTTTATTGTTGATAGTTGTACTAGGATTATTTAAGATTCTAACATTAGTGCAAGCCACATGAGGGGATACAGGAACTCTACGATTAAAAACTTTTGTAAGTCTAAAATTATTTCAAAATAAAATGATTTAAAAAAAATTGCTCATGCACAGCTCCGTTTCCCTCGAGGTGAAGTCCAGTTTGTGTGTGCAGGTCCTTCAGGAGCTAGCTTGTCCCCACCCTCCTTCACCATGTGCTCCTCTCTCCAGCCTTGCTAACTTGCTTGCCCCTGTCGTTCCTTGGACGGACAATGCTGACTTCACTGCCTTTGCTGTCCCTCCTTCTGGTGTAAAACACTCAGCTAAGGCCTGATTCAGGCGCCACCTCCGTGGGGCCTTTTCTGACCTCTCTCCCTAGAGAACTGACTTTTTGCCTCCCTTGTACTTACCACAGTACCTGCTCTGCAGTATTTACGGTGATTGACTTGTCATGTCCCCTTGGTCTCCTCCTCTGTCACTCCTGTGACAGTTCCAAAGTCTTTCCTTATCTCTCTTAGCCTGGGCACATGGTGGGTACTGAGCAGCTGTTTGGTAGATTGTTGAGGAACTTGGGTTTGTTTGATTTCTCACAGTTAGATTGAGGTTCTGCATTTGTGGCAAGAATAACACGGGAGTGACTTTGCATCCGCCTCCGTGTACCCTGTCGGGGCCCCATGATAGTTTGTCCCAACATTAGATAACGTTCGTTGATCACGTGTTTAAAGATGGCGTCCACTGGTTTAATCCACTGTTTTTCTCTTTGTGATTAATAGTTATGGGGCGATACTTTGAGATTGTTAAAGTATTCCATTCCTCATCAACTTTCACTCACTAAGTTTAGTGTCCGCTTGTGCTTTGTAACTCAGTCACTCCTTCTGTTATTTATTAGACTTCTGACTGTCAGGCTTACACAGCTGGGTAGAGGATAGCACCTCATCCTAAGATGGGGACAACCTGGGGAGGAACAGGCTTCCACCAGGCTGGGAAAGAGATTTATTGTGGGACATAATGCTAGAAGCTTTGGACACCTAGAAATAACTCATAACATTTCATTTTACTGACGTGAAGCCCAAGATTAGAGGTGATGGTTTGTTTACTTCCTTGAGATTGGGGTCCACCAACTAGTTGTGATCTGATTTCTGAATCCATACCTGTTGCTTGATGCTGTGCCTGGAACAGCAGAGGGACCCACAGCAAGGTCAGTGGCCTGGCACTATAGTTTTTACGGGTTTGGTTCTGCTGCATCTTTCTCCCTTCAGGGGTCACCGTGTTTGTGCAGGTGAAGTGAGGTCACTTGTAGCTGGGCATGTCCACAGTCCCTGTGATGTGCTGTGTGTACCGCCTCCCTGCCCCACCCGCATCCCCCAGACGCACACCCTGCGGAAGTTTTCTCAAGCTCTCCTCCTGCTGAAGATAATTCACACTTTGCATAGTCTCTTTTCTGAAAACATTATCTCCCTTCAGGTAAAATTTTCCTTTGTGCAGATCACATGACTCAAAGGCATACACTTTCTGTTCTGTATTTCTTCCAGATATTGATGTAATTGGACATGGTTACTCAGAGCAGGTCTAAATTGGAACACTGTATTTCGTCTTCAGAGTGGATGATGTGCTATCAGAAGGCAAATGGAAGACGTTTCTGTGATTCCGTGTGCGCTGCCTGGTTGGCAGTGGGCGGTTGGGGAGGTCGTCAGGGGTGGATGGCACCGTTACCGCAGCCTCTTCGGACTTGCGGTGGTTCTGCTTCAGCTTCCTTACTACGGGGCTGGTTGGTGGGATGACACCTGAACAGTAAACTCCTGGTTTTCCAGAAACCTTTCCTCATCTTTGCAGTCTTCAATGCAGTGCGCTGGTGACGGTGAGCAGAGGGCAGTGTGGTAGAGATGGAATACCGGCCAGTTAGGCAGGTTCATGCACAGACCGCAGACCTCCCCTCCGGCCAGTCTTACGGTCCATTTGCCCTCAGCACAAAGGCAGGTGATGTCACCATGGACATTCAGGTTGCTTTGCTTTGCAGCAGGGGGACAGTCCGTTCTTGAGTTGCTGACTACAGCACACACAGGGTGGATGCTGGGGGAGGCATCCCCTCCCCTCAGTGTGGGCGAAGCAGCGGGATGCGGCTCTGAAAAGCTCACAGTTGTTGGGCTGGTCAGTAAAATGCCATTTCTGCGCTGGCGTGCTTGTTTCGTTTCATACCTGGCCTTGCAGCAGTGAAATCCATTGGTCCCCCGGCCTGGTTGTATGCTGCTGTTAATGCGAGTCCATTCTTATTTGTCAGGTGCCGTTCGGTACCAGGTACTTCGTGAGGTAAGGGGATAGAGTGGTAAACAAGACAGCGTCCCTGTCATCATGGATATAGACATTAAACAGATGTGGTTTATGAGATGGTGATAAATTCTGTGAAGTGAAGCAGGGAAGGGAGTAGAGGTGTTACTTTAGGTAGTGTGGTATCTGGGGCTGCTCTTTGAAGCAGAGACCTGAAATGAGTGAAGTATTAAACCATGTCATTAGGGGGGTAGATGCTGAAGGGAACACTCCAGGGGTGAGGGAATGTGTCGCAATAAGCTGGCAAACTTTTGAAATGTACACAGTCTTGGAACCTGACTCAGTTGGTCTGGGATGGGACCCAGGGATCTGCTTTTCTAGAAGAGCTTGCCAGAAGATTCTGGGAAGCCAGGTTCAGGAGCTACTCTTAAAACCCATTCAAATTATGACTCATTGCAAGGTCTGTGTGAGGAGAGAAGTTTTGATGGTAAGGAAATGAAAACTAATCTGTCTAGGTAAGAAGAGCCATCTAGGTAAGAAGAGCCTGGAGGTGAAGAGAAAGGAATAGAGGGAGATCAAAGGAAATAACGAAGGAGAAGCTCCATTAGCACGGCAGGCTGGTAGAGGCTCAGCTCCTAGAATCATAATAGGAGAAATGCGGCCGAGTCCCACTCCCACTTTGAAATCCCTGCTCTCTGTGTGCACTGTTAGGCTGGTGGCAGTTCCTGGCCAGGTCTGCGGCGTCATGCCCGAGCTTTCCTTTGGTTTCTTCTCTTCACTGCTGCCTGACTTTGGTCCTGTAGGAAGAGTGCCTCAGTGGCTGGCTTGTGAGCCTTTGTGGGTCCTGGTGCCCGGGGAAAGAGGGCTCACTTAGAGGTCTGTGGCACCTGGTTCATAGCTCACCAGGCCAGACCTGGGGGCTTCATGGGGCCTCCCTCTGAGACGCCTGCTCCTGTCTCAGATACCCGTGTAAATCACGTAGATGGCATTCTTGGGTGACAGGAACCATTAGAAAGCCAGGTTCTTGTTTTCCCATCCATAAAAAAAGCAGTCCATAAAAGGCCTTGTGGGAGGATGCCTTCTGTTGATGGATTTATTACTTGCAAATTTATATTTCATTAAGTGGAATGGGGACTAAAGCAATATAATTTTAAAATAGACTTTATGTTTTAGAGCAGTTAAGGTTCATGGCAAAATTGACCTTTCAGTTCAGGTACAGAGATGTCCCGTCTACCCTATGCCTCCCCCCACATGCATAACCTCCCCCATTATCAGTGTCCCCACCAGAGTGGGATGTCTGCTGCAGTTGATGGACCTACACTGACACATCACTCTCAGCCAGACCCTATAGCTTACGTTAGTGTTCACTCTTGGTGGTGTATATTGTGTGGGTTTAGGCAAATGTATGATGACGGGTACCCATCATTGTAGCATCATACAGAGTAGTTCTGCGCTGAACGTCCATTTCCTATGTGGTTTTGAGGAGCTCATGAAGATGACAGAGGAGGAGAGGAGCGTCTGTAAAACCAATTCCCCCCAGGAACGTGAATTAGGAGTTTGGCTTAAATGGGCAAATGCAGTGGTGAGCCTAAGCCCCTCTGCACAGATCTCAGAGAGCCTGCTGTCAGTAGCTGCACAATTTGAGGCGACATGAATCACTTGAAACCGTATGAGTAATGCCCTGAATCACCCCAGAATTTCTATAAATCTTTACTTAAACATTACATTCTCTTGCATTCTATTTGAGTACATTTCCTTGCTTTTATTGGAGGCAAGCTTTTGCATCAGAGAGGAAGAAAAGTCACTTAGATTTATTCTGTCACTGTTACATCAAATCCCATTCAGTGATGTCTAAACTGGTTCTTGGAAGAGTAGAACCAGGCCTGGTTACCTGGGTATTTAGACACATTGAACTTTCTCAGCAATTGGAAACCTGTGAGGAAAGAACTATTTGTAACCAACAGTTTACTTTGGCTCTATTATACGCACTTAAAGGTTGTAGGCCTCGGGGCGCCTGGGTGGCACAGCGGTTGGGCGTCTGCCTTCGGCTCAGGGCGTGATCCCGGCGTTGCGGGATCGAGCCCCACATCGGGTTCCTCCACTATGGGCCTGCTTCTTCCTCTCCCACTCCCCCTGCTTGTGTTCCCTCTCTCGCTGGCTGTCTCTCTGTCAGATAAGTAAATGAAATCTTTAAAAAAAAAAAAAAAGGGTTGTAGGCCTCTTTCATGGATGCAAAATTTTGAAAAATACCAGCTTCTTTATTAGCTAGTAGCCAGCAATGCCTTTTTTTAAACAAAATCTCTTTTCAGTGTTGCCAAGAAAAAGAAAAATCGATTTTGTTTCACATCTGTTCAACTTTAATAGGACAGAAAATATAGGCCTGCCTGCCCAGAGGATAGGTGATTGTAGGAAAAATAAATTTGTCCTGTGTAATCCACAGCAGACATGTTATAAATCCTCGATCCCTGATTGAGTTGGCGGGACTTCACCCTCTAGGACTCCACAGGACGCCTCCAGAGCCAAGTCTCTGCACGAGCTCAGTGGCCTGTTTCAGCAGTGTTGTCCAGAAATGTTTGGGGGTGGGAGAGCTCTCAAATCACCTTATCTAACCTTTTCTTTTTACAAATGAGAAAACGGGCAGAGGGGAAATGTCTTGCCCTAGAAACAAAACTGGGGAAGAATGTGACAGGCATGGATATTTATATCTAAACTCCCGAGGCCCAATTGTATGATACTCTCAATTATTTCTAGTGTTTTCAATGTGTGATGAAATTCTCAAAGCGATATTTTAAGACTGCTGCATTCTCCAGGAGAGAGTTTGTAAATTGACATCATATCATAATAAAAACAAGGATATTGCTACTTGCAGTAAATTTACGTATGACCCTATAGCTTCCTAGGGGAGAGGTGAAGAACACAGAAAATAACAGTTGATTTACCTCCTGTTTTTTTATGGGCTAACTTTCAAAACAGAACCGTCAGTTATTAACGCTTTGGATGAGCTTTNTTTTTTTTTTTTTTTTTTTTTTTTTTTTATTCATTAACTCATTTAGTCCAGTTCACCGAATTCTCTGTAAGCAGAGGACAAGAGAGATGACATGCAAGATGAGAAAATTCTAGATAAAAAAAGGCGGAAGTTACAGAGAAAATGTATTGGGCTGGAGGGTGAGGACAGTTAATTGGTGGATCTTGGGCAAATTAAGGTATTTCCTGAAGGAAAGAAATGTCAGACAGAATGACAAAAACTAAAGGGACCGAGAGACTTCAGAAAACAAGGAAGACAAAAGGAGGCAGAATAAGACACATTTGAGGTTACTCATTTGAAAAGGGATGGCAGCTCTCCAAGAGATGGGAGAAGGAGGTAACAGTGACGGTAGGCTCTGGAGCAAGACTATTTCGAAATAGATTTGAGTGACTCTTACCAGCTAGGATTGGAAGAGACTCGAGACCAGCTTTCACCATATTCTTGACAGATGGCTGGTCATCTAGCCTACAGGGACATCACCTGCACAGTGGTGATGTTTGGATAACAGTCAGAGATCATACAAGTACACACATCGAGGTTAAGAGTTTTGTTTTTGTTTTTTTTTTTAGATTATTTATTTATTTGAGAGAGAAAGAGAGCATGAGCAGGGCTGAGGGGCAGAGAGAGAGGGAGAAGCAGACGCCCCACTGAGCAGGGAGCTCAACCTGAGGCCGGATCCCAGGATCCTGGGATCATGACCTGAGCAGAAGGCAGATGCTTAACTGAGTGAGCCAGCCAGGCATCCCGCCGAGGTGAAGAGTTTAGACACTTGTAGCAATTTAACAGAGTAATTTTACGCCTGTTGAATCTGATGATAAAATAATTGGAGCCTGCATTTTATGTGTCTTTTTATTTCATTTTTCTAATCATTCCTTCATTTTTTAATTGAGGTATAAGTGACATAGCATTGTATCAGCTTCAGGTATACAGCATAATGATTCGATTTTTGTATATATTGCAAAACAATCGCCACTGTAAGTCTAGTTTATCTGTCACCTTACATAGTTATAAAACTTCTTTTCTTGTGATGAGAACCTGTAAGAACTACCCTCTTAGCAGCTTTCAGATATGCAATACAGTATTAACTGTAGTCACCATGTGGTACATTATATCCCCATATATACTTTTATTATATTTTACAAAATATTCATCTGGGATGGATTACAAGTACCAAACACACCGGGGGTAATTTGGGAAGCATTGATTAACCCCTTGCTACTCATGGGGTCTGGAGATCAGCAGCATCTGTGCTGCCTGAGACCTCGTTACCAGTGCAGAAACTCAGTCCCCACCGAGACCTTCTGAATCAAGACCCCTAGATGACCCCCATGAACATTAGAGTTTGAGCTTCTGTCCTTTCAGCATTGGACAGGTGCGATCATTAAAAGTTCTTCCTCATATCGCTTCTGGTTCCACTTCACGGTACCTGAGGTCATGCAGGAAAGAAATCTCATGTGACAGTACTTTGGATATTTAAAGACCACTATGAATTCCAACACATGCTTTGCAAATAACTGTTGAACATCTATTCTTTGTGAACCACTGGGCTCCATTGTCAGGTTACAGTAATAAAGAGGACTCTGGCCTCAGGGAACTTAATGGTTAAATAAAGGAGATAGGAAATGGGATATGTACTTAAATACAATAAGAACAGAACTTGATAAAGTCATAAAGGGCTTGGGAAATCTGTGGCAGGAGAAATTATTTTTACCTGCATGGAGGTGGGGGTGCGGGTGCAGCCTGTGGCAGGGTGGAGTGATGAGGAATAACTTCTTGTGGAACTGGCATTTCAGCCAGTCTTTACAAGATGGGTAGAAAAGGGCTGTGCACAGATGGTATCAGGAGAGATCAGACGCGGGATAGGAAGACGGGAGAGTTTGGGGGCAGGTGTAGGGATCTGAATTTAAACTGTAATTAAAGTTTTGTAATTTAGGCTTCAGATGTTTAGAGACTTGATTCGTTTTTCATGGGCCTTGAAAAAGATCTGATTTTAGAGAGGTCTGAAATGGTCAGTGCTCATATCTACAGGAATCTTTGTCCTGTCCTCTTAGCCATGTCTCACTGAGAGAGAAAACTGTACTCTTCATTGTGAAAACATGTGACTGTATAGTCAACTTCAAAAACACAGCGCTAATGCAGTCACATGGTTGAACACTGAAAGGGGGCAGCAAGGAAAGCTCTGCTCGTAGCCACTTCCACCCCGCCCCAGCCCCCTTCCACCATCCACACATGCACGGGCTGGCACAGGCAGCCCCTGTGTGAGCATAGATTACTTTAAAATAAGAACAGCTCCAGTTCTAGGTTGAGGCTCTTCCACGCGAACATGTTCTGGGGCTACGGCCTTTAAGTAGTGACTTTCTTAGTCTGAGTCTGGTCAGGAGAAAAAGTCCACATAGTAACTTCAACAGTGAAAGCTTAACATAAAGAATTATAAACTGCAGCAGGAGATTGGAGTACTGAGGCATTAGCTAGTAAGAAGTAAGGAAAACTCTTTAAAAAACACAGGAATCGCCCATAGAAGGAGCAGCCTCCACCTCAGGCTAAGCTCCACACGTTTTGGACAGGGCACAGCCACAACTCCCTGCATGGCACCCAAGCCACACAGGTGGAACTTGCCAGAAGTCTGTCCTTGCAGGTGCCTGGGAAAGCTGTGCATGAGAGGTGTCAAGACTGCCCGAGGGAGTTCCCGGGAAGACTGGCACGTGGTGCTGCCAGCAG
This sequence comes from Ailuropoda melanoleuca, assembly GCF_002007445.2. Classification (NCBI taxonomy): domain Eukaryota; kingdom Metazoa; phylum Chordata; class Mammalia; order Carnivora; family Ursidae; genus Ailuropoda; species Ailuropoda melanoleuca. Next base: position 74,850,687 of record NC_048229.1, read on the forward strand.
CTGTGTGCCACAGGAGCTCCATGCTGGGAAGGCTCGCCACACATCGGAGCCTTCCAAGGTGCTAGACCAGAACCAGGAAGCACGGTCTTTCCAGTGCTCTGTACCGAAAAGCTTAACATCATGCCAGTTGACAAAGGAATATTATTTAAGAGACTCAGATCCATTTTCACAGAGCATGCAAAAAGGGAAAATTCGGAGTTGAGAGGCAATGTGTTGATAACCAGCACAGTGATTGAGAAATGCAAATAGTCATGACATCCTAAGTGAAAAATTCCATATGTGCTGCCAGAAAGACTATACAGTGCATTTCAGATTTGGGTCTTAGTCTTACCACTAATATGATTTTTTTCTCTTGGTTTTGAATTGACAAAATTTTTTTCTTCACTCATTAAAAGTGTCAGGCATATAGGTAAACCCAGGGTGCAACGAGTAGAAATGAAATACCTTTTGAGCAAAACTATTTAGTTCAATAGAAACTGTAGAGGTAAGAATAGCAGACATGAAATACAGGAAGGATACAAGATTGTCTAAATATCTTCTTCATACCTCCAGATACATTGTCCCATCAATTTCATCTTCTCCAGGGTCTCCCAAGGCTTCCTACTGGCTGTAGGACGGACTGGCTTTCTTCTACTTGTACATACCTGCTGGCCCAAGACCATTCTGCACCATTCCCTGCATTGACTTCCCTTCTTTCCCGTATTGGAGCATGTCATTTAGTTACTGAAATCTTCCTCTTTCTTGATTCACTTCCTTGTTTGTTGGGGCACATTTTCTAGCAGCACACTGAGAGAGGTTGCAAGGGAGATAATTTGTTTTGAAACCATGGGTAGCTGAAAATATGTATTGTATCCTGACATTTGATTGGTAGTTTGGCTGGTTATCAAAATCTAGGTTGGAAATAATTTTCCTTCAGAAGTTTGAGGTCATGTGCTCTCTGGGCAGACCTATGTCCACAGCTTTAGGTCTTTCCTTTCAGGGCTGGTCAGGTCCTCCAAAGAGTCTTCCAGTTTCTTACCTGGAGAATGTAAGTCTGACTTTCAACATTTAAGAGCAGAATTGAGGGAAAAATGTTTGGTGGTCTCAGCATTTAGTATGTAAACACTATATTTGCTCTCTCTGTTTTTGGCGCAGTACACTTACCCTCAGATGTGTCTGATATCCCCCCTGTCCAGAGACCCACCCTCTGTTTAATACTCTTCACAATGTAAATCACTTATCTGGCACTGGAGCTGGATGGGGAGGGCCATATGGGGATTTGTGTATATATGTGGAGGCAAGACCTGGGAATTCAGCTCCTTATTGCGGCTGTCCACCTGTGTCTATTTTTGGCTCATCTCTCACCCTTCTTCCACAGCTACCTCATTTGACCAACTCCCAGCCTCAGGGGATGGGGGGTTCTTAAGTGCAGTTTAGATTGTGTCTCACCTTTCCTCACTGCTAAATTATAACCATCATTTAGACCTTGGGTAACGTAACAGTTCTTAAACAAGACACAAAAAACATTCACCATGAAGAGTTACTCTTCAAGTTGTTCATTGCCTTAAACAAACGTGTCAAGTCTGCTAAAGATTTAATATCAGGAATCTAATAAAGAACTCCTGCACCTCCATATGAAGACAATTAACTCAATTTAAAAAATGAACAAGAGACTTGAACTTAACGTGTGTTTCACAGAAGAGGAAATGCATGTGGCCACAGACATGAAGAGATGTTCCACACCTGTGTGACAGGGCTGTGTGGATCACAACCACAAGGAGGGTGGTTTCGTGGGTGCAGTGATACTAAAAAGAAGCAAGGGAAAATCAGACATGGGATTTAGGATGATAGTTACTTCAGATGGGGAAAGCAGAGGGATGGATGGTGAGAAGGAATGTTTGGGTAGAAGAAGCAGGTTCTTGGCAAGGTCCTAGCTTGTGTTTTGGGTGGGATATTCGTGGGGTCCTTGTTACATTATTGAAAATAATTAGATAATTAAATACATGGGGAAAAAAAAAGTAAGCCTGACAGGTCTGGGGCTCCCAAGGTGAAGTAGAGATCTGTACTCAGGTGGCTCTTAGTTCTATGGTGGTCTGTTTTTTTAAGAAGTAGCATTCCAAATCCTGGAACAGATGTTTTTTAGTCAGAAGTTATAAATATATATATATTAATCTAAAGCTAACAAATTACATTTCCTAGGTGGGGTTCATATGCTGATAAATACCTACTTTATAGAGTTTTAGTGCATAAATATTTATAGCTATTTCTGTTCTTTCATAGAAATTTTACATTTTTTTCCCTTTCTTAGGACAAAGTTAAACTATAATCCTCCAAAAGATGATGGATCAACCTATAAGATTGAACTTGAAGGGATATCGGTAATGGTTATGAGAGAGATCCTGGATTACATCTTCAGTGGTCAGGTATGATGAGACACACAGGGAGGAAGACTAAGTAGAGGCCTCTCAAGCTCAGGGTGAGGGTCTCCTTCAACCATTCTGTGACCCAGCAATGCTGTCCTTTTCATCTGTCATTGTCTGCATGACGCGTTTCTCCTGCTGGGAATGGTGCCCACCTGTTCTTCCAGGGCTCTGCTCTTAGAGGAAAAGCAGACTGAGTAAAATCTTAACCCAGTCCCAGTTTTTGTATTTATCATTCTGAGCTCCACTTTCCATTGTGAGATGGGAAGGACCTGGGGTGCTCCTTTCGTGGCTGTCTTTATGTTTTTAAACCATAATTCCCATCTTGCTCTGTACCTCATAACCTGGAAATGGGAGCTTCCTTGGGCGGTGGGAATTATTTTGTAGAAATGAAGAGTTTGAGATTCACACAGGTGACAGGCACCTGCATTGTATTCATGATGCCTGGGTCCTGTTGCCTCAGGAGCAACATCCTTATTGCACCCCATTCTTGCTGATGTCCCTTTACTCTCTGCCCACTTATATTTCTGGGGATTTAATGAAACCTAGGTGATAAGTGATGAGACTTCTTTCTTTTTCTTTGTCATCCTCAAGCCCCCAACCCCTGATTTTGTGACTTAAAGTGTAGCATGAGGGCTCTTAGGAATAATCTTAGGTTGTACCAGGGTTAGTTTTTTAATGGGAAAAAGTTAGTGTATCTTACATTGGTTACGTGAGAATGCATTTTGTCTTTACTCTTTTTGAGAGCTTCTTTCCTACTCTCTCCCATATTCCTTCCTCATCTTGTTTTACCTTTCCTGTTTGTAAGAGCCGCCTCCTGCGAGTTTTCTAACGCACTGCTTGCCTTCTCTGGGTATTTTTATTCGGTCAGCCTCGGTGGTTGTCATTATTTTTGAAGTTTTTGGGTTAATTTCATGATGTTATCCCTTCTCTTTTCTCTGAACACTAGGTGGGGGGTGTGTGCATGTAAGGTTATGTGTACGATTGCTAAAAATAAATGGATTTAGATTGATTTTGGGACAGTCCTTAAAATACTGAAGATACTCAGAAGCATCACAACACCAGGTGGAGGAGCAACCTCATGTAACTTTTAAAATCTGTTCAGCAGCAGCTATAACTGGTTACAAGCCAGTAAGAACATATTCCTGTTGAGGCTTGGATTTGAATCTTGAAACCTTATTTACAGATTGACTTCTGTGTTTTGTTCCCAGTTTAAATTAATTATGGTTTAAGAAAAGAAAAATAGACAATAAAGTTAATTATGATTTAAAACCATAGTTGCAACTTAAGTTGTAACAAACTCGTGATTGGGCAGTTCAGTTTTATCAGGATGGAATGTGGTGGTTTTCTCGCATGCCTGCATCTGACCGGTGTACGGCCATCCACTGTTTTGTGGCTGAATTTAACACGTCAAGTAAATGCGAACTTCTTCCTTACTTGTTACTTACTTGACACACTTCTTTCCACAGTTCTTTTGCTCAGTTGATAAGGTGATTGGCAGTCACACATTCTTTTTCTGTATCTGCGGTACACAATGTATAAAATGTGACAAAACATTTCTCGCTGTCCTGTACTCTGGAAACTCTCCTTCTCGTTTCTGGGTGTAGGACAAGCGCCTATTCTTTGGGAGAGGAGAGTCTGGGCTGTGATGATTGTGGCAGTATTTTTTAGAGGCTTGTTTCTTTACATCGCCTTAGTGTTGCATGCAAGAACTTGTAAAGTGGGGAGAGGAAGAAGTATCAAAAGATTAAGGAAAAGTGAAGTTCATAATGATAAACAAGAAATCTTACCAGACGGATTTCTTCCAGAAAGTATCTCTGAGACCCGAGTGTACATGTTGCACTGAATGTGATGTTTGGCATTGGGAATAAGGTCCTTGGGCCGCATGGCCCTCCCCTCTCCAAGGGGCTGGTGTGGTGTGTCTGGCATGCCATCTGGCAAAAGACAGAACGTGGTGTATCTGGGAGGCAGAATTTGCCCCAGTTCTGGTGCTGGTGTTTAAAGAAACCCCCTTCAGTTTACCACAGAAGGCGGCACTGTCCGCCTCCCGAGCATTTCAGCCACTTAGGCCTAGAAGTGAGCAGTGTGGACAGTGCACCCGGGAAGGGCTGGTGATAGTTAATATTGGTAAAGCAAGCGAAGTGCTGGCAAGTCAGCCAGCCATGTTCTGTTCACATTGTTTGAAGGTTCACCGGCGCCCTCAAACTCCTTGAAAAAGAAGCACTAGGCTGGACTGTGTGAAATTGCCAGTATTTGATCATCTTTGACCTATAGAAGTGGAGCTTTCATGTGGTTTAGCCTAATAGGTTAGCGGTTTGGGCTTTAAATACACACATTGAAACGTAAACTATTTATGATACTTTTGCAGATCCGGCTGAATGAAGATACAATCCAAGATGTTGTACAGGCAGCGGACCTGCTCCTGCTGACGGATCTTAAAACTCTGTGCTGTGAGTTTTTGGAAGGCTGCATCGCCGCTGAGAACTGCATCGGCATCCGCGACTTTGCCCTGCACTACTGCCTGCACCATGTCCATTACCTAGCCACGGAATACCTGGAGACTCATTTCCGAGATGTCAGCAGCACAGAAGAATTCTTAGAACTCAGTCCTCAGAAGCTGAAAGAAGTGATTTCTCTCGAGAAGTTAAATGTCGGCAACGAAAGATATGTGTTTGAAGCAGTAATTCGATGGATAGCGCATGATATGGAGCTAAGAAAGGTACCTGTGATTTATAATATGCTCTGACTCTGTCTTTTTACTTCCTTATTCCATTAGTTCATTCATTTATTTGTTTACTCCAAAGCGTGGGTGTTTTCTCTTTCCCCTTCAACTTGGAAGGCTTACAAAGTTGTAATCTAAAAGAGGTCTGGGGGCACCTGGATGGCTCGGTCGGTTGGGCCTCCAACTCTTGATTTCGGCCCAGGTCGTGATCTTGGGGTCATGAGATTGAGCTTGGGTCAGACTCCATGCTCAGAGAAAAGTCTGCTTAGGATTCTCTCTCTCCTCCATCTGCCCCTCCCCCCATGCTCGCTCGCTCTCTCTTTCTCTCTCTCAAATAAATAAAATCTTTAAAAAAAATTAAAAGATGCCTGTGGTACGTCTTTGCATAGGATCATTGAAGTGGTTGTTTTTTTCAGGCCAGACTACAAAAGCTCATGTAACTCATAATATGGCAATGAAAATGTTGTGTGGTCCTTGTGAGGACCATGATATCCTTTCTGCTTTGCTTTTAGCGGAAAATGCATTTCAGGCTTGAGCTTGGGATCATAGAAATTCAGTGTCCCCACTCTCCTGTTCAGCAACCATCTCTGCATCATTACTGGGCAGACTCATGCAGGGACTCCGATGCAAGCACCAGAGTGAGAGGGGCACACACAGCTCTGGCAGAGGGGTGAGGGGCGTGGATGTCAGGAGCCTCTGTGGTGTGGGCTCTCCCTGGAGTCATGGACACCACTCAGCAGAAAGCAGGAGAGCACTCTGCAGTGTGGCAGTGCAGTTTCAGAGAGGGAATGTTCTGGGAGCAACATCTGGGAAGGAAGGGTCTCAGAGACGCTCAGGCATAGATCCAAACTGTCACTGCATTGGGGGAGGGAGCAAAATCACAGAGCTTTTAAGTCCGATATTTATAGACTCCAGCTTCAATTACTATATTCGAAATAAGAACTATGTTAGGTTTTAGGGAAGTCTTCAAAATGTATAATCACATTGTTAATGGTTCTCAGCAACTGTTGACTTGAGCTTTAGTGAATATCTTGTAATTTTTAAAATTCTATAGGCCTATTTAGAAACTATGGACTACGGTGATATAGATGGAAACTGTTACACAGTAATGATAAAAAAACACACCCTCTTGTATGGTTATAGTCTCAGCATAGTCAGTACAGCTAGCATTCAGTTTTCCACGTTAGTTGGGTAGATGAGGAAAGGACATGGGAGCGTTCCCAGCTCGCTGCTGCTCACAGAGACCACAGTCACTAGCTGTGCCTTCCTTTCTTCTTCAAGGGGTGAGGTTGCCGGGGAAACAAGGCAGTTCTTCATCCTCCGGTTAATCTGAACCTCATGCCTTAAGGACTCTTGGCTTTTACCACCTGGGATATGGAATAGTATACCCTAAAATGACTATTCTAAAACCAAGAAAAACATGTCACTAAGGAGTTTCACCTCATGTATGTAGAATGCTGTAGTCCATTAGTTCAAATTTAATGAGCCATCATGAAAGGTGTATAATTCGTATTATTTGTGTTAGATAGTTTTTAACAATAATAATTGAAGAAATACATAGTACTCAGGATTTTTCTGAACTGTAGCTTTTGTGTTTTTCTTGTGTTAATGTTGATCCATTTTGATTATCTGTTTTACTGTATTGAATCAAGCTATTACTGTGTATAATGTTCCCATGAACGTGATTGAACTCCCGGCACATCCAGCTATGTGAAATAAGGCCACTGCAGCCGAGTGACCCTTTAGGGTGTAAAGAAAGCTGCTTGAAACTTTTCCATGATACCTCAAATACAAACCTGAACTGAGTATTTTTTGAGTTAAACCTGTCTTTACCAAGGCTCTGGGGAAGTAGAAAGGAAAGGGGCCAGTAAAGCATATTCCACCAATGTTGGGCCTTGTGACTTATCCGCTGATAATCCTTTAACAATTTCAGCTTCTCTGTGAGTCAGAAAACGTATGTTCTAAAAACTGTGTGCTGCATCCTACGTTTTTTCTCCCCATCCTTCCTACCCTCCTGTGTAGGTCCACATGAAGGACGTGATGTCAGCACTGTGGGTTTCAGGGTTAGACTCCAGCTACTTACGGGAACAGATGCTCAACGAACCATTAGTACGAGAAATTGTCAGAGAGTGCAACAACATACCACTGAGCCAGCCACAGCAGGGGGAGGCCATGCTCGCAAACTTCAAGCCCCGGGGCTACTCGGAGTGCATTGTGACTGTTGGCGGAGAAGAAAGAGTGTAAGTATGGATTTGCATCGTTTCAAAAGTCATATAAGAACTATTTCCATATAAACAGGAATTCGTGGTATTTTTTTTTTTTTGGTATCTAAGCATAATAGCAATAGATTTTTAAAAAATGTTTTAAACGTTCTTTAGAGCAGTGAAACTAGTCATAGTTATTATAAGCACAACTATATAAAACACATTAACTTCTAATCAATTATTTATTTCCTTAGTTCACGGAAACCAACAGCAGCGATGCGATGTATGTGCCCTCTTTATGACCCTAATAGGCAGCTTTGGATTGAACTGGCCCCTTTAAGCATGCCAAGAATTAACCACGGAGTTCTCTCAGCAGGTACCATTCTGTGGTCAATTTTACTTAAACACAAGATCGAGTAATATGTAATTGCAGGGTTGTACAGAATGACTCGAAACCTTTTAGAGGTTTAATTTTAATTTTAAGAGATAATTTCATTTTCTCCATGATGACATCTTCTGTGTAGCTCTCGCTTTCAAGACTTTGTAAGGAGAAGCGTGTCTTCTGTCAGTCTTTATTGTTCGTGAATCTTTAATATGACGCTATTTTTAAGACTTCAGTAGAGGAGCATTTTACTCGATGACATACTGATAGAAGAGCAACATTCAGTGACTCTTACCACCCGTTAGCTGTGTGGCCACACCTGGAACACAGAATTCCCTTGAGCTGTAAGAGTCCCGTTTTTTGAATTCATGCAATTTAGAGTCAGTAACTGCATGAAAAATAAAGGTGTTATGTCAAAGCAGGCATTCTGTGTGAGACTTTAGAAAACATTACTTACATTAGCAATGGCTTCAAGTTATTTTACTGCAGAAAGTATGTTTCACTTGACCTTCGCAAGTTTGAAAACGGCTCCATGCTATTCAAAGCTCTCACTCAAGGAGGTGATAGGAAAGGTTGTACTTGCTGTCTTCCAACTATTCGCTGCCTTTCCCTTCACCTTGCTGTGCTCTTTTGGGTTCACCCACAAGTGCCATTTCACTAAATTCTAATTATCATTATCAACAGTCTTCCTGGAATCCTCCATATTTTATAGTCTCCACTTGCCCACTAACATTACTTTAAAGATTTTGAAAGCTATGCTATACCATTCCATATTATAGAAATGGCTGAAGCTATATTATAGTACAGAAATGGAATCATTTTATGGGTTCCAAGATTATCGAAGTTATTGTCAGTAATAAGCAGCGGGATGCAGTGGTGTAGCCAACAGAATGTGAGTCTGAAGTTCCTGTTCTCCTCAGAATTAACTTCCTTACATTTCCTTCCCATAATATATACTATTCATAATTTTCACACACACACACCTGGCACAACGTTTCCTATGTCACAGATTTTCCAAGATTTCCTAGAGGGGTTGGTACTTTAGAAACATTGAACAGTGAGGATAGGGTTGTGTCCAGTTGTAGTAAGATAAGCTATGACATGACTGAGTGGTTCCTATTTGTCCAGCCGGTACTCTGTTCCTTCTTTTCCCACCTTTTTTTTTTTTTTTTTTAACTGTGAACTCTTTTTTTTGGTCATTCACTTTATTTCCTCTCTTCCAGGTTAGACATTATATTCTTTTTCTATATTCCTTTGAAAGTCATCATAGATACCATAGCCTATATTCTTAAGTTATAAAAGCCCAAGTACATTTCTACTGTTTTTCATGTTTCACAGTCTTGCAATATTAAAATGTATGACTATTTATGAATAAGTATCTACATATAAACATGTTTGATACATCTATGTTTTGAACATATGTATATCTATAGAGTGTTTAGATTTACCCACATATTCGCAACTTGCCTTGTTTTTCCTTCTTACTCCTCAGACCTTCCATCTAGGATTATTTGCCTTCTCTCTGAGGTCCATCCTTTTGAATTTCCTTTATTTTGTGTCTACTGGTAGCAGATGTTTCAATTTCTTTGTCTAACAATGTCACTGTTTTGCCTTCATTCTTAAAGGATACTTGTGCTGGGTATAGAATTTTAGGGCATCTTGACTCTGGCTTGGCCTTTCCTCAAATCTGGAAAATTCTAACTCATTTTACATCTTCAGGTATTGCCTCTGCTCCATTGTCCTCTTTCTCCTGCTTTTGGAAGTCAGATTAAACATGGCTACACCGTTTTGCTCTGTCCTTAGACTCCTGCCTCTGTTTTGTTTTGTTTTCCATGTTTTTGCCTCTCCGTGTTTTGCCCTCTTTATGATTTCTTTTGACTTACCCTTCAGTTCATGAGTTCTCTCTTTCACTGTGACAGATCTGCCATTAAACCCATCTCTTAATTTTTTAAAAATTTTATCTGCTTTTTTCCTTTTTTATTCCTAGAGGTTCTCTTTAAATCTTTTTCAGATCTGCCGTGTCACTTCTACAGTCCCCCTTTTCCAAGAGTTGTCTTAAAATTTGTCTTTCAGGAGCACCTGGGTGGCTCAGTCAATTAAGCGTCTGCCTTCGGCTCAGGTCATGATCCCAGGATCCTGGGATTGAGTCCCACATTGACCTCTCCACTCAGTGGGGTGTCTCCTCCTCCCTTTGCCTGCGCCTCCCCCATGCTCATGCTCTCTTTCTCTCTCTCTCAGATAAATAAATAAAATCTTCTTTTAAAATTTGTCATTCAGTTTTTAAACATAGTAAAAGCATTGTCATTTTATCATCTTTCTGGTTAGTCCAATATTTGACATTTGAAGTCTCTGCAAGACTACTTTCTCTTGTCTGTTGTTGCCAGTTCTTCCTCATAGAGTCTAGTTTCTGTGTCCTAGTACCTTTGGTTGGGTGCTGATCATTTTATTTAAAATTATAGGAATAATTTGATGCTTTAAAATCTTAGAATCTAAAGATTAGGTAAGGATACTTTATTCCACACAAGTTTTACATTCGTTTCTTCCAGTTGCCTATAAGCACTGCAAATTTGGAATTGAATTGCTATAAATCACATTCAAACCTTGAGATCTCCTAGACAAGAGAGGAGATTTAAATCTGGGTTCTGGTTCCGGTTGAACTTTGGAGAGGCTCTCCTGCCGGAAGTCACACTTCCTGTGGGCCTGGGGTTTTGATTTTTGTCCCTTTCACACCCTTAAAGCCATTATAAGAAAGGCTGGTGATTTCCCAGGTTGGTAAATGCCCTCAGCAGAATGGTTTCCGTGGGTGGTGATCTCTCTAGCTCCCACTTTTCCTTTCAGCTTTGCCATATTGTCCTCTTGGCTTCTCTTTTAAGAGTATTTTATTTCAAAAATATTTTGTCCAGGGGCGCCTGGGTGGCACAGTGGTTAGGCGTCTGCCTTCCACTCAGGGCGTGATCCCGGCGTTATGGGATCAAGCCCCACATCAGGCTCTTCCGCTATGAGCCTGCTTCTTCCTCTCCCACTCCCCCTGCTTGTGTTCCCTCTCTCGCTGGCTATCTCTCTCTCTGTCGAATAAATAAATAAAATCTTTAAAAAAAATATTTTGTCCAAGAAAAGAAAACAAAATATGTTTTGTCTAGCAGTTTAGCTGTTTTGCACAAGAGTTGGTACAAATAATCTATTCTATCATTATCTGAAATAGGAAGTACAACAGTGACTCTTAGATCCTGTTTTGAATGTGAAGCACACAGGTGCTCCTGGGTCTTGAATGAGCAGATATGGGCTGTGGATCAGACGTTGCCTGAGAATCACAGAGGGGGAGTAGGATAGCTAGGGCTGCTGGGTGTCCATGAGGGTGGTGCCAGTTTGGGTTGCAGCTGTAGGGTAGTGGGAATCCACTCAGATGCTGAGTGAGGTGAAATCGCCAAAGTGACCCACAGATGTGAATTAGCCTCTCTCACTAAGGATCGAGTGAATTGTGATGAAGACCTCAAATCTACTGTTGTCATTAGAGAAGTTTGCCTCCACATACTATCTCTACAGCTGTGCCATTTATATTTGGCGGAGATGGGAATCGAAGGCTGACGTTTCAACTTTCTCGTGTGTCTCGTTTGATTTTTACAGAGGGATTCTTGTTTGTATTTGGGGGCCAAGATGAAAATAAGCAGACCCTGAGCTCAGGCGAAAAATACGACCCAGATGCAAACACATGGACGGCGTTGCCACCGATGAATGAGGTAAAATGTTCTTTTTCATTTGTTTGGTGGTGTGTCTTTCTTCCCTTTAGCACTTGCGTTTGTTTTGCATCTGTGTATGTGTAAGGAGAGAAATGGTGACCCTGCCACACACCCCCGCTCACTACACTAGTGCCCACCATCCCAGCTCTTCTCTCTGTGCCTGCCTTTGGTCCATCAGACCTCCTCGTGGTTCCTCAAACCTACACACGCTCTTGCTTTGGGACCTTGTGGCTCTTGTGCCTCACTCCTTGCTTCCGTTGGTGTTTGTCCATGCGGGGCTTCCCAGGGAGGCCTTCCCTCCCTCCCCTCAGTTCTCCCATCTCTGCCCATTTTCTTTCTCTTCATACCACGCGGCACCTTCTCAAATACTGGGTATTTTTTAATTGTTCACGCAAACTGCTTGATGGCTGGTGATTTTGTCTGTCTGCTGAGGGCTCTGTCTTCAGTGCTAGAATAGCACTGGGCACAGAGGGGTTGGCAGGGACACTGAGCAAGCGTTTGTTGACAAATGACCCCTCAGGCTTTTGTCATTCCAGTTGGCCATAGCAGGAGCCTGGCCTCCCCACGCCTCTCCTCACCTCAGGCAGTGCTCTTGCTTTGGTTCTTCCTTATCTTTTTTTGTTGTTGGTGTTTGTTTTTGTTTGTTTTTTGTCTTTGTCTGACATTTAAAAAAATTTTTTTTTATTATACGTTAGTCACCATACGATACATCATTAGTTTTTGATGTAGTGTTCCATGATTCATTGTTTGCGTATAACTCCCAGTGCATCATGCAATACGTGCCCTCCTTAATACCCATCACCGGGCTAGCCCAATCCCCCACCCTCCTCCCCTCTGAAACCCTCAGTTTGTTTCCCGGAGTCCATAGTCTCTCATGGCTCATTTCCCCCTCTGTTTACCCCCCCCCTTCACTTTTCCCTTCCTTCTCCTAATGTCCTCCCTGCTATTCCTTATGTTCCACAAATAAGTGAAACCATATGATAATTGTCTTTCTCTGCTTGACTTATTTCACTTAGCGTAATCTCCTCCAGTTCCATCCATGTTGATGCAAATGTTGGGTAATCATCCTTTCTGATGGCTGAATAATATTCCATTGTACATATGAACCACATCATCTTTATCCACTCGTCTGTTGAAGGACATCTCAGCTCCTTCCACAGTTTGGCTATTGTGGACATTCCTACTATGATCATTGGGGTGCATGTGGCCCTTCTTTTCACTACATCTGTATCTTTGGAGTGAATACCCAGTAGTGCAATTGCTGGATCATAGGGTAGCTTTGTTTTTAACTTTTTGAGGAACCTCCACATTGTCTTCCAAAGTGGCTGTACCAACTTGCACTCCCACCAACAGTGTAAGAGGGATCCCCTTTCTCCACATCCTCTCCAACATTTGTTGTTTCCTGCCTTGTCAATTTCACACCCACTTGGAAACACTTAACTGTAGCCATTGCTAAACACAGATAAGTTTTGTTGAACCATAAGGTAATAGTTCTTGCTGTTGTGAGCTATGGTGAGTAAAAAATGGTGATTCCACCAGTGAATTTATCATGCAGGTAATTCCCTTGTTCCGAATAAGTCCTGGATTAGGTTCTGTCTCTTGTGACAGAAGGATGAGCTGCTAGGGAAATCACAGATGTCTGAGAGAGATGGTTTTGAGCATGGCACCGCTGTAACTCTAGAATGTGACATTATCTGTGATTTTTATTAAATGCTTGGATATATGCTTTCAGTCTGGTAGTTGGCCTTTTATGTACAGAGATCTTTGATGTCTTTTCAGCCACGACATAATTTTGGAATTGTGGAGATAGATGGAATGCTGTACATTTTAGGAGGAGAGGATGGTGAAAAAGAGCTAATATCCATGGAGTGTTACGACATTTATTCTAAAACCTGGACAAAGCAACCTGATTTGACCATGGTTAGAAAGGTGAGAACCATATCTTGTGATTACACATTGGGTTTTAAAGTTAGCGTTTCTTCTTTGCCACATAAGCCTCTTAGTACCATCAATAGTGTTGAAAGAATGGAGGTTGTTGAGTTCTGTTGCTGTCGGGGGCTTGCCTTCGTTGTCATCAGCCGTACAGCAGGACAGGAGATGGAGTGTGTGTGAGAGTGCACCCTGATGGAGGGCTCTGCGCTGCACCGCCATGTCCACGCCCGTGCTTGGCAAACGCTTGGTGAGTGCACTCACCTAGGAAGCAGCCAGGTCTTGTAACCCTATTTTCTTAATCATCGTGCAGGCTCGAGGAGAAACAGTCAGCAGGTAAGCATGGCCATTTGGCCTTGAGTAGAATGAAAACATGCCTCCTGTTAGCTGTTTAGAGCACGGTCTGTCTTATTCCCATTCCCTGGTGTGGGAGGGAGGGGCTTTTCTTCACACCGAAGCTTCGTCCGGTCCTCTGGATATTTACACCTCAGGTGCTGTGCTCCTGCTCTGTGCTCAACTCAGTTGGAGCAGGAATCGAGTGACATGTTGCTCGACAGAATCTAAATCTTGGAATCTTCAAATAGTGGTGGAAGAACAGAAGGTCTGGAAAGTTCCTTCAATAATTAGGGTCATTTACGTATCTCACTGAGCGCAGTCGTGTCACATGGAGTTAACAGTGCGTGTACTACCTCCTCTTCTCGTTTTTAAGATCCTGTCTTCGTAGTATTGAAAATACCATAGTTTTACTACTAGAAATCAAACCCTTTCCTAGACACCCTACAGTGCTCTCCAGACTAAAGTTAGTTTTTGTCTAATGTGAATAATAAGTGTTGCCTCCCCAACTCTCGCTTTCTCCTTCTAGATCGGCTGCTACGCGGCTATGAAAAAGAAAATCTATGCCATGGGTGGAGGGTCGTATGGAAAACTCTTCGAATCTGTGGAATGTTACGACCCGAGGACCCAGCAGTGGACTGCTATCTGTCCGCTAAAGGAGAGAAGGTACAAGAACGTGGATATGAAAGGCTCCCCCTTTCTTTCAAATGAACTTTTCACTTGACTTGGCATTTGGTTTCTATAAAAGTAAATAAATAATCCATTTCCTAAAAGGAAGACCTACATATTCATGAAAGCCTGAGTGTTGCAGAGTTAAAACAAGCAGAAGCAGAGTTAGGGAATCGGCCTTGAGTTGTAAATCCAGTCGCTGATGTGCTCCGTGTGGCCTTTCAGATTTGGAGCCGTGGCCTGTGGCGTGGCCATGGAGCTGTACGTGTTTGGGGGAGTCAGAAGTCGTGAGGACATCCAGGGGAGTGAGATGGTCACTTGCAAGTCTGAATTCTACCATGATGAGTTTAAAAGGTAAGTATGAGAGGTTTCACGTAACTTGTACAACTTTTCCTTTCTGCTTTCAGATTCATGTCTTAGATTTGTTTAGTTTTGTTTTCAGCTTACTTGACAGAATTATCTTGTCTGTTTAGAACATAAGCCTGATGCCAGCTAGAGATTTCAGCAGAGATATCAGAAGTATTCGTAGCTTAAAACCATAGAAAAGTGTTTCTGAAATCTGTATCAGACCTTGACCCTTGGTTGTTTAAAATCATTCATTGGCTCCTTATGGCTTCTAGGAGAAAGTTTAAACTCCTTAACCTAGCACATATGGCCTTCTGTGATAGGGCCTTTCTCTGTTCTTTTTGCTACTGATCAACACAAATGCTTCACTTGAGTTACACTGAGCAACATTTTCCCTGCAAAGCATGTTATGATTATCTCGGCTCTGTGCTTTTGTACTACTCCTTTTCCTAAAATTTGCCTTCCAATATTTATCCTGTTAATATAGCCTCTTCCAAAACTGTGCTTAATTATCACTGCCTAGAGAAAGCCTTCTCACACCTCCCAGTCTGGTTTAGGCTCCTGTATCTGTGATCCCATAAAATTCAGTTCATGTCTCTTGCATTGTAATCGTTAACATAAGATTCCTTTTTTTCTTTAAGATTTTATCTGTTTGAGAGAGAGATCACGAGCAGGGGGGAGGGGTAGAGGGAAAAATAGACAGTCCTGAGCAGGGAGCCCAATACAGGACTCGATCCCAGGACCCTGGGATCATGACCTGAGCCAAAGGCAGACATTTAACCAACCGAGCCACCCAGGCACCATAACCATAAGATTCTTGAGGGCAAGTTTCGGCCCAGCTGTCTGTGGATCCTAGCTTCAACATCAGACCTGGCCTGTGTTAGACGCTTAACAAAAGGTTGATTCAGTGGATAAAGTCTGGTGTCACAGAGTCTTAAAACATCTGGCACGTTGCTGGACTGGTTTTGTAGAGTGGGCACCCTCCTACCAACCTCCTTCCCTTCTCTCCTCTCACACGTTTCATTGTGGTAACCACTAAACGGGACTATCCAAATCTTGGAGGGAAAAGGTCATGTGAAAATTCATCTTGTTACAGTATTTCAGTCCTGTTACCAGAAGGGGGTGCCGTAAGGCAATGTTTAATTTCATACTAGTTTAGATTAGGGCAACCGATGAGCAGTTACCAAGACTTTACAGATACATATAAATGTTACCTAACTTTTAATGTATTTTAAATTGAGGATATTTGCATAGCCTTTCTTCCCCCATCAATTATAGGAGTAGGCCATTTTAAGAAAATTTATTAGACAAAGTATGAGAGCAGTTTAGAAAATATCTGCTGTGGTGGGGATGGGGGCAGAATTTCAGACTTTTCTGCATTTCTCTTGATATATTACTTTGAGGGTTGACTGTCCAAGGTATAATAAGCAGTGGTCAGTGTGTTTGGTCCCTGATGAAATACTGACCTGTGCCGTCTTCATAATGACTGAGTTACTCTTTGGGCAGTGTGAGCTAGAGGCTGCCACTTGTTTGCTGCAGGAATCAAGGCTACTTATGCCTCACCTTTCCCTATCCCTGTTGTTTATAGGACTTAAGTGTGGCTGCAGAGTTTCTCAGTCTGCCCTTGATATGTTATCAGTTGCTAGAACTTCTATATTTCTGTCAGGTTGTTTCATACTAATAGTTGATAAGCTTTCAACGTAAGTGTATTACTTGCTTTCAGTTCATAAGTATTGGACATAAGAATATGGCTCCTTCCTTGCTTATTTAAAAGCTCTTCCAAATACATTCATGGATCATTTGTTTCCTTGATGCTGAGCTGTCCAATGTTAGTTTTTAAAGTAAGCTCTAGGCCCAACGTGGGGCTTGAATGCAAAACCCTGAAGATCAAGAGTCTCATGTTCTATTGACTGAGCCAGCCAGGGGCCCACCAATGTTAGTTTTTAAATAATAGAATGAGGAGAGCTTAATTTCTTTTGTCAGTATGATGTATAGGATTCTTACTTGTTTGGGTGACGCTAGACACATACCTAACAGTAAATGCCATGTATTAACTCATTTGTAACTCATTCAGTCTTCAGAACAACCCTCTGAGTCCCTATGTGCTCTTTTTATTTCTCTTGTAAACCAAAACACAGAGAGGTGAAGGAATATGCCCAGAGACACACAGGTAGCAAGCAGCAGAGCTGGAATTTGAACTTGGGCACTTTGGCCCCTGAGGCCACCTTTTCAGCCACCACACTACATCACATTAAAAATACAGGCTTTCCCATAAATATCCATAGGAAGAAAATAACATATAGCAGTACTTTATTTCTCAAAAGAGCAGATGTTTCCAACTATGTTATATTTGCGTATTGTGGAAACTGTTGCCAGATGGGCAATCTGTATTAGTTTGGAGACCATTTATTGTTTTTAAGTAATCTCTTGTCTTTCCTGTCTTTGTTCCCTATTTTTAGGTTAAAACTTTCCTGGAAAAATGCCATATCTTATTTTCTGTGTTTCTAACCAAAAACAAAACTGTTTGAAGGAAAGCAAAAAATTGCCATAAGTTCTATCACATCATAGTAACAACTTAATAATATATCCAGAATGACAGGCAGCTCTGTTTCTGTTCCCGGTGTCCCTGCTCTTCTAATACCACCATCCTCCCAGTTATCCATACTTTAAAAAGCTCATCTTTGATTCTCTCTCGTGCTTCACATCTCATCAGTTGCCAAGTCTCATCTTCTTTCTTAGACTCCGGAATATTTTCCACATCACCCACTTTCATTTCTCTGCTCCTGCCCTACCATGTTCACTTTCCCATGTGTGCAATGACATTAGCCTTCTAACCAGTTTTCCTGGCCTGTTTGTGTTTGAAAGATTAATCGGACTTTGGTCATTCCATTCTCCTGCTGGAAATTCTTGGTATTTCCCCATTGCTTACCAAATAAAGATAATAGTATGTAGCTTCCTGCTTGGGTCCTCCATCGTCTGAGGTTAAGAGAAATGTTCAGTCTTTTCCGGGCTCTTCCTTCCCATGTCCTGCACTCCAGCTCCCTTCTTAACCCATCCTGTGTTTGACTGTCTCCATGCACATGCTTAGCCCGGATGACCCCCTTTTGTTTCTCTAGAACAGTCATGGTGACTGTTGAAGTCAAGACCTGTCAGTTTCATCTTTTGGTCCCTGAATGTATAATTGAACAGACATACTTGACAATGGGCAGAATCCCCATGTTGGTTCTCCGACCCGTGGGGTGGGGGCCATTATGGTAGGAAGGGCTGCATGGAAGTCTCTGTAACTTTCCTACGAAGACAGAAAACCAAAAGCAGTTCTACATCCTTGAGGAATTTACAGAAATTAGTGCCACCATCAAACCCTTGAAAATGCAAGAGTGGAGCTACCTTTCATATCCCCACTTAATTCACTTAGAAAAAGTAGAAAAGTCAGATGGATTTTGGAAAATAACCATATGCTTTCATAAACATAATTCGGTGGTTACACTGACCACAGATTTAGTCCCAGATGTAGTGTCTTTCTCCAGATGTTGTATCTTTATGCAACACGGACTCTGGCCTTGGTGTGCGGCTCTTGACCCAGCTAGTGCTTTTTCTCTGTACCAGTTTGCAGGGACCACCAGAAGCAGTTTGCTTTTTCCTAGCAGGGCCAACAGGACCCCTGCACTGTCTGGCCTCAGGGCTGTGCCAGTTCTGCTGTCTCCGTATAGGTAGCATATGTTAGTCCAGGGAGATCTTGATCACCTTGGTATTCCGTTAAAGCATCATATCAGTCTGCCTATTGACATTATGGTGTTTGGATCGATGGTTAGGAGGTAACAAGTACTGCAGATGCCTTTGTAAGACACGGGGAGCTGAACTGCACTCCTGAGCAAATCCGTTTCAGTCATGGTCCAGTCAAGAGACAGAAACCACACCAGTAATCTCAGCAGGGAAAATTTAATTCACATAATTATTACCTAGTAAGAGGTGGTTAACGATGAGTGCAGAAATAGCTACTGTAGGAAGCAAAGCTACAACTACCTTTAGGGCTGAGGGAAGTACCCTAAGAAGGAGCAAACTGGGAAGAGATCTCCCCACCCTGCAAGGGTGTGGTGTGGCCGCTGCATGCAGGGCGCTGCCTGTTGGGTGGCAGAGGACCTTGCTGAAGGCAAGCACCTCTGGGTATCCTGCACACTGCAGGCAGCAGCCTGTGGGAGGAAGGAGAAAGGCAAGCCAACCCCAGGAAAGAAGCCCTTTGCACTACCCAGCCTTGCAGTCCCTCTGGCGCCCTCTACTGGCAAAGCCTACCACTGCATTTATCTTTTCAAGGCTGTTCATTTTCTCCACTGTTTTGCATTTCTTTGGTTTCTGCTCTTGTCTATATTATTTCCTTCTTTTTACCTTCTTTGGGTTTATTCTGTTCTTCCTTTCCCAGATTCTTCAGGTAGAATTTTAGATTTCTTCATTTCTTTACTGAAATCTCCACCTTTTCATCCTAAGCATGTTTCCCTTTCTCTTTTGAATGTAGTTCTAGTAGCCGGGTTCAGGTCCCCGCCTGATAGATAAACTAGCATTCGGTCATCTTGGAGTTGGCGTCTATGTATGGTTTGTTCCCTTGAGAATGGGTTCTCATTTTTCAGGCTTTTCTTTTGTTGAATAATTCTGGGTTGCATCCTGAATGGCATGTTGTCGGGGCCCTAAAGTCTTCTCGTGCTTCACAGTGTCGCACTGAGAGTTCTACCAGGCCACGCACCTGGTTAGACTCCTGGCAGGCTGTCACAGCTGCGGTGCACGGCAGCTCAGACCTCTCTCTGGCTCTGTAAGCCAGCCTCCGTTACAAGCACTCATGGTTCCGGGTCAGTCAAAGACTTGAGACAAGTGTATGCATATAAAATGAGGCATCCTTCTCTGCATCTCATCTTTCTGAGACTTCCATACGCTCTGGAGATTCTGGTTGCCTCAAGACACTCTGCCATGATGGCAGTGGCCACAAAGACAGCAAGTCTTCTCTAGGGGTTCCAGCCACCTGGAGCTGCCGGCGTCATTGGCCAAAGCTGCCAAAGATCCAGAAACTCCCTCCGTGTGGGTTGCTTGTTCAGCTTTCACTTTCTTTCTCAAATCTGCCTGCTTTTGCTCGTCTTCAGAGGCCTCTTTGTATCTGGTCCAGAGTTTGTAGCTGTTCGTCACAGGAGGATCAGTTTGTTAAGGGCTTCTTTCTCCCCTCCGGAACCAGAAACCTCTCTAAAGCTCCCTCTATCTTTCCTTCTCTCCAGTTGATTGCCCCCCACCCCCCGCCTTTTTTCCCCTTCTACTCTGCTCTTGCTGAAGCTCGCTGCTACAAGCCAGGCTATATTCTAGTCTTCGCAAGGAACATTGCTAATTCTGAGTTACCAGAGGACACGTCCTCACAGCCTCAAGTCCTGATAAGCCCATGTTTGAAATCATTGTAACTAAAGGCATACTATTGCTTTGTGCATTACAAACATGACTGCCACGTAGCGATGCCCGCTCTGTGCTGAATGATATGTCAGGTTCTTTACACTGGCCACTTCCTTTCATCCCCAAAAGTCATTGGTTGTTAGTGGTAGTGTTCGGGCTCCCCACTTTACAAATGACAGCTAAATTGTCCACGGTCATCAAGGTGGTAGATGTCCGAGAAGGAAGCTGTAACCATGTGCCTTTTATACCTGTTTTAAAAGTAGCAGCTAAATACGTGCTGCAGTTAAGTTTTTGTGTTAGTTTCATTTCATTTGAAGCCTCAGCGTTATATGAAATACACCACCTAGGATTATTTTTCTGAAACCTGGGAACTCTGAGTCATTGATGTGCTTTGGACCAAATTTGGTAGATCATCTACACAGACTGATTTCTTGAGCTTTGTGTAATTATTCCAGGGAGGAATAATATGAAATTCTCAACTCTACAAAATTATGCCAAAATATTGTTGTGTCCTCATGTGCTTTTCAGTAAACAGTCTAGTCATAGATGCTCATTTAGAAGTGCCAGCTACCCTCGCGAGCACACATGTGGCCCCATCCATCACGGATTCGCCCAGAAGAGTTGTGTTGTCTCTCCACCAGGGTCAGGCCTGGGTGTAGGGCTCAGCCTCAGACAAGGCCTGGGGACACTTCCCGGCTTCGTTTGATTCAGAACCTGGGAAGAGTTTAAATGTCAAGGTTTATATATTTAGGTTTAGCCCTAAAGACATAAAATGTGAATAAACCAGTTATTGTAGTTTGACGTTTTCAAACATTTTCTTTCAAAGGCCTATTCAGGTCCCCATTTTTACCTTTCCGTGAGAGCTCTTGAATTTGTTCCTTCCCCTATGTCTTAGAGACATACTGAACCTGGGGCCAAACTGTATTCCCAGTTCCAGCAAACTGCTGGATACCAGTCAGCGTTCAGAGGGAAGAGGACTACAATGCTGAGTGAAGGTGTTTCGAGTGTGGCAGCTGTCCACTAGCCCTGCTTCTGAGTCGTTGTGTGATCTTGGACAGATCATTTTGCTTCTGTGTTTCCTAGAGTTCAAAATATGGAAGCTGCTACTTTATAACAATCTGGGAAGAGTTCTTTGAAATAAAAGTGGTGTTCTTGGTAAAACAGTTTCACCTTTGTATTTAGCATCCCGATGCTCTAGGTCTAAGCACTAGATTAAGCCACTGGCTTCTCGGATACTTCCTAGCAGAGTTAGAGATACAGGAATAACGTCCACATGCCGTGTGCTCCAATAGCGAGTGGAGGCCTGGGCGCTGGGCGTTCTTGAGGGTTTAGATACATTCCCGAAGTCTGACTGGGGGCTGCTATACCCCAGCTATGTCGTTAGCTATTAAAAGGAAATTGTTTGGTCCAATGACCTTAAGTGAACATTATTATATAGCAGAATCTACGGTTGTTGTGGTGGTTGTTTTGGAATAATTTTACACTTAAAGAAAAGTTGCAAAAATAGAGTCCCCATTAAACCATTCACCCAGCTTTTCTTCATGTTAACATCTTACATAACCACAGTACAGATACCAAAATCAAGGTATTTGTGTTGGTACAATATTATTAAGTAAACGATGGTCTATATTCGAATTGCATCAGCTCGTCCACTACTCTCCTTTTCCCTTTGCTCTGGGATGCCGTGCGGTATCCGACAGCACACTGAGTTGTGCTTCTTTAATCTTTTTTAACCTGTGATGGTTCCTTGGTCTTTCCCTGCCTTTCATGACCATGATATTCTTGAAGGTAATTGGTCTGTGTTTTTATAGGATATCTCTTCATTTGGAGTTGTCTGATGACTTCTCATGACTAGGCTGAGGTTAGGCATTTTTGGCAGGAATACCATGGAGGTGATGCTCCCCCTCGAGGAGGATGTACTCTCTCCATGTCTTATTACTGGTGACGCTAACCTTGATTACCTGGTTAAGGTGGGGTCTGTTGGGTTTCTCCACTGTAAAGTTGCTGTTCTTTCCTTTTAATTAACAAATATCTTGGAAGAGATCATTGAGAACATGCAAGTACACCATTTCTTCTCACACTTTCACCACTAACTTAGCACCCGTCAGTGGACCCACCTGCAGCAATTACAACTGTGGTGGTTTCCTAATGCTGATCTTTCTGTTTCCCTCATTCTGTCTACATTTGTTAACTGGAATTCTGTAAAGAAGACCTGTCCCTTCTTCCTATTTTTTTAATGTATTGAGTTACTTACTGATATCAGTACGGGCTTGCGGATATTTATTTTATTTTGTGAGTTATAAATCCAATACTGGCGTTATTTTGTGGCTCAATTATTCTAGCTTTGGCCTTTGGGAACACCTTCCTATTAGCTCTGTGTCCTTTGGACACACCCCATCCTTCTTTAAGCACTTCCCTGTCTGGCAGCACAAGATGCTCCAGACTCATCTTGTATTTTCTCTCTCAGCTGGGGCATTGGCCACCTCCTTGTGGAGCCCTGGATCCTTTCTGTGGTTAGTAAATTGATTTTCAACGGAAGTGCCAAGGCAATTTAGTGGGGAAAGAAACATCTTTTCAGCAAATGATGCTGGAGCGACTAGATAGCTGTATGGAAGAAAAGTGAGCTTCTGCCTCATGCCATACCCAAAATTCAACTTGAAATGTATTGTAAGACCCGAACGTAAAAGCCGAAACTATGAAATCTCCGGAAAAAAGCATAGGAGGAAAACCTTTGCAACCTTGGAATAGGCAGGGATTTCCTAGAAGGACACAGAAAGCATGAACTATTTGAAAAAAATAAAATAAAAAAATAAACTGGAATTCATCAGAAATAAAAACTGTTCTTCAGAAGTCTCCATTAAGAAAATAAGATAATCGACAAGCTGGGGAAAATATTCATGATATATGTTGTATCTAACAAAGGACTTGTATCCCCAAAACAAAAGAATCTTGTAATTCAGTAGGAAGACAGAAAACCCAATTCAAAAAATAGGCAACTCTTTGAGCAGACATTTCACAAAAGAAGATAGGTGCAGTGGCCAGTGAGCACACACGGAGATAGGCATCCTCCTCCTCAGGGAAGCCCACACCACTAACAGCTGCGGTCAGAAAGCCCGACAGGAGTGAGAGCAGGCAGTAATGCTGAGCCGTTGGAATTCCCAGATGTTGCTAATTGGAATGCAGAATGGCACAACACTTTGGAAAATAGTGCAGCGTTTTCTTATCGAGTGGAATATACCTTAAAGCGTATAACCAATCAGTTCCGTGACATAGTATCCACAGAGAAGATTTGCAGTCCAGTGTCCACAGCAGCTTTATTCACCGTAGCCAAACCCTGGTGGTTACCCAGATGAACACAGGCAGGTGAATGGTTAAATCAATCTGGCCTATCCATATAATGGGATACCACTCACAAAGAAACGAATTATTGATGCAAGCATCCGTGTAGATGAATCTCAGGAACATGGTGCTGAGCAAAAGAAGCAGACTGAAAAGTGTGTGCTCTTTATATTTCAGTATCTGTGATGTTCTAGAACAGGCAAAACCAGTATCCATAGTGACAGGAAGGAACTCAGCGGTTACCCGGCAGTGGGGATGCGGGTTGAGCTGAACTGGCGCGGTGCCTAGTACTGTTGGCTCACGAAGGTTGGTTGTCTGCCTAGACCTTGTGGTCATCCTCTTGACTTCCTTGGTTTTGCCCGTGTGTTCGTTTTCAGGTGGATCTATCTTAACGACCAGAACTTATGCATCCCCGCCAGTTCCTCTTTTGTTTACGGGGCCATACCCATAGGAGCCAGTATTTACGTTATCGGAGATCTTGACACAGGTAAGAACGTTGTGGTGATGTTGCTGGATCTGTCTCCTGATGACTCCAAGGCACGTTGCCTCACCTTTGCTGCTTCTCACGGTCTAGGTACCAATTACGACTACGTGCGTGAATTTAAAAGAAGCACGGGCACCTGGCACCACACGAAACCACTGCTTCCGTCCGACCTTCGCCGCACTGGGTGTGCAGCCTTACGCATTGCCAACTGCAAGCTTTTCCGCCTGCAGCTCCAGCAAGGTTTATTCCGTATCCGTGTTCATTCACCTTGAAGAGGAGGCAGAGCAGAAGCAGAGCTCCTGACCAAGCGCACCGTAACACGGCTTTCTGCGAGGGGGACAGAGGTGGCCGCCGAAACTTGCTCTGTGTGCCGGGGTTTGTAATGGTAACTCTGCTGGTCTTACTCTAATGCTTAGAAGCCTGAGCTTCCGCTCTCGTTTGGGAGAACCCATAAATGTTGAAAAAGCTCTCTTGGAGGAATCCGTTCCTCCAGTTAGATGTGTCTGCAGACAAACAGAGGCTAGTCAGTGTCCAAAGGAGAAGGGAAGTGGGAATCGGTATCATGTAAAATATTGACGTTAAAGTCTGAAGGTGCATTTTCCCTGAAGGGAACTCCTATCTGAGTGACTGCGGTGTTCAAGTACCTGGCTTTGGTAAACAAACAAAAATCCGTATATGCAAATCAACATATCCAAACATACCAAGATTGCTTTTCTACTGCACTTGGAAGGAAATATCATGCCTAACCCTGCCCAACAAATTAAGGTTTGTGCCTAAAATGTTAGATTGGACTATATGCCAGTTAGTGTCCATTTACTACTAGTACTGTGTCCGAAGAATCTTTTTTAAACTATATTATCACGAATTGAAACTAAGATAAAATTTCTCTTTTATGACATTCTATCTTAGTCATCTAAAGGCTCAATAAATCCATGAGTCAGGTTGCAGCCCTCGTGTGAATTTAAGGGAAGTTGTTAACTTCTGTGTTAATTCAGATACATCATGCCATAATTTCTGGGGTAGTTCTCTTGGAGTTGTGAGGGATCTCATGCAGTGCCATTCCTCCTTGCAAATTATCAGAACCATTTTATAAACACGAGGTCATTAAGCAGAGTAGGAGATCTTCTAGAAGAAAGACCTAAGTCAGACAAATCATAAAGGTCTGCTGTGACTACAGAAACTGTCCAGATAAAATATATAGGGATCAAAAACTTCAATCTGTCCGAAAGCACACAAAGTCCTGTTTACTACTGTTTAGAATTGAAAACTTGTCTTAGAACGCGCACCTGCGTTAAGAATCTAGTCTTTGTAGCAGAATTTTCTCAGTGCTGTTCTCTAGCAAGAGTTTTACACAAATTACGTTATAAGTAAAGTTTGGCTGGTAGAATAAACTACCTCAATTTAATTTCATTCTGTTCATAGTAGAGCAAATTCATCTCTTCCTCCTCCCTCTGCCCTTTTCCCTCACTCCCATGTCACCCCATGCTACCCCACTTCCCATTGGGGGAAAAAGTCTGTCTTTAGTAGCACGTATCTTGTAAGATACTTTGTTTTCCATTCAAATTATGCCACCTTAGTGTGCAATCAGGGACTTCAAAGTGCTTGATTATGTCATAATTTGAATTTTATGCAATATCAGATTTCTAATCAATTTAATACAGAGCTCTTCATTTCTAATAGTTTTCTACAGCTTTTTTTTTCCCCCTCTTGGTAAATGGTTATAAGAAGCAGTATTTTGTCTTAATGATTAATAAGTGTATAAATATATCTTTTGGTTATAAATTTGAGAATAGGAGTTTCTTCTGGAAACTTCCTAGATGGTATGCTTGTATGCTATTAACAACATGCATATGAAACATCGGTTATGTTTCCCCACCCATGAATGGAAAAAAAGGGTAACCCCCTCTCTGCAGTTGTTTTTCTTACACCTGTTAGGAGTCAGTACAATGCTATAAGAGTTGCTGGAAGAAGGCTTGCCTGTGGGGGTTCTAGAGAGCGTTGTGTGTGGCAGAAGATCCTAGTAAGAGAAGGCATGCGGCGTTTGTCTTCTCTGTCAGAGACACTAGGCCACATTTGCCACACATTCACGTAATGCAGTCGAATTCGATGTATAAAGCAAAGCTGACCTTTTTCTTTATATTGTGTACCAGTCAGCTGTAGTCTGCACACCTTCCCAGTGATGCCTGGGATATCTTTTCATCAAAGCAAGCCACGTGGCCACCGCAAAGAAAGCAAACTTCTTTTTCCAATTAGATATTCATTTTTTAAGGGAAACAAATTGCTAAAAAAGTGAATTTTCTTTGGTAACATATCCTGTACAGAACAGAACCTTGGCCTTCAGAAGTTGCAGTGACTGATGTCCTGTGAAAGCCATGGCGGTCAGCAATTCTCTCTCTTTAATTTCTGAAGTTTAAAATTCTTCCCAGTCTACGCCAGGCCTCTCCAAGGAGACAGTTCATTGTTTAGGAGTGAATGGGTCCCTGTTGCAATATTTTCAGTGCCTGCATGACTTGGTCAATTCATTTTATAAAAACAGTTATTTTTTTAGTTTTTTATTCAGTTCATTGACACGGTAGCTGCAGAAATTAGGTAATGTTTTTTAAAATAAATTTGCCACATAATATGGGATGCTATAACCAACAGAAGCTGCTAAGTGCCAAACTGTTATTTTCCTATATATAATATATATATTAAAATATTATGTTGAAGTGTAGGCATATATTTAACTTTATTGTGTTCCAAAATTAATCATGACTTTTTTTGTAAATGACAGTTACTTCAGTATTGTGAAATAAATTTTAACTCATTTCATGCAGGTTTGTTTTAACATTCCACTTATGCCTTGAAACATCTTTTCTTGATAAATTTTTAATACTTCTTTTTCATAAGGCACTTTTACCAGGCATAGGTTGGAACTGGCAGTTGAGGATAGATCTTAAAATTTTAAATAAAATACCTTTGGGGGAAGTGCAATGTATTTTCATTATCCCTCCAACAGAAGGAAAGTTGTCTCAGGTTAGAGTCAGTGAATACTTAAAGGATCTCTCCTAGACTGCAGTCTAAAATAGGCTTGTTTGTTTGTGTGTTTAACGCATCCAAATACAGATTTTTCGAAGAGGTGTTTAATTTAAAATGAAGTGTTTTTTGTGAGTGTGTGAGAGTGCTTGTATCCTGTGAGAGGGAAAAGTGTGAGAGAGGGAGAGAATGTGTGTGTGCTATTGTGATTCGGTATATATGTTTACTTTTTCAATTGTAGTTCCAGACTACATACATTACTGTCTCCTGGTGCTTCGGATAAACTCTTGAGCCCGTGGCCCTTCAGTTTATACTACTGTGTTAAACTCACATCGGGTAACAATATTCATAGAGTTGTAGTTTGTAGGAGGTTTTACTTGGTGTTTGCATTTCTTTAGTGAGATTAAAAACAGTGTTTACCAACTAGTATAGTTGGTAGGCTATAAAGATTTGGCCCAAGAAATGTTTTAATTCATTGTTTCTTTCATAAGTTCTTTATTTCATTGCTGTGAGGAACTGATAGCTAACAGTAGGCTTTGCTCAAACTGCGACAACCAAAAAAGAGTCTTTGGGCGGTGATGGATGGTATACTCTTTGTACTGAAGTGTCTTGTTGTATCGCCACTTCAACGATGATTTGAAGGTGCCATTTTTATAATTTATAACGGGGTAGGTTCTCTAGGTAGCATACAGGAAGCACGTCCTTATATTGACCTGGGAGAGATAGGGCTGTCTTTGCTGTGGTGCCTCATTACACATGGTAGTAAGTTAGGTTTTTAGAGAAATTCTTTAACTGCCTTGGTCAATTGGGGTTCCATTTGGTGCATTCTTACCTACTTCAGTGTACCAAACCAAAAAGTTTTCCAAGGAGTGCTAAAAACACTGCAGTATTTATTACCTTATTGCTGGCCTGCTTGATTCCAGAGGAGAGCCTCCTGTAGTCAGATGAAGACATTTGATTATCTGGGGAAAGAATGAGGTGGCACTTGGCATGGATTTAAAAGGTGCTGGAACCCCCTTTAAAAGCACCTGGTGGGAGAGAAGGGTGAGACTGCCTTATTCTGTGGCTGCCCCTCACATATTTGAGCCTTTGGGGAGCCAGGGAGAGAGAAGACTCTGATTAGTGCAGAAAAGCTGCCCTGGGTTTAATCAGCAAATGCTTCTAGAGCACCCATCAAGAATTCTGTTTGGATTTCTGGGGAGCTGTCACGCTGCCCTCTCTCTAGATCATAAACTCCTTGTGGGCAGCGACCCTGTCTTGGCCATCTGGTAATCCCAGTGCTTGGCGCATAGCAGGTAGTCAGTAAATGGTGGGCCACCGCATACAGTACCCTTGTAATCAAAGCGATGTTCTTCACAGGATTGAGAAGTCCTCTCCATGACCGACTTATTCTGCTTGATTTTAAATGAGAAACTTTATACACAGATGGGCTGGTCTCATAGAGTAAGAAATTAGTACAGAATAAAAAATGCAAAGTGCCTGACATATGGACACAGACCTCTGTGGTATTGATATGTTCTGTACGATTTGAGGGACCGTATCCTCAGCACACCTAATGCCATTTATCACATTTAACGTTGGGTTTTATTTATGGTTTTTTATATGTGGCTCCAAGCCTTTTCCGGAACATACTGCTTTGATCCTCACGTCTCCGTGATGGGTGCAGCGCCCCCCGCCCTTAGAAGAGCAGTCTCTGAGGCCCAGTAGATGTGGCCCCGTTTCCCACCTCACATGTGAGTAGAAACCAGAAGCAGAATCCGGGTCTTTGTATTACCATTTCACTGTTCAGCCTCTCAGACTCCCACTTAATTTTCTAGGCATACAAGTATTTTTAGTCATAGAATAATCATTTGTGGTACAACTTAAGCCCCCAAACATGTCCTTCACAAGTTACACAGATATAAACTGAAAGATCTTTGGTTTTCTTTGTCAGTTAGCTATAGGAAATTTAAGAATTTATTAAGGTCGTAAGAACAGAAATACTAAGTATTTGTGTTCGGCAGAGAAGTACTTTTTCCTTTTAAAGATCTAAAGCTTCATTTATATTGCTTTTCTTGCCACATCTAATTAGGGAAAAAAGATTGTGTCTAGAATGTTGGAGAAAGTATTTTGCTAGCTTTCTAATAGCCCTTGAAGTACTCTTTCTAGCCAGTTGAGAAATTACAGAATGTAGGTATAAAATTGAGGGATGACCCACTTGCCCATAGTGGAGAAGAACATGGAATCAGGGTGAGGTTTCGCTGCCTGCTGGTGATAAAGTCAGTAGCATTGAAATAGACACTTCTGCTACTGTTTTGGCAAGCCAACTGGTAAAACTTGTAAAACTTTTGTATTTTTCGGAAGTGGTTCTATTTTAAATCTTAAATCTATCTCAGCCTTGTCTCATGGCCATCCTTGTGTTTACGTGACATCTGAGGAACTCAGTTATGCCTCTGTGTTCTTTGGTCTAAGCGCACACAGTTGAGGAAGGTTTGTTTGCCTTCCATACTGTCGCTGAAGTTCTCTGAGTGACTGGGTCTTTAAACTTCTCCCCTTCCTCATCACATCGCATATGTGATAAATAAAACAGCATTGCATAATTACCTAGGGGGAAAGACCTGTCGCCTTCTCTTTTCTTTTTCTTTCTTTTTTTTTTTTTTTTGAGATAAAAACTTAATACTTTAAAATTGCTGCTCAGCCAAAACTTAGGCTAATTATAGTTTTCAATATTGATGTCCTCGTGGCCCAACAAAGCTGCTGTAAATTCTTCAAGTCACTGTGATGTGCATTAGAGAAGTTAGAAGCCAGAGGAGGAAGGCAGCCCACACGGCCTGGGTGTGCGCTGCCTTCACATCAGGC
Source organism: Ailuropoda melanoleuca (assembly GCF_002007445.2). NCBI lineage: Eukaryota > Metazoa > Chordata > Mammalia > Carnivora > Ursidae > Ailuropoda > Ailuropoda melanoleuca. The sequence continues at coordinate 74,880,504 of NC_048229.1, forward strand.
CGTTCCCATGACCCGTATGAATATGTGGCCACTTCAGATCATTCAGACCCCAAGCAGATGCAGGTTCAACTTTCCTTCTGGTCGGCAAATTATATTTATTAGACCTTTATTTTTTAGCAATTCCATACAAATGATGGGTTTTAAAATACCTTATTTTTATTGTTCCTACTCCTCATTACAAGTAAGGCATACGTTAGAGCCTTGGGTTGCATTTTTTCCGGTCAGACCTGTGAACTTGGTATAAATATGACTATACGTAGCTCTCTTTATCATGTTTCCTGTTTAATTGGATGAGAATTGCATGCACTTATTCCCTTGTTCTTTTTGTTTATAGGAAAAGCTCTGTTCTCGGCTACCTCATTATGTAGTGTTGTGCTTGATCCTCTGCCAATTTAGGAGAATTCAACACATTCTGTCCTTTAACAAAAGTCTGGAAGCAAGCAGCGGGCGGCCTTGAGGAATACAATTCTCTAAGGCATATTTTCCATTTTACTACTTTTTTTTTTTTTAAATAGGCACTTTTAATCAGGAGGAACAATCATTCTCCTAGAGCTGCTGCAAAGTGATTACTTGAAACTCAACTTGAACTTTCTTTAAAGAGTCTTTAAAAGACTATGTTTTCATAACGTAGAAAAGTAGTATATTTAAAACAACACTGCTACGTAAAACAGAGGGCTTACTCCCCATCCTGTTAGGATCAGACAGGAGAAGGTGTCTATGTGGACTCTAACCCAGCGTTTGGAGTTTAGATGCTTGGGGCTACTGTGTTTCATTGTCAACAAGGTGCTACTGTGAGTGGTTTAAGGAGCTATTTAAGAGTGTTTTCATGAATTTTTTTCCCCAAGAATCTTTAATTTTGATGAAAATAGGGGCTTATTAGTAGATTCCTCTTCTCTTTCGGTTCTGATAATCTAGGGTTTTAAAATGAAATCTGAAAGTGTTTCCTAAGTACAGGGTTGAGGTTGACCAAACAGCACGGAATGGCATTATACTTAAAGTCATTGAGTGATTGGATTTGTTCTGAGCATCAGTGGAACGTGCCTTCTCCACGTGGCTCTGTCCTCGCCAGCGTCTGTTAGCTTCCCTGGTCAGTCAGTTAGGGGGAGCCGTGAGGCCCACCGATTCCTGCAGTCAGACCTTCCCTTCCCAGAGTTGTTGCACACGGGAATCACCCAGCATCCCCAGTGCCCAAAAGAGTTATGTCCGTTCCTAAAAACCTAGTGTACTGGGAATAGCTTAGGGACCAGGTAAAACCTAACAACAGAACTGTCACTGTGCTCTCACATAACCTAGTTTTCCAGCCTGTACTTTTTAGAGCAAAAGGCAGAGTTTCTCCCCATATGACAGTACGTCAGCACCACGTGGGGCTGGCAGCAGGCATGAGACATTTCCCTAAGTGGTTTCCAAGAGAACCTAAACTTACCGCCTTAGAGCCCCAACCTTTTTATTTCAGTTATTGTGAGGAAAACGTGTGTAAATACTGTGTACTTTCCCAAGCAAACCCAGTAGCTACAAGCATGCGCGGGCCGTGGTGCCAGGTGCAGGTGGGTCAAAGACTAGTACCACAGAATGTGACCTTCAGGAGCCCTTCATCCCTGAAGATCAGAGATGTAATGAAGGTGAGAACACAGGCCCGCCGTGGTTGAGCCGTAACCACTGCCTCCGTGGCCGCTGATTGTGTGAGCCCCGGGGTGGGGGGACGTCACTGCCCTCGCTGCGTGTCCTGGCCTTTGCACTTCCCCATTCAAACGTCTGCTGCCACAAGGTCTATAAGTAAATGGATATATATGTTGATAAAATGATTTACTTTCTAGACCCGTGCCACTGCTCTCCTTCCGCTGCTCTGATATTTGAATTCAGGATGATTGTATAGAGCTGAACCATCCCATAATACGTGCTTGGAGTATTTAGAGTTGTTTTAAATAACCCTCAATTCAGAATTTGCCTAATGAAGCCTTCTAATAATACTTAGAACTCTTTACCAAAGTTGAATCTTTCTTTTTCCCCTAAGATGTCACAAGTAGCAACCTATACTAGTCAAATAAACTGGAGATATTTTAGATCTTGGTTTGAGATCATTATACCTATTCTCTCTTAACTTGGATGCTATGTGAAACTTAAGCCAACAAACAAAATTTGTGTTACAAATGTGTGTGTGTGTGTAGAACTTTTGCACCTTTAGATAAAGTAGGGTTATTTAAGAAAATGATACGGAAAGTGAGCTCCTTAACCCTTCCATACAGTCACTTCCTCTCCGGTTCCCACCGTGGGACTGGCAGATGTGGCAGCATGAAAGACATTCTGTAAAGTCATTCTCACGCTCTCTCTGTGAATAAGAAAAGGAAGGAGAAACAGGGCTGACCATGCTGAGAACTGGACGGAACAGCTGTGCCAGAAGCGCTGCCGCGAACGGCCGTAGGTGTTGTGGCTATTTGTAACGCTTTTCTTAGTGACCTGTATAAAAAATCTAGAAGGCCGAGAAAAGTGCTGGGAGGGATTAAGTGTTGGGTGTGAGGGTCCACAGCACCGTGACAATCTAATAAATGGCTAAACAGAGAGTCTTACATCCAGGTTCAGAAAAGATAGTTTCTAAATGAAAAAGAAGAAAAAAGGGGTGGGGCGGGAAGTCACCGATAATTTGAACCTAAGCCAACTGTTTAAAAACAAGAATAGGGGGGCGCCTGGGTGGCACAGCGGTTAAGCGTCTGCCTTCGGCTCAGGGCGTGATCCCAGTGTTATGGGATCGAGCCCCACGTCGGGCTCCTCTGCTGTGAGCCTGCTTCTTCCTCTCCCACTCCCCCTGCTTGTGTTCCCTCTCTCGCTGGCTGTCTTTATCTGTCGAATAAATAAATAAAATCTTTAAAAAAAAAAAAAACAAGAATAGGGGCGCCTGGCCGGCTCAGTCGGCAGAGCATGTGACTCTTGATCTCAGGGTCGTGAGTTCAAGCCCTGTGTTGGGTGTAGAGCATACTTTAAAAAATAAATTAAAAAAAAAGAATAGTGTTTGTGTGTGGGACTGGTAGCCAGAAAAGGAAGTCTGTTCTGCTACTTCGTCCACCGGCTGCACTGGATGGGCACCGGGACCACGGCACGTAGCTGCCAGTTCCAGGGGCCACCATTGGAGAGGCCTAAGGCTCTGGCCTGTGGGACGTCTTAAGAACGAGCAGGTGTGCGTGGTTCAGGCCAGCAGCAGACATTGAGACAGAGTGGCCTCATGGTAAGATGGGGGCCCTCCAAGGCATCAAGTGCTTGTCTCTGAACATGCTCCCTAGGCGAGTCCTTGCAGCTGCGACCAGTGGCATGACTGCATCGGGGAGAGGGCTGTTGCTTTCTGGCAGGATACTGGTCACCGTTCCCAGAGCTCCCTGCAGACAAACATTTTAGTTAAAAAGTGGGGGGGGTGAGTTTGTACTTCAACACTGATTTTGAGAAGAGTCTTTGTTCCTTTCAACCTGTGCTCCCTCTCCTTTCCTCCCTGTCCACCTCCTGTCTGTCCGTGGCCTCCTGACTGTGAAGCCATGGCCTTCTTCAGCAGACCTTTCAGAAATAGGCACTGTTTTAGTGATTTCCATAAAAGCATATTGTCAAATAGAACAGGGATTTTTGCTTTTTATTTACTTCTTGCTTGAAATCTGTTGGTGCCTCTGCAGAGGTAAGAAAGCTGGTAGGTGAAAATTGCATTCTTTCAAGTAGGGCCTAGGTGACGGAGGCCAGGGGTGCTGTCAGGGGGGCTCGTGTGCTGGGCCCATTGGGCTGGCCGACCTCCTCGGGCCCCTTCCAGCTTGATAGAGTCTTGTCGTCCTTTGAGAAGAGTTTTCAAGCGATCTGATTCCTCTTGTGGTTTTGCTTTCCCTCTTCTATGAAGGCACAGGCAGTCTTAGTCCTGGAGGGAAGGGAGGAGGGAGGCCGCCCCTCACTCTGCGTGTCTCTTCTGGCCCCACTGGCCTTGGCAAAGATCTGCCCCAAAACAGAGGAACCAGGCGTCAGCCGGGGCATGCCCCCAAGTGCTCGGGAGGAAGCCGTCTGTGCTCTCCCATCTCTTGGGTGCATTTTCTCCCGATTTCTCGAGTTATCTTGGCTTACTAAAAAGCCCTGTTTGAACCAGTGTTGGCTTTCCTCCGCATGTCCCGCTGCGGCTGCCCAAAGACCCCGCTGGAGGAGTCTCCAGGAAACAGGCGCCTCCTCGGTTGGCACGTCTCTGCACCAGTTCAGGGCCTTCAGTCAGGGTGGAAGAGCTTGTTTCAGTCTTGTTTTCAAGCGTCCTCCTATTTACACGCTCTGCTTGGCCTTCCCACCCTGCCCTCTGCTCCTCATCCCACACCTGGCCCAGCCGGGGGTTTTAACTGCTTATAAAGTATATATCCCAAAAAGGGGGAAAAAAAAGAAAAAACTTTTAAAAAAGACAAAAAAAACCTTGTTCCCCAGACCATTAGCTTAAAAATATTAATTGAAAAGGCATTCTTCTGGGAGCTCCTGACCCAGCCTTTGCGACTAGTACTTTGCACAGCCAGCTGGCCCTGGCTGCAAGAGAGCCAGACCTGTCCTCGCAGGCCCCTGGGGAGCTTCCCAGAGTCCATGCCACCCTGCTCCTCCCGGGTTAGAGCTCGGGCGTGGCCAGCTGCAGAGCAGGGGCTCCTGAAGCAGCCGCCCTGGGGCCCAGCGCAGCCGCCTCCTACACGGGCTCCTCTCTGGGCCAGGAGAAGGGGCTCCAGACGCCACACGTACTACCTCAGCTCCCGGCCGCCAGGCACTGTGCGGGCCCCAGGTCGCCCGGTGAGGCCTGCTCGGGGGTGCCCAGGGGACTCACCCGTGCCCCAGCCCCCCCGCACACCTGCCACAGGGCCTCATCCTGTGGGCTCGGGCCCCACACCGTCCTCGTGAGGGTTCGTGAGAGTGCAGCGAGACCGCGGTCTCCTTTTCTCTTCACTAGCTCTGACTTTAAAACACACGCCGCTCAAATTGTGAGTAGAATTGGAAATTAGAATTGCCCGTTTATAATCAGAGAGAGACCATCTTTTCATATTTTTTTCAAAATGGATTTTTGCTTCAGAAGAAACTCCAGAAAATACATGTATTACTATTAATCTAGCATGTGCTTATTGAATTTGACTCTTAACGCTTTGTAAAAACCTATGTAGGATCTGGTATGTGGGGCAAAAGGGTGTCATCAGCTTAAAAACAAACCAATTTATGTGGGTTCCCAGCATCTTTTTCCCTCCGTGGGACCTCAGAATTCAGGTTCTCCCTGAAAACAGCCAAATTCCATGGGGCAGATAATTTTATGGTGGGAGATGTATCAAGTGGCCTTTAGTAGAGAAAAGCACAGACTTTAGCAACACTTGCTTAATTAAATCATCAGTGGCTTTTTCTGCTGATGGGATTCTTTTCCTTTTGACTCATTTGTAACACAGCTTTTGTTTGGTTCCTCACTCCTGCTCCCCTCCCTGTCGCCAGGGACACAGCAATACCTGTTTTGTTTCGAATGATACCATTTGTGAATTCTGACAACTGAACGGCAGGAGTCACGGCCTCGGCAGAAAAGTCGAGAGCCCACGGCAGCCTACCGTGCGTGAGTGTGCCCCCACCAAAGTGCGGTGGTCCGCACGTGTAGCAGAAGCAGCTCCCCTCTCCACCCCCGTCCGCTCCCATCCTCCTCAGAAACCATAGTAAAGGATCACGTTAGGCAGGCTCGGGCAGACTTCATGTTATCACCGTACGTTCCCGGTAGCGGAGGTGCTTGTATCTCTCCGTGAGTGAGATCCATCCATAGCTCATGAGACGCCTGTAGATTCATTTGGTTTGTATCACTGATGCAGAGCTTCTGCTAGAAGAAAACGATCATGGGAATTCCTAAAATGGGACTTTGGACTCTCCCGAGACTCAGGTGGGCCCTGGTCCAGCAGAATGGCCAGTGACGCCCGTGTTGGCTGGTGGCCTGCGTGGTACCACGTGTAAATGCATGACAGTCACCCTTGTCAAGAACTGGTTTTTAGCACGCTCTTGATTTGCCATTTTGATGATTTTCATGCCATAAGGAAAATTTCACAAATACAAAGTTCAGAAGACACCATATCAGAATTCATCTGGTTAAACAGCAGTCTTTGTTTAATTAACATATTTATGTTTTCTGACATAGCACGTACAGTTTTAGTTTAAACCCTGCAGCTTTTATTATCTGATTAGATTCCAAGTGGAGCAGCTGCTCAGATGTGTGTTCGACTGAGGTTGTATTGTGTGTGATAGGTTTCCTCATCTTTCAGGAAACACCTCCTGCTTTAAAAAAACAAACAAAAAACAAACAAACAAAAAACCCAAAACAAAACACCCACCAGAGATTTGCAATGAAATACAGAAACTGAAGGAAAGACATTGTATGGACAGTTTAAAATATTTGCGGTTCCGGGAAGCTGCAGCTTGTAGAATTGTACTCCTCAAACTCAGTAGGATAGTAGAGAAATTGTGCTGACTTGATTTCATTGAAATGTCATGTCTCAAACATCCTGTGGTCCAAATGTATTCGTTTGTTCTGTGGAGTAACTTTCTGTTCCTTTGCTGGTATGAAATTTAGCCAAGTGGAAGTGATTTTGAATTAGTAACTTTTGTTAACAGAGTTGCTTTATGGTTTACAAGTAATACTGACGCAAAAAGGTTATGTCACTTCGTCAAATCCGGTAGCACGCACTTTGTTCACCTGCTTCAGTGTGTTGTGGGGTAACTGCGGGTCTTTCCCTCTCTGCCAGCACGGGAGCTGTGCTTTGGGAACATCTGCAGTCGTGCTGTTCTCTTGTACCGAGGATCAGTGAAAGTGTTTTATCTTTTTTATGTAGTTTGTATTGACTGGATTTTATAACTGTAAGAAAACAGAAACAGAGTGTTGTATTTTGATCTGAAATTTGTCTATGGTAAAGTAATTTTGTTTTATGTATTGGAAGTTCATTTAAAACTTGAAATATTTTCTAGAAGGGTACCGAACAAAATGAATCGTCTTTAAGCTGTTTAATTAACCTAATAAAACAATTTGATGGGGAAGGCATTCTGACTGGTTCTAATTTTTACAGTAGCTCCCAGTAAATTTGCATCATTGATAAAGCTTGACTCGATTTCTGAACGGAAGTTGTCTTTTTTGCGCCATGGCTGAAACGGTTTGGGTCTCAGCTGCCTCGGTGCTGAGTCTTGATGTGAGATCAACTCCTTGACGGCTACTCTCCATGGTCATTGCCTTGGTGGCTTCCAGCCCTACCAGAATAAGTCTCTACTGTGTCCTTCCCAAAACAGTTTCAGATTTCCTTTTCTTGGAAGAGAGAAAGAAATTACACTTCAGAGTAATAGAGGAGCTTGATACCAACAGTGTAGTTAAATGTTGGAAAATTCCTTCTTTGGCAAATAGAAGTCTCTATAATTTCCTCTTGCTGCTGTGCCCAGAGACAGCAAGCCTGCAATGACCAGTGCTGCTGAAGACTTGCCAAAGGGCGATCTCTACCAAAGGTCAGGGGCCAAGAGCTTAAAGAATCTACTAGTAATGTCAGTTATGTAAGTCTGCCGGAATCACTCCTGAAATCACAGCAAGAGAAGAAGAAATGGAACATATATAATGGAATGAATATATATTTCTTTCGTGTGTGTGTGTGTGTGTGTGTGTGTGTGTGTGTGTAATTCCTCCAGGGTCCTGGAGGAATATATTCCAGATTGCCCGTTATACACGGGGGAGGGGTACTTTGCTGGTTTTGACACAGGTAGAGATAAGCACCTCACATGTTAACTCCCTTCATCCTCCCAGCAACCCATTTTATAGCAGAGAAACTGAGGCCCAGAGAAGTTGTCACTCTGCCAAACCCATGGGCCTAGTGTTCCAAGAGGGGGCAGAGCTAGGATTCAAGGCCAGGCCTTCCAGCGCCCTGTCTCTCTGGGAAGGGGACAGACCTTTTTGAAAGCCACTCGTTTGTTTCCTTAATGGCCAAGGGTGGAAAATCAGTTTTGGGGCTGAAGGGGTCAGATGGGGGGAGACTCCCCAATGGGAGCCCAATAGGAGGGTCCCCGCTGCCACCACCACCATTTTTAGCTGAAATAAAAAGCCAGGGAGAGCCAAGGTCTTTATCTTTTAAAAACTAAGACCAAGTTTGGGTGGGTTTGTGTGCATTTTATTTTAAAAGAAACCTGTACTGGTTCATTCCTGTGTTTTGACAGCAAAAAAAACAAAGAACAAAAAACTTGTAGCTTTCTGGAGAACCTGAGGGAGTTCATTCCTGTGACCTGCCTGTGGTTCAAAGTAGCTTCTGAAATTTGGGTGTGAGAGGGGCGTGCTCTGTTATCTGCGCTGGATTTTTTCTGAGGGCGGGGTCAGCTGCTTCGGCCGGCGCCAGTCCATTTGTTCCCAAGGATCTTTCTCTGCATGCCATGCATTCCCTATTAATAAAGTCGCCCTGGGGGCTGCAGGGGCTGTGGGCCGTTAGAGCAGAGGGTTCGAGTGCTAGGATGACCTTGGGAATCCGTTTCCTGGGCTGGATCTGTGAGGTGGGGCCGGTGGTGTCTCTGCTCTGCTTTCAAAGTGGAGGATCAACACTTGACACGCACTAGGATGGCTATCCTAAAACAACGGAGGGTACCCAGGGCGGCTGAAGGTGTAGAGACATCGGAACCCTCACGCACTGCTGGTGGGGATGTGAAATGGTGCAGCTGCTGTGGAAAACCGATCGGGACTCCAGTACCCGAACGTTCCCAGCAGCATTGTTCGCAGTAGCCACAAGGTGGAGACAACCCAAATGTTCATCAGCAGATGGATGGATGCTCAAGCTGTGCCCTGTCCACATGGTGGAATATCATCCAGCCAGAAAAAGGAATGAAGCGCGGGTGAACCTTGAAAACATGATGCCACGTGAATGAAGCCAGACACTAAAGGCCACATAGGCTTCCATTTATATGGAATGTCCAGAAAAGGCAAATCCGCGGTTGCCGGGACCTGGGGGCAGGGGGTTTGGGGGGTGAGTGCTAACAGGCACAGGGTGATGAAAATGTTCTGGAATAGGTAGAAATGCTTGCGTGCCATGGTGACTGTACTAAATATCACTGAACTGTGCACTTTTCAGTGGTCTGTATTATGTAAAGTCCACCTCAATAAAAAACAATGAGGGATGGAATAGAGCAATGACGAAAATGGATCAGCTCGGAGGCTGCCTTGCTGGGGAGATGGAGGGAATGGGGAGTCTGCTGTCAAACACCAAGTGCTGTGTGCTGCAGAGCCAGCGAACAAGATCTGGACGAAGAGGGCCACCTTGGAGGTGTGGGGAGGCCCCTCGGGGGTGGCACCCCCAGGGGTCTGCCAGTGTCTGGGGTGATCTGCAGATGTTTTCCATGCCATCAGGAAATTGAAAGGAGCCTTCTGAACTACATTTCTAAATTAGGTTCAAGAGGAGCCAGCCTACCAGTTAAACACTAGACTGCTGGGTTCAAATCCAGTCTCTGCCACCAACTCATTCTTTGGCTAGAGCCTTCCCTCCCCCCGCCCATGCCTTGGGTCTCCCGGGGACAATGACAGGATGTGTGGCCACAGGGCTGTGGGGGAGAACTCAGTGAGCTAGTATTCAGCTGTGGCTGAGAGCCGTGGCCCATACTCGGTAAGACCCTGTGCTGGTTATTACGCTTTTGTCTCCTAGCTTCAGTCAGCACTGCTACTTATAAACAGCTTGGGAAAGGAGCTGTGTTTTGCACCCTGCCGCTACTGCCCAGCCCGGCCTGCCTCTTCTCCAGTGGCAGTAAGAGACCCCTCTAGGTCCCAGAGTGTGGCAGGGCGGCAAGATCACTCACCCGCTCACCACTATCTGGGAACCGCTGCTAGGTTGTTTGTAGAAAAGGCAATGCCCATTCCCCCAGGCTGGAGGCGGGGATGCTCAGAGAATTCCCAGCCTGGGGATCTTACCGTAAGGGTAGATATATTTTTATCCAGCAGGATATACATATCAGCTAGGGCCAGGAAAGGGGAAACTGACTAACAATTCCAGCCGGGCCAGATTCTCCAGATTCTAGAGCCACCACCGCAAGGGCTGTTTCCCCTGTGCAGCCGTGAGGCAGGGAGGAAGGAGGAACAGGAGACATCACCTGCCTGGGGAGTCAGCTCCTTAGCCATCTTCCCCCTCACCCTTTAAACTGCCCAGAGACTTAGTGGCCAGCATCCACTGAACACCCACCCTCCCATGCTGGGTCCTTTGTAGCCGGTTTTCTTCACAACATTCTTAAAGATCATGACTCTCACTTAATAGATGAGAAGGTCACAAGCTGTTTGAGTCCCTTGGTCCAAGTCATGTGGCTGGTCTCAGGCAAAGCTGGAATTTGAACCCAGGTCTTCGATACCCAGACCTGTATTCTTTCTACAACTGTCCTTTTGCCTTTATGCTCTTTTTGTCATTAGACACAACAGTGGGACTGGCGCTAACGAAGTGTCCCCCCCAGCCAGGGGTCCCCTCAGCACCTGGCCCCAAGACGTGACCAGAAGAGCCATCTGTGCTCGGGGACCTCCCTTTGGCTACACTCATTGTGCGGAAAAGCCTTGAGACACCTTAACCCCTGTGGCAGATGGGAAAATAACCCCCCCCCCCGCCCTGCATCCCAAGTATGTTCATGTCCTAATCTCCAAACCGGTGAACCTGTGAGCTGACCTAGCCAAAGGGACTTCGCCGATGTGATTCAGTGAAGGGTTTTGAGATGGGGAGATGATTCTGGATTATTCCGGTGGGCCCCAATGTCATCACAAAGGCTCTTATAACAAACAGCGAGGCCAGAGGGGCAAAGAGAAGATGTTACAACAGAAGCAGCAGAAGTTGGAGTGACATAGCTGCAGACCAAGGAGCACGAACAGGTTCCAAAAGCTGGAAGAGGCCAAGGGACTGGTTCTCCCCAGCAGCCTCCTGAAGACAGACCACCCTGACTGCAGCCCAGTGAGACCCTTGTTGGACTCCCTTCCAGAACTTCCCTTTGCAATTTGCTCTGGCGGTTTTTGGAAATCCCACCATGTTACTCCCCTGCTTAAATACCCTTTGCTGCTGTCCCACACCTTGAGAAGAAAACCTAATCCTCATTCTGTAGGCTCTGAACCACTACACTGCAAGGTGTCCCTTACCCACTGCTCCAGTCTCGTTCTATGACAGCTCCCCTTACCACAGGATCCGTCTGTGACCACAGGGCATTGGTGCCTCTTCACCCACCACTCAGTCAGCAGTCAGGCTGGTTGTTGTGACGGGGGTGGTCCAGGAGGCGGCCAGAAGTGCCCTTCTGGAGGCGGGGCTGTGGCCCGGAAACCGAGGAGGGGCAGGTGGCCGAGGCTCAAGGCCTGGGGCCCTGCGGGGAGGGGCTGGAGGCTGACAGGGAGAGAGAAAATGCAGTTGGCACCAGAGCCAGACCCATCCTCTGTGCGGAAGATGGAAGCATTTCCTCCAAAGACTCGAGGGACCACCAGTTCTCGCGTGCGTGGCGCGAGCGTGCGTGGCGCGAGCGTGCGTGGCGCGAGCGTGCGTGGCGCGAGCGTGCGTGGCGCGAGCGTGCGTGGCGCGAGCGTGCGTCTTGCTCCTTGTGGGGTTCCCAGTGGGTGTTCAGTAAATACTTGTTGGAAGAATGAATAAGTGCTTATTTCTATAAACATTCGTCATTCCAACCCCTTGTCACAAGACACCCCTTTGAAGATGACAGCTAACCCAGTCCCTCCAGAGGAAACCTGGAGTCGTGGTTCGTCTTCCATTGTATTCTTTTATATTTATCTTTAAAAGTACTTTCTGTGCCCAACATGCGGCTTGAATTCCCAACCCTGAGAGAGAAGGAGATAGCGAGAAAGAGCACGAGCGGGGAGGAGAGGGAGAAGCAGGATCGCCGCCGAGCTGCGAGCCGGGCGCACCCGGCGCGAATGCGAAAACTGCTGGTCCCTCGTGTCTTTGGAGGAAATGCTTCCATCTTCCACACAGAGGATGGGTCTGGCTCTGGTGCCAACTGCATTTTCTCTCTCCCTGTCAGCCTCCAGCCCCTCCCCGCAGGGCCCCAGGCCTTGAGCCTCGGCCACGCCCCTCCTCGGTTTCCGGGCCACAGCCCCGCCTCCAGAAGGGCACTTCTGGCCGCCTCCTGGACCACCCCTGTCAGAACAACCAGCCTGACTGCTGACTGAGTGGTGGGTGAAGAGGCACCAATGCCCTGTGGTCACAGACGGATCCTGTGGTAAGCGGAGCTGTCATAGAACGAGGCTGGAGCAGTGGGTAAGGGACACCTTGCAGTGCAGTGGTTCAGAGCCTACAGCATGAGGATTAGCCACAGCCCACCTCCAGAAGGACACTTCTGGCCGCCTCCTGGGCCACCCCCGTCACAACAACCAGCCTGACTGCTGAATCATAGCCACCACTTAACGCGTACTCTCTTCCGTCTTCCGTCGTTTGCCCTCACAAAAACCTGTGAGGTGTTTTCAGAGGAGAAAATAAAGACCCAGAGAGTTGAAGTCATCTGTAAAATGAGTAAGGAGCCAGCATGTGTCATCCTTTGTGGGAGAGGGATTTGAGTGCCGTGAAAGGGGTGGGCCCAGACCACAGCCACAGGCCGGAGCTCAGAGGCCTCCTCGCTGGACCTGAATTTCTCCTCCCTGGCACATCCAGGGAAACCAGGGGCCAGCGGCATGTGACTTAGACGGAAACAGGGTGTGTTCCTTCTCGGGAATTCTCAGGAACTTGGCTCAGTCCCGGGCGGATCTCCCACAGCCCTTGGCAGAGGCAGGGCTGGGATGACTTCATGTTCGCATTAGACACTTTCAGGATGGGACAAAGCTTGTCTTCATATTTCAGGCCGATGACCTCGGTCTGAGTGGGTGACCTCCCTCCTACCTGATGGAGGGCGAGATCCAAACTCACCGGCATCTTGATGCTGAATAAAGAGTGACATAGACCCAAAGGGCATCTGAGCAGCCCTCCAGCATTTCCTGACACCTGCTGGGTGCCGCCCACTGTCCCTGGTGCCCAGGACACCACCCCTACAGTGGAAACTCTGGCCCGGTGCATCTCGCTTTTGCTTGAGCACTGAAATCTCCTGGGGAGTCTGCCACCTACACTCGGGCTCCACCTGAGACCAATTAAATCAGAACCTCTGGCGTGGGACCCACACACTGGCATTTTTTCTAAAGCTCCCGGGTTGATTTGCAACCAGGGCTGAGAGCTACACACCAATGAATAAAAGCCCACGTTTTGAGCATTTATCTTGTACCAGGCTCTAAGAATTTAATATTTACAAGTATTAAGTCATTAACTCTTCACATGACCTCTTGGAGGGAGGTATTATTACCATTAGTCCTATTTTACAGATGGGGAAACTGAGGCACAGAGTGGTGACATCATTTACCCAGTGTTGGTGAGTGGCAGGCCCAGGATTAAATCCCAAACAAGCTGATCACTGAGCCTGTGCACTTAAACACCACACACTGCTACCAGATGGGATAGGACAGGCTTTTGTAAACATGGACAAAAAGATCTGGAAATCAAAGTGGGCCACAGGCCAAATACAAATGTCCCTTTAATGGAAAAAGCATGGATGATTTTGGAATGAGGAAAGGTCTGGGTTCAAATCCTTGACCTGTTGCTGCTCCATGACCCTGAGCAAGGAGATTAGTATTTCCATGCCTCAGGCTCCCCATGGGTGAATGAATGCCCACCTCGTTCAGAGCTGGTGAGATGGCAAAAGGAAAACACTTAACACAGAGCCTGGCTAATGGGGTGTAGGGTGTTCAGTAAGGAATAATTGTGCATCTTCCTCCCTGACCGCCCCATGTCCACCTTGGTGCGTCCCCAGAGAGGAAACCTGAAGGGGCTCCCCTGAACCTCCTGGATCTTCATGAAGTGCTGCCTACCTGGGACTCACCCCAAGGAGCTTAGAAGGGATGTTGTTGGAAGAGGCTGTCCCTCTCCAACCAAGGAAGGACCTTTCTTTATTCAACATTCGCAGTCACGGAGATGGATGGGCCCAATCCCTTCTTCACTTTCATGCAGTCCTCTCATTCTCGGGAGTGATGGGTTCCGGGACGCCTGGAGAGCCCTGACCTTCCACTCGGCAGTGCTGAGGGCCCTGCAGAAACTTTGGGTGAACAGGTACCAGGCCTCATGTCCTTTGCACCTACCCTGCCTCAGTTGCTTCTCAAAGAAGGAGCTGCCAGACAGAGCTGCAGAAGGTAAGTAAGCAGCTTTCGCAAGAACGGGAGCCCACCACCTCCAGGGTGATTGAGGGGTCCTCAGCATCCTAGGGGGGGCCGGTGCTCTGACCACAGCTGAGGGGGCCAGCCAGGCAAAGGAGAAAGCACTGACCCCGGGGTCCAGCCCGGGGTTTTGCGAGGGTCTGCACTGCAGGGCTCTGTGACTTTGGGCGTGGCACTTGGTCTTTGGGAACATCGCCTTTCTTATCTGGAAAATGGGCTTGATAATAGAAATGAGGACTGAGCTAGGTGATGAAGCATGGGGCACATCACAGCTACTCAGTCTGTGATAGCTATTAGCCCTAGTAGTTCTATCCATTCAAAAATTATCAAATAAATAGCCAATAACTAGGAGGCGTAGTTCTAGTCATTAAAATAACTTTTTTACCATCATTATCATGGGCTTCTATGAATCCAATAGCCAATAAATAATCCAATATCTAACAAATAATATCGAATAAACTATCCATAATAAGAGTAGTAATTCTATCCATTCAAGTAATATCCAATAAATGAGTTGGAGTAATAGTTATATCCATTAAAATAATTTTAATACTATTATCCTGGGCTACTGTGAATCCAATATCCAGTAAGTAATATCCAATAAAATAGGTAGTAGTAGCAGTTATATCCATTAAAACAATTGTGATAGTGTAATCACAGTGGGCTAGTGTGACTCCTAGGAGATGCCATAAAAGATGGCATGTGGGAGGGAGGAGTGGGGGTCCTGGCACGACGGACCCTTATTGATGGGGGCACAAGCACCGACATGGAAACCATAGGCTCATCTGCCCCGGGTCTTCTTTTTCATCACTGGGGGACTGACCACCTTCTCCCTGGGACTGTCTACCCCTCCCCACGCTAGAAGAGAGGAGACCCTCTTCCCAGCCCGCCCCCGCCCTCCCTGCCACAAACACCTAAAGATCCAATTCCAGAGGCGGGTCCCCGCAGCACCTGGCAAAGAGTGGAAGTGCCCAGCAGAGGGCGCCCCACACCCACAGGGCCCAGGGCTCCTGCCCATGGGGCCTGGGAGGCTATGCGTCCCCACTTTTCCCGACGCCGGCTGGTGTCTGGGGGGAGAGCCAGGTCGCTGGTTGCATCCTCTCCCCTCCCAGCGAGGTCTTCACCAGGGGACCTCCAGGCTCTGGACAGGGCTGGGTGATTCCTGCGGGTGATGCTGGAGGCATGAAGGGAGGGGTGTCCTGCATGCTCGGGGTCCCTGATCAGGGCTACCCCTGACCTTGGGAGGTTGGAGATGGGTGTGGTACACCCCCTGCTTGGGGCAGCTATGTCCATTCAGGAGGTACGTGGCTTTGCCTGGGCCCTTCAGCTGCTTCTCTAAGAACAGTCTTCTCCGGGAGGTGACTCTGCAGGGCCACCTTCCTGCGTTTGCAGCTGGAGCACGTTTGAGTTCAGTCAGCCTGTACGTGGTCAGGCAGACCCTGGGCAGTCTATGCAGACAGGCATTCCTCCTTAGCACAATTCCAATCATGGGACCTGTCAGTGAGGCCGCTGAAAGAGCTCTAGAATCTCTGAGAGGCAGATGCATTGTGACCGTGGTGGTCGGCCCTGTGCCCACGGCAAGGGCTTAAGTTCTGAGTCCCCATTTCCTTGTCTGCATACATGGTGACCCAATGGACCTGCCTTTGCTGGAGGATGGTGTGGGCGATGCTTGCACGGGGCATGGGCTGTAGAAGGCGTGCACATGACCACTCTCCTCGCTGCCATTTGTTAATCCAGGCCGCTGTCCTCTGCCCAACTCCCTAGGACAAGACAGGCCACCTCTGTCCCCCACCCCCACCCTCCAGACAACTCAGGCCACCTTCATCTGCCCCTACTGTCATTTCTTGCCCCTAGACAATCTGGGCCACCATCCTCTCCCCCTGCCTGAACCCCCAGGCTCCCGAATGACCTCCCCACCTCTAGTCTCAGCCCCTCCCATCCACTGTCCACCCTGTAGCCAGGATGACTTCTCTAAAATGCAAATTTGATCACGTAGCTTCCTGCTCAATATCCACCAACAGCTTCCCGTTAAATTGGGGATTAAGTTGCAACTCCTTGATGTGACTTCCAAGCCTTTGGGTCATCTGGTCAATGGCTGGCTCTCCGGCCTCATCCCTCTAAGTGAGAGGACACAACCATCGGGGTCCCAGGCAGGTTGGAAATATGACACTCCTCTTGATAGTTTTTAAATATGTGCACGTTTCTCCCCGAGGAAACGACATTTTTTGTTAAGATAAAGGATCTCTCTCTCTCTCTCTCTTTTGGTGAATACAAGAACATGCACTCAATCCGAGTAACCTGACAATTGATCTGACAGTGTCTTTCATCGGGCCTTTCCTGCCCTAATGCGGTGGGTGACGTTAGTCAGTCACACTCCTGACAGGCTGTGTGTTAGGTGGATTCCGTTTCAATGTCTCCTCCTTTCTGACCTGAGTCGGTGCAGTCATGTGCACCCAGCTGGTCTCAGAGCTGTGTCCTCACAGAGATTCACACATGAGAACACAGATGGGTCAACATTGGGCAAAGGTGCCTTTTCCGTTTCCACCTGAGGGCACTGTTTCAGAGGGGACAGTGTGACATGCAGGTCCCCCTCTCCTGAGTCATGGCCACGTCACTGATCCATTCCCGACATATGCGTGCTTTTGGGTGGGGGCCCTGAGGGCTGGCTGCTCCGTCCTTTCAGCCCTGGCTCACCGGCATGAAACCACTTCCCCAACCCCTAACTCAGGGGCCGAAAAACATTCAGGCCTGCTGCTTCTTTTATAAAACGAGTATTTTGTGATGTGACTTTCTATTCTGAACTTGAATTCATAGATACAGAATTCACCTGTACATGTGCTTTCCAAGCCAGCAATATAATGCCCTAATTATAATATAAAGGAGAAGGATTAAAAGGGAGAGAATTTGCCATAAAATCATATGGGGGGATGCTGGATCCCCTCAAAGACAGAGAAGGAATCAGAAGGTCTCCCCATTCCAGGATCACCAGGAATGCATTGGCCACGAGAGCCGACAGTCACAGGTGTGCCTGTGGGTGAGGCCGTTGGTGATGGGGTTTTTAGAAATGGTGACCAGGTCTTGGCTAATGTCCAAAAGAAACAAAGAACAGCCTTCCCTCCAGTGACTATGGTGGTTGCCCTCCTAGAAAATTCAGTGACTATGGCAGGGAAGGGAAATTTGCATGTATACGGAAAATGAAGTTAGATTCTAGGCACAGGTAACGTCAGGCAGGGTTTCGCCTGCATGAACGCGGGTGAGCCGTCATGGCTCCCACACACCTGTTATCAGGACAGATTTCCAACCCTAGTAAGGGCTGTTCTGCCCCCAGGAAAACAACAGCTGGTGCGTCAGGCCGCCCCCCTCCCCAGCAGGTTTTGCTCATGCCGTCCCTCCCTCGCCTTCCCGTGGAGGGGCTATGCTTTCTGCAGCTCTTATGTATTTGTCATTCCTCCGGAAAGCCCACCCTGACCCTGCCAGGCTGGGTGAATGCCCCTCTCTGCTCCCACTGCCCCACACGCCGCAATTTGTCCATCTGCCCCCAGGAAGCCTGGAGCCGTTGCCCGTCACCTTTGAACCCCAGGTCCGCCTCAGTGCCTGGTGTACAAGAGGCACTCAGTGGATTCTTGTCTAAGACATGATCCTGGTAGTAACTCCTGCCTCTGTGCTGTGCTCACTGGCTCCTCCTAACAGCCCAGGAAGTGTTCTGATCCTGTTTCAGAGGAGGAGACTGAGGTTCAGAGGGGTCAGGTGACAGGCCCAAGGTGACACAGGGAACTGGGATGCGAATCTGCAATTTCAAATCCCCCAGAGAGGCACAGGGACTCTCGAGCACAAACACAAGGATGGGGTCCCCCAACAGCCCCCCGGATGACCCTGCCCTTCTGGGGTATACGGCGCCTGCCCACCCCACACACATGCTCACTGCTCCTGAACACAGCCGTGCCCCTTCCTGCCAGCCTTCCCTCCCCGTCCCTGCCATCTCCAGCTTAGCCACCCTGCACCCCTACCCCAGCTCCCCACACCAGCTTCCTGCCCTCATTCTGCAGGCCTCCACACCAGAGCCTGAGTTCCTGGTCCTCCCTGACAGCAGCGCCTGGCGGGTGGGGCCCATGCCTTACTCACTCCCAAGCCCTTCCCCTGGGCTCCGGCACAGGGCCGGGCCTGTGGCCCATCGCTGACCACATACAGCTGCTCACTGCTGGCCGGGCTCCCTGTTAGCCAAGAAACTACGAACACACGCCAGGGAGTGGAGGAGCAGGCCGGAGCATCTTCAGCGGTCCCCAAAGTTGCTGAGAAGGCTGCTGCCACCCAGCCGGACAGGGAGACAGGCAAAGCTCGGTGTCTACCGACAGCACCGCGCCAGCCCTGCGTCCCCCTCACCCAGAACAGAGTTGGCTGCACAGGCTTCAGTGAGCTTCCAGCCACTAGTGGATGAGGGCTTGCCCTCTGTTGGTTGTAAGGGACAGAGCAGGGAGCGTCGCTGGAGACACAGGGACACACAGCACCCAGCCTGGGCCTCTTCCTTGCTGGGTCATGCCATAGCTGTAGTGACAAGTGGCTGAAGATTTAGCCTCTCTGTACCTCAGCTTCCTCACCTATAAACTGAGAGTTTGGGAGCAGATGACCGTCAAGGTCTCTTGTGCCTTTTATATTTTAGGGTTCATCCTACAACTGCAACAAAACTCTTTGAGCACCTACTATGTACCTGGAAAGTGAGATACACTCCAGAACAAAATTAAAGGGCCCATCCTACCTAAAATCAAGCCATCCCCACTCCCTATCTTCCATTCCCACTTTATTTTTCTCCTTAGCTTTTAACAGCACCTCAAATACCTTAGATTTCATCTGTGTGTCTCCTTCACCACGCGTCTCTGTCCGCAGCACCTAGAGCAGGGCCTGGCACGTAGTAGGCACTCAATACACACATGTTGAATGAGTGGAGGAACATATGAACTGTTTCCTGGATCAGATGATCTGAATATCTACTAGAGTACGAGTTCACAAGAACAGCAAGTGAAAATCATTTTTATGTTTTTTTAATTCTTTATTTAAATTCAGTTTAGTAAACATATACTGTATTATTAGTTTCAGGGGTAGAATTCAGTGATTCATCGGTTGCATCCAACACCCACTGCTCATTCCGTCATGTGCCCTCTTTAATGCCCATCACCCCATTATCCCTTCCCCTCACCGCCCCCCCGACAACCATCTTTTAGGAGTGGGTTATGATCCACGTGATATTCCTGTTACCTCTTTTGCGCCTCCTCAGACCTGCAAGAGGTCATAGCAGGCCAGGTTAGCACTACCTTCCAGAGGAAGAAAGCAGCCCCTAGACCATCAGTGACTGGCCCCAGCACCCCTGGGTCTCCAGGATTATGGGCATGTTCCTCAGCTGCCACCAGCCCACCCTCCCAGCCACAGGGAGCAGCTCCCTGGATGTTCTTTTTTTTTTTTTTTTTTAAGATATTTTATTTATTTATTTATTTGACAGAGATAGACAGCCAGCGAGAGAGGGAACACAAGCAGGGGGAGTGGGAGAGGAAGAAGCAGGCTCCCAGTGGAGGAGCCCGATGTGGGACTCGATCCCGGAATGCCGGGATCACGCCCTGAACCGAAGGCAGATGCCTAATGACTGCGCTACCCAGGCGCCCCAGCTCCCTCGATGTTCTGCATCTTTTTTCCCATGCTCTGTGCCTTGGCACATGCAGTTCCCTTTGCCTGAGAAAGTCCTTCCCCAGCGCCTCCCTCCCTGCCGGGCAGAGCACTGCTCTCCCTTCTATATCCTATAGAACGAGCACCTTAACTCTGACCTCCCTGCAGCATCCCGGACGTCCACTCGTTCCGGCACAGCATCCGTGTAAATGACCAAGTAGGCACCTGCTCTCTGCCCACCAGGCTGGGGGCTCCTGGAGGGCAGGACTGTGCCCAGTGTCTAACTGGCTCAGCCCTCAGAGGTTCTGCTTTCCAGGAGGATGGGAGGCTGAAAGCAAAGCAAGGTCAAGGTGGGGGGCCAGGTGCCCACAGCAGACATGGATCACACAGGTCCCCGGCAGGCGGGCGGGTGGGCTGGCCAGCCAGCTATCAGCACTTGGTGAATGACCTGCTGGGGGTAGGCATGCATATCATTGCCAAAGTCCCATCAGCTGCTGGAAGGTTCCTGGGAATCCCGATGTACCAACTTTTTGTGCCGAATACAAAACTTTTTTTTTTTTTTGGCCACTTCACATGAAAGCACTTTAAAATGAGGCATCTAGCTCTTTGTAGGGGATCTCCTGACCCCTCATTACATTTTAACCTTTACTTTTTAATTTTTTTAAAAAATTAGGGAGTAACTTATATCCCATAAAATGAACAAATCTTAAGTGTACAGCCCCATGACTTTTTACACGTTTACTCTGAGAAACTACCGCCGAGATCAAGATGCAGAACTTGACCCCAAACCCCCATCTCCCTCCCAGTCAGTACCTCCAAGGTAAGCCCCATTCTGAGCCACCCAGCATGTCATTCACCAAGCACACCAGCCTGTTTTCCAGGGTTACTGTAACAAATTACCATAAGCTGGCAGGCTTAATACAACAGAAACTTATTCTCTTATAGTTCTGGAGGCAAGAGTCTGAAATCAAGGTGTGGGCAGGGCCAGGCTTCCTCTGAAGGCCCTAGGGAAGGATTCTTCCTCATCTCTTCCAGCTTCCGGTGGCTCCAGGCCTTCCCTTGGCTTATGACGGCATCCCTTCCACCTTTACCCCCATCCTCACAGGGACTCCCCTATTCGCTGTGTGTCTCTTCTGTGTGTCTTTTGTAAGGATACTTGTTATTGGATTTAGGGCCAACCCAGGTAATCTAGGATGACCTCCTCTGGAGATTCTTAACTTAATTACATCTGCAGAGACTCTTTTTCCAAATAAGGTCACAGTCACAGGTTCTGGGGATGAGGATGTGAACAAAATCCTTTTGGATTCACCATTTAATTCCCTATAGGTACCAAATGCACAGAGTGGAGGTGACTGCCTTCCCATCTTCGTCTTGCAGAGTTCCAGCATGTCCTTTCAGAGCCAGTCTCTGCCTGCATGGGAATCTAGGTGTATATGTATCTGTGTGTGTCATTTTTCCACATACAGCATTCTCTACACCCATCTGAACTTGGCCTTTCTTAGTAAGCATCCCATAGCCATACAGCTGCCTTATTTTTTTTTTTAACAGCTCTGTAGTCCTGCTTGTATTGATGTACCCATTTTACTGAAGCATTCCCCTCTTGATGAACATTCAGGTTGTTTGCAATCATCCGCTATTTCCACCAGCGCCGCAAAGACCATTGGCAAAGTGATGTCTTTGACAATGTGCATGAGCCTATCTGCGCAGAAAATTCCTAGCTTCCCCTCCTTGATTTGTAAAAGGCAATATAAGGAGATTAAAAACGATCTTTAATTAAAAAAAAAAAACTTCCCTGAGGCACCTGGATGGTGCAGTCAGTTAAGTTGTCCGACTCTTGGTTTCGGCTCAGGTCGTGATCTCAGGGTTGGGAGATTGTGTTCCGCCTCCGGCTCCGATCTCAGCGGGGAATCAGCTGGAGATTCTCTCCCTCTGCCTCTCCCCCTACTCGTGCTCTCTCTCACAAATAAATAGATAAATCTTTTTAAAAAGTCTTTCTTTATCCCCACCACACCCACCACTCTGCACATTGCTTTCCAGCCTGGTCCTCCATCGGAAGCATTTTGCAAAGTTGCAGGCACAAGACACTTAGGACGTTTATTCTGTTCCACAAGCTACGGCTCCACATTGTCAGAGTTTTCCATGTTGCTACATAGTCATCAGTTACGTTTTTGTGGCTGTGTGACAATGTCCCTGGCCAGATGGGTCATGATGTACGAAGCCGTTGCCCTGTGTGGACTCCTCAGGTTTATTTTCTCTTCCAGATAATTCTGCAGAGAACATTTTCTTCCCAATAGCTTTTTAATTTTTTTTAAAAAAGGATAATTTCCTTAGAATAGTTTTCCAAGCATAATATTATTCAGTCAAAGGGTATGAACAATTTTGCAGTGTTAACTGTAAGCTGCCAAATTGCTTTCCCAAGGAGACAGTCGTCCTGGTCCGGACGCAGGTGGTAGCTGGGCCTGCCTACCTCACCAGCCCTGACCCAGCCCTGAGGACTAACTACTCTTATCTAAAAGAACACAGGTGTGGGCTTCCTCAAAGTTGCTCCGATTTGGGTGCTTTTGACCTGTCCATCTTCCCTACCCTTCTCCCGGGGACTCCCATGGGCCCAGCTTCCAACCCTGGCTCCGCGACTTGGCCTTGGTCTGGTTACTTCCCCCCTCTGATCCTGTTTCCTCATCTGGAAGAGGTAGGATGACCATGATCCCTGTTTCCCTGGTGATGCAGGACTTCCAGTGCAAAAGTGAAGCATGTCCCAGGCCGACCGGGACACGTCGGGGAACCTAGTAAAAGTCAGAGGAGCCCCGTGCCTGCCAAGACAGGCTGCGAGTAGGAAACCAGCTGCCGGGATGCCAGGCTGGACTCTGGGCCCCTCCTGAGGCACTGCTGCTAGAGGACCCTCGCCCTCCCTCGCAGCGCACCCGGCGTCCTCCCCCGCGGGCTCCCCGATGCCCGGAGCGGGCTGGCTAAGTGGGCACACAGTGAACTCGTGGGTGAGTCGGAGCCTGCTCGCAGACCCCTCGAGCGCTCCCTGACAGGAGCAGGTGGGGCTGGGGGGGGGTCCGGGGTGGTGGGATTCTGGCCACTCCTGAGAGTCAACGTTTTCCATAAATTTGTTTATTCTTTGCATCTCCTCCCGGGCCTTCATAGGTTTACAGGCTCTGGGATTTGCATGCCTTTGTTGTGGGAAACTGGGTTCATTTTGTCTTGCTGGCAGCTTCTTTCTTGGCATATTTTTGTTCTTTTCTTTCCTGTTGCCATGATGTGAAAGGTACCTCTGAATTTTTCTGTTTCTTTATGAAAAAAAAATAGGGAGAGAAAATTGCTACGTCGTGCTGCTCTTTCTGGAGTGTGTGTGTGTGCGTGCGTGTGCATGCTCTTATGGGTGAAATACTGCTTTCTGAAACTCACCTTGTATACAGGGAAACCTTGTGACGTCTGCTGGGAGAAGGGGTGACGTGTGCCCAGAGAAGGTTCTTGAATTAAAGAGCATGTACCCAGACTCTTGTGTATAGCTTTGCATGGGGCACACCCCTGCCACTCACCTAGTGGGCCATGTTTGTGGAATGCGTAAATTTTACTGTATTTCCTTCAATCCTTTTTAAGAAGCATCACGTTCTAGGTTGGAGCCGAAGGCCTTGAGTTCAGGAGCTATTTTGCATCCAGGTTTTCTCTTCTTTCTCCAGGGATATATGACCACTCTCCTGTATGTCTCTTCCCATGTGTGTTTTGAGACTACTACTGTTCATTGATGCTTGCAGAAACTAGACCTAGTGTTTTTGTGTGTCCACACATACGCACACGGTTTCATGCCCTCCTCATCAGTCTGTAGCTTGCTTTCGTTGACTGCTCACACTCTCAGCGAGTACTCCCCTGGATGGGCGGACCACAGCTGAAGAGCCACGCTTTGGTTGATGGCTGCATTGGTTTTCTAGGCTGAGTGGCTTGAACAACAGAAATTTATTCTCCCACAGTGCTGGAGGCTTGAAGTCCAAATTAAAGGTGTTGTCAGCATGGCTTCCTGATGAAGGCCAGGAGGGGAGAACGTGTTCCAGGCCTTGCTCCCAGCCCTGGTGGCCCTGGGGTCCCTGGGCTTGCAAATGCCCTTCTCCCCCGAGTCTTCCTATTGCATTCTCCCTTTGCATTTCTGTCTCTGTGGCCAAATGTTCCCTTTTTCATAAGGACACCAGTCGTGTTGGAGTAGACCCCACTCATATGACCTCATTTTAACTTAAATTACCTTTTTAGAGACCTATCTCCAAAGAAAGTCACATTCAGAGGCCCTGATTAGGGCTTCAACATATGAATTTTGGTAGGAGGGGGGCACAGTTCACCCCATGACACCAAGTGAGGCCTTTTCTCTCCACCCTGGTTGCATTGATGCACATTGGCCAACAGGACATAGGCCTTCCTGCTTCTCCGCCATCCTCATGGCTACTTAATGTTGTTGGACTTTTTCATTCTCTGCCAATCTGGCGAAGGAGCAATGGCACATGACCTCCATTTAATCTATACTCCCCCCTCTGATTTTTAATGAAATTGAACATCTTTTCCTAGGTTATTGCTTGTGCTTCAGTGAATCCCCTATTCATACCTTTGCCCGTTTTACAGTTGGACTTAAGAGTTACCTCTCATGTTGATTCATAGGAGTTCTTTGTAAATCCTGGGTCCTAGCCTGCACTGCAAGACTTTTCCACTGGTCTTTACCTCGTCTTTATACTTGTTTATCCTTTGATGTACAGAGGTTTTTAATGTAGTCAAACGCTTCAGGCACTGAGGTTTACCTTGTTTAAGAAATCCTTCCCCACGCCAAGGTCATAGAAATAATGTCTTATATTTTCTACTAAGTCATTCAAAGTTTTGTTTCTCAAGTCCTGGCCTCCATCCACCTGGAATTTATGTGTGTGTCTGATGTATGGATTGCCAGTGGCTGTGCTCACCCCATTTCCCACTGTGGTATCCCCAGTGGGCCGAGGCCCCGTGTCCAGTCCCCCGACATCAACACCCACTGCATACGGAGGATTTCCCCTCTGACGGGGTGGAGCAGCCAACACAGTGACCCCTGTGCCTGCCCCAAGGATGAGCCCAGCTGGAGCCTGAACGGTGGCTCTGTCCTGGAAGGGACTACAGAGATGGGTGCTGTATTAGTCCCCTGTGTCTGCCATAACAAATTACTACAAACACGGGGCCTTGAAATAACAGACGCATATTCTCTCACAGGTCAGGTGGCCAAAAGTCTGAAGTCTTGGTGTTGGTTCCTTCTGGGGCTCCCAGGGGAACCTAACCCGTGCGTCTCTGCTGGCTTCTGTGGCTGCAGCGATTGCTGGCGTTGCTTGGGCTGGAGGTGTGACCCTCCAATCCCTGCCTCTGTCTTTACCTTCTGCTCTGCCTGTGTCTGTTTCCCCTCCTCTTCTCTTCTAAGGGTTGTCGTTAAATTTAGGGCCCACTCTAATCCAGGATGATCTCATCTTGAGATCTGGAAGTTAATTATATTTACCAAAACTCTTTCCCCAAATAAGTCCACTCTTACAGATTCTGGGTAGACACATCTTCTGGACACATTCAACGCACTACAGGGACAATCTAAAGTGGGGAGAAGAGTTTCTCCTCACAGGGGTGGGAAAGGAGCAAGCCAAGATCCTATGTACACTTCCTTCCGTCTCCCTTGCTCAGTGACTGGCACCCAGTCCGCCAAAATCTTTCATTTCCTCCTCCCAATCCCAGATCTGGTGATGTGTTATCCCACCCCCAGAAATAAATCTTAAGGAACTGGTTCAACAACATTAAAAAGAAAATATTCTCTTTGTCGCTGCTTTCTTAATAATATTGAGAAGTTGGAAATAGCCCCCAGGAGAAGAGGTAAGTACTTAATTACTTCAAAAATATTTAATCATGCAAACTTACTGATAGACTTATCAGTAGTCACAGGAGGGAGAGGGCAGAGAAGGAGACTGTGGTCGTCGCCCGCTCAGAGTGAGGAAGGAACTTTCCCGTGTGATGATCCTTTCATCTAATGTAAATTAGGAAGGGGCATAGAGGGAAATCCAGTCTCTGTTCTGGGCGCCCTAAGGTAGCCAGAGTTCCTGAAACTGAGTCATGAGAGCTAGGTTGACTTGGGCAGACCAGGCAGAGACAGGAAGGAGGATACCTTCCAGGTATCCAGAGCTCCACCTTACCAGGACCCACGACTGGCCACCAAAATCATGAAAACATGGCAACACAGAAAGGCTCGTGATTAGGCAAAAAATACAGCATAAAAATGGATTGGGAAGGGTGCCTGGAGAAAAAGAATTGCCATATGATCCAGCAGTCCTACCCCTGGACGTCTACGCATACAAAAGACCGGGCTTCGGAGAGGTGAGTGCACACCTTTGTTCATAGCAGCACGAGACACAGTAGTCAGAAGGTGGAAACCACCTGAAAGTCCGCCGATGGATACATGGGTAAACCAAATGTGGTATACACTTACGGGGGAGTATTCATCGTTCGCTTCAAAGAGAAGCAACTGGATGTTACAACTGGATGAATCTTGAAGATATTTTGCGAAGTAAAATAAGCTAGTCACTAAAGGACAAATACTGTATGGGTCCACATAACATGAGGTGCTAGAGCAGTCAGATGGTGGCTGCAGGGGCTGGGGGGTGCGGGGTTCATGTTTCATGGGGGCAGAGTTTCGGTTTGGGAAGATGAGAAAGTTCTGGAGATGGACGGTGGCGGTGGTTGTACAACGTTGTAAATGTACTTAACATTACAGAGCTGTATACTTAAAAATGGGTGGGATGGCACATTTTAGGTTATGTATATTTTACCACAATTTTTTTTTTTTTAAAAAAGGATGTCTAGCTCATTGGTGGAGAGCTGCCTGCCTCTGTGAGTTCCTTTGTCCCTTCAGTGAATCTTGATTTCTCCTGTCAGGTGAGGTGGTGAGGGGAGCAGGCAGGACGGCTGCCCTCCTGGGGTTCCAGGTGAGAGGGGCAAGCAGAACTTACTCGAGTTACATCATCACCTACGCGCCTGAATTTCTTATCAGTTATTAGCTCTGTGACCTTGGATGATCCACTTCTCACTGAGTTTGTTTCCTTCTCTATGAAAATGGGGGCAGTGCTATGCCCTGACAATGACACTGGAGGGCCAGTGAGTGTCCTCTGAATGGCCCAGGTGAGACTGCTCAGCTCAGGAGGTGGTCTATATGGCTTAGCTCCTTTTCCATAGTTCTCCATCAGAAATACCTGCTTAAGGACAGACTAACGTAATTTGTGTTACGCAAGGATGGAGTCACGAAGTATATAGATCTATTTTCAGGTATGCAAAATCCTTTTATATGCAGAGAAGTTTTAGATGGATATTCACCAGGGTGTGGAGAATGGGAGATGGCATGTCAGGTAGGAAATATTCTTTAATCCCTATTAAGGGATTTACTAGCGGGGTGATCTCAGGCAAGTAACCTGACATCTCTAAACCTCAGATCAATTTCCTTAACTGCAAAGTAACAGTACCCCCCTATAGAGTGGTTGGTTTTTTTTTTTTAATTCTTCATTATGGGCATTTTTAAACCCACAAAAGAAGAAGGAATCATCCAATAGACCTCCACTAACCAGCTTCAATGTAATTGCCAATCGTGTTTCATCTGTACTTCCTCCTACTAGCTATTTTAAAGTGAATCCCAGACTCTGTAAAAAAGAATCAGCACAATACCGTGATCACGCCTCAAATTTTTTTAAAAACAATTTCTTGAGATTATCTGATACCTAATCAGTGTTTAATCATCCTTGATCGTCCCATAAATGCCTTTTTAATTTGATTGCTCGAATCAGATCTGCAAGATCCACACATTACGTTTAGCTGATATAACCTTCTGACCAGTGTTTTATTAGGACAACGTTCCAACATCCAGCAAAGGTGGTAAATTTTACTGTGGGCTCCGCGGCATAATCCCCCAGACTCAGCGGCTGACCTGTTACTGTGCTTTGTCACGTGTCTCCCTACAGTTGAGAGCGCTTCTAAGTCTTTTTAAATCTAAATACTACCCCTTCTCTCATGTTTTTACCTTGCCATTTATTTGCTTGAAGAAACCGTGTCATTCGTCCTGTGGAATTTCTCAGTTGAGGATTAAATGAGCTAACATGCATATTGTGTTTAGAATATAGTAGATATGTAATTAATATTCAAAATGACTTGCTTTATTTATTTATTTTTAAAGATTTTATTTATTTGAGAGAGAGAGTGTGAGCAGGGTGGAGGGGCAGAGGGAGAGGGAGAAGCAGATCCTGCACTGAGCTCACGACCCCTTGATTTGCTTTTTTTAAACTTATGCATATCTAGTTATTTGTCTAAGTGAAAATATATCACTTTTGTAAAAAAGTTTTTAAAAAGTCCCTGGACTGTTAGGACTTTTCACAGCTGCACCGGTTTGTGGCCACATAGAAGGGTGTGCCCACCTTGTTTGCTGGGCCTGCCCCATCCATTACGCCCCCAGGAAGGACCCCGTAGGTGGTGGAAGGGGGCAGAACAAGGGGCTTGTGGGGATAGGAACCAGAGCCAGAGGGGCTCAGTGGAAATGGGGGGCAGGAACCAGGATTGCCTCCTTCTGGGGGCTGAGAGATGTGATACCAGGAGAGGGGTCCAGAGGAAAGGCAGGGAGGTGAGAAAAGCTGTAGAAATCCCAGGAGAGGGTAAAGGCAAAGACATACATCATTAGGGATGGAGAGGGGCTGCACAGCCTGCTTTCTGAGGGGCTAGGGCAGATGGAACAAAGGGGAAGGTGAGCCTCCCCAGGGATCTGACAACATAGACTCAGACAGCAAGCAGCAAGATGAGAAATACTATGTCCTCCATCAGACGCTGGAGAAGAAAAGCAGATTGGTGCGAGGGAAGATAGCAACGGAAGACCTCTGGTGGTTTCTTTCAGCTCTGGCAAGGCAAATGTTCCATCTCACTGGCTGCTCCCTGGTGATGGAGGGGATCGCGACCACTAGGATTTGGATGCATTGATGACCCCCATAGCATTTTCCCCTACAAGGGGGCAAACACCCAAGTATAGGCTCAAAACTGTGAGTCACCAAATCAACGTACAAAATGAGCACAGACTCCAGGGGCCTGGATTCCAGTCCCCACCCTGCCACTTCCTGGCCTGTGATCTTAGATAGGATTCCACAGTGATGGATTGGTGATGTCTGTCACCACCGGAGAAATGGGCAGGGCCAGCTTTTCACCCTGAACCCAGATCCAGGGCTTCTGAAATGCAACTAGTCCTCAGTGTAGATTTGGTTAGTTAACCTCTAGGTAAAATCTACTCAAGATTTTTAGCCAAACAAAATAGAAAGAGAATAAATACAGAAATAACCCTCTTGCCTGAATGGCCCAGGACCCAGGCACCTGTCAACCACCAGCATTGTGAAGCCGCATGGTCAGAGGTCACGCCCGCTGGCTTTGATTCACGGGTCATTGTTGTCCGTGCTGAAAGAGGTTCATGAGCCCATTGTGTGGTGTCCAGGTTTAACGCCGCTAAAACTGCCTACTGGAGCCAGAGCTGGCGCAGAAGCGCAGACAATGGGCTGTCCGTGTGAATAAAGCCTCCCGAAGTGCCTCGCCAGAGGTGAGTCATGCCCCGCCCAGGGCACCCAAGTGGCTCCTCTTGAATCACCACTGCTCCCTCTGAATGCTCTGGTGTGAGCTTGAGGGCAGTAGGGCAGACTTGCGTCTGTGCCTGTCCCAGAGAAAACAGGAAGAGCGACGCCCTCTGGGGCTGCACGGAGCCTGGGGAGTAAGGCGTGTTGGGGGGTGAACTGGCTGGGGGCAGCACGGAGTGGCCCTTCTGTGCTGGGCTCTGGGCTCTGTTCGGGGCTGAATTGTGTCCCTGAGAAAGTCATCAAAGTCCTAACCCCCCTGACCTCAGACTGTGACCTTATTTGGAAATAGGGTTGTCACAGATGTACTAAGTGAAAATGAGGTCATGCTGGAGTAGGGTGGGCCCCTGATCCAATATGACTGTGTCCTTATAAAAAGAGGCATTTTGGACACAGGCGCGCACAGGGAGAACGGCTTGACCATGGAGGCAGAGATGGAGGTGATGCAACTACATGCCAAGGAACGCCTAAACGCTGCCAACGAGCCACCCGAAGCTGGATGAGAGCAGATTCTTTCCCATCGCTCAGAAGGCCCCAAGCTTGCTGACACCTTGATTTGGGGTTTCAAGCCTCCGGAGCTTGAGCGAACACATTTCTGTTGTCCAAGCCGCCCAGTCTGTGGTGCTTTGTCACGGAAACCCCCAAAACTAACCCAGGTGCCCACAGACCTGAATCCTGGCTTGGCAACTTCTCTCTGGGAGAAGGCAAGTTGCTTTCCTTTCCGAGCCCAGGGCCTGCAACTGGAGACTTGGGGGCCTGGCTGGGTCAAGTCTAGCCAGGTCACGATTTACCTGGACATTGGGGGTGGGCAAGTGGGAGACAGTGACCATTTAGCCCTGGATGCCTGGGGTGAGGTGACCATATGGGGCCCGGTGCCAGGCACACAGGCAGAGGCAGCATTCCGTGAGGCACCCAGCAGCCTCCCGCAGAGACCAGAGAGAAAGGGGAGAGAGGATGCCCTGTGCAGACCTCGCCATGATGCCTCTTCCTCCCCAGGCCTGGCTGCTCTTCATTGGCTGGGTTCTCACGTGTACATTCTTTCCACAAACCCCCTTTTCTTGAGGTCTCACAGGGACAATATTTGAACTGATCTCTTTGCCTGTGTTTAGAAGCGTTTTGAAGACCATGAGGTGGGGTACTCGTTTTCTCAACAACAACAAACCTTGCTGTGCGTGGGGATAGGGCAGGAGGTAAAGAAGCTGCAGGTCCTGCCCCAGGTGGTCCCAGGCCAGCGAAGGGTCACAGGGCTGTGCAGAGAGGCAGCGGCAGCGTGACCATGCCTGCTCCCCTGACTCCAGCTCAGAATGGAACAGGGAGATGGCCAGCAGAGTTATAGTGTTTTCCATTGTCCACGGTTAAATGCTTTTGTAAAATGTTATGTATTACATTCTTCTCCTTCCTCATCCTTTTTTTTTCCTTCTTCTTCTCTCATTTTGAGAGACTTGGGCTAACAGAGGAATTATAAAAAGCACAGTTGGGGTTAAAATAGATAACACACATGGTAAGAGAGTGGGTCTGGTACCAGATTGGCCAAGTGCAGGTGCAATCTTGGGCAAGTTGCTTAACCTCTCTGTACCTCAGTGTCCTTGTCTGTATAATGGACAAAATTAACCTCATTGCACTTTTGTGAGGTTTAAAGAGTCATCATATGCAAAGTGCTTATACCAGTGGCTGGCACACAGTAAGCCCTATTGTGGTTATTTGCTATGATTATTATTAAGATTAAGAAATGCAGGGACACCTGGGTGGCTCAGTCGGTTAAGCATCTGCCCTTGGCTCAGGTCATGATCCCAGCATCCTGGTATGGAGCCCCTCATCGGGCTTTCTGCTTAGCAGGAAGCCTGCTTCTCCCTCTTCCTCTGCTGCTCCCCCTGCTTGAGTTCTCTCTCTCTCCCTCTCTCTGACAAATACATAAATTTAAAAATCTTAAAAAAAAAAAAGAAATGCATATAGTTGGGGAACACAGTGAAAGAGATGATTGTTACTTGTAATAAGACGTTTCTGGGGGAGGTTGCTGTCTGCCTCACAGTGACCTGCATGACCATCCTTCTCACCTTTAGGGAGTGGTTGTCAGCAACCATATTGGTAAAACTTGACTCAGACACTGGCTGGTGGGGAGGGGTGAGAAGCATCTGGCCCAAGCTGAGCCGACCAAGTCTTCCCTTGGAACTGGGCCCAAGAGATCCTAGTTTGATCGCAGCTGGTCTCTCAAATGGCTACCTTCTGTCATGCTGAGGGGACATAGCAGAGAAGACCAGGGTTGGGGAGAGTGTGGTACAGAGAAAAGCAGACACACAAAGCAGAAAGAAGGCCCTGGGCCCTGGTTTCTGGTCTTTTCTGAAACCTGGCTACCTTTATGCCGTTGGGGTTCAGTGAGACACCCTTGATTTGGACTCTTCTTGAAGCTACTCTGGTTTCTGTTGCAGCCGAGATGTCTTGGCTGCCTCTGGATGCTGGCTTCTCACTTCTCTGCTGGGTCTGCGAGAAATGTCCACTACTTTCCCTTTGACCCAGGTAGGCTGTAATCAGTTCTAGTTTGGTGCTGTGACTGAAGAAAGAATATACCAGGAGTAAGAAACCATTTTCCCCTACCATTGATTGAGCACACTGACTTCTTCCTCAGTCTCGTCCAGGCGCTTTACGCACATTATCTCATTAGCTCCATGGTGAAGATCACGAGATCTCTGTTTCACAGAGAAAGAGGGAGAGTCAGAGAGTTAAGAGATTTGGTTAGCATCACCCAGCTAAGTAAGACGGACAGCTGGGATCCAAATCTAAAGTTTGTGCTACCAGCCTCCCTGCCATCCTACCTGGAGCCCCTGGGTGGCATCCTCCCACTCTCCTGAGGTGGGGTCTGAGACAAACCCCAGGTCGTGCCTCAGCTTCCTAATCTGCAAAGGGGGTGATACCATCATCCTCACCTATCTGAACATTGTCCGGGGGGGCCTCTGTGGAGGGGGATGTGGGCAAGTTTGGGGGGGCGGCAGGTACTTCACACATGTAACACATTCCCCCCGATACTTCCTTTCTTGCTTCTTAGCAACTGACTCAGAGCGGATGGAGGGGAAAGAAGTGAGGTCACATTTAAATTGGTCAATTTGAGCAGCTCACCGCAAAGGCTGGTGTGGGAGAGAGATGCAATTAATCTGAAAAACACAGTGGTTTTTATTTTTAAAAATATGATCCATGGCCTTCAATCCTCTGTGTAGCTGTGCCAGGCATCCATTTCCGCGTGTCAACAGCAGCCTGGCATTTGGGCTCTACATAAAATCCCTGTGAATTTTTTAAAAATGGCGCTGATCTTTTTTAAAAATTAAAACAAATCAGCACATGCTTGTTGTAGAAATGTTGGGGGGGCGCATAAAGAAGAAAACAACATTTACCCATGTTATATCTGTGTGATGGATATAGTAAGTGGACTACAAAAGAGACCATTATACACACACCAACGTGGCCAAGTCTCAGACACTGTCACGCTGAGTCAAAGAGGTCAGACCAAAAGGAGCATATATCTTTCGATTCTATTTATTATTTTTTTAAAAGATTTATTTATTTTTGAGAGAGCGAGCACGAGGGGAGGGGAGAGGGTAAGAATCTTGAGCAGGCTCCCCATTGAGCGAGGAGCCTGACACGGGGCTCAATCCCAGGACCCTGAGATCATGACCTGAACCAAAACCAAGAGTTGGATGCTTCACCGACTGAGCCACCAAGGTGCCCCTCTTTTGATTCTATTTATATGAAGTTCAAGAAGGGGTAATACTATCTATAGTGACAGAAGGCAGAGCGGGGGTTGCCTGGGACCAGAGATGGGTGGCTGGGCTCAGCTTAAAGGAGCAACAGAGAAACTTTTCTGGGATCGTGGGAATGTTCTGTGTTGCTCTCTTATTGCAGATGGTGGTTACATGGGTGTATACATTATTCAACACTTATCAACCTGTTCTCTTAAATGGGTGTGTTTTATTTCACGTAAACTATACTTCAATAACATGGATTTAAGAAGTGGAAAAAATGACCTGTAATCCGTCACTCCAGAGATAACCACTATTAAGGTTCTGTTGTGTGTAGGTAATCCAATCAATCAATCAGCTGATTGTGTGTTAGAAATATTAGTTCCAGATAAACACTCGAACCTCTGTAATACTTTTTATTAACCTCAGACATAATTATTTGGTGAAAGCGAGGAAAGGAAGCGGGAGAGGATGGTACTTCATGTTCTTTTGATGCCCAGTTTTGCCCTCTGAAATCAGAGAAGTGTGTGTGTCTGCAGTAATCATTCAGCTGCCCAGTATCACAGGCTGCTGAAGAGGAAACCTGCTCCCACACCCTCCTCCTCCCTCCCTGCCCAGGACCCTAGAAAATGAGCTGACTTCACATCAGCTCAGAAGAGGGGGGAGGATATTCACCGACTTCAGTATGAAAACACGACTCCTCTCCTCATAGCAGGAGAATAAGCACATTTTATTATTTGATCAGTACATTAAATGCCATTGGGATGGAGTGTGTGTTCCATTATGTTGGCGTCTCATGCCTTTATAAATGAGGTTTGGGAATGTTTTCCTGGCTGGTGCAATTTTGAGACAGAGTTTTCAGACGGAGCTTCCCAAGAGTTCCCCAAAAGGAATAGCACCACGGGTAGGTACGAAATTGGGACCACTTAAGAACAATTTTGTTGCCGGCTTTTGGTGCTTGGCATTTTATTACAGGCATGGCCTCGTGCCATTAAATTGGCTCCAGAAACACGACTTAAAACAGGTTGCAACTTACTCCATCCTGTGGGTCCCCGTGTTCCTTGACAGTGTGATAAAGCTGGCTGTGTTTGCTCCAGCCCCCGGGAAGGAGGAGGAACATGCCATTGCATGAGTGTGGACAATATAATCTCCCCTAGATTGGCAACCTACAGGATGCCTGGGGAGTAGCGTGTGCTGGCTGAGAGGGCGGGAAAATATCTTCCTTTGAATCGGGGGTTCTCAACCAGGGGTGATTTAGCCTTCCCGGTGGCATGTGGCAATGTCTGGAGACATACTGGTTGTCACGGATTATGGCTGCTACTGGTGTCCGCACGTACAGGCCAGGGATGCTGTGGAGTACCTCACGGTGCACAGAACAGCTGCTTGCCACGAAGAACTACCCAGCCCCAGATGTTAATAGGGCCAAGGCTGAAAAACCCTGCAGAGAGGCTATGTTGAGAGTGTGCGCCAGTTGTCGGTCACATGGGGAAGGTCTGGATGAGTGGACTACATGGAAAGCCAGGGATCAGGGCTGGGGAGATGCAGGTTCTGCACTGATAGCAGCCACATCAGATAGCTCCTATTCAGTCAAGGTGCCTACTCTGTGCCAGGCTGGGAGCCCAACACCAATGACCTCATTTAATGTCTACGACCTGGGAGAAGGTTCTGTTACCACCCCACTTGATGATAAATGAACAAAATACACACGGCTGGGAAAGGGAATGGCAAGGAGTTTGATTTCTTCACATACTCTTCTTTTGGTGGGGGACATGGTTGGAACGGAGGGGTGTCTGGCTGGCTCCCCCCACTCAACCATGAGCTCTGTGAGGGCAGAATCTTGTGTGAGCTGGATCTGTGGACAGAAGTCCCCCTTTACCCACGCCTTCAGTTACCTGCAGTCCACCCCTGTCCAGAAGCAGATGATCCTCCTTCTGACATTATAGTCAGAAGGTCAATTGTAGGAGAGCCTGGGTGGCTCAGTCGGTTAAACATCTGCTTTCGGCCCAGGTCATGATCTCAGGGTCCTGGGATCAAGCCCCACGTCAGCTCCCTGCTCAGCGGGGAGCCTGCTTCTACCTCTCCTGCCGCTCTCTCACTCTCTCAAATAAATAAAATTTTAAGAAAAAAAAAAAGGTCAGTGGTAGCCTAATGCTATGTCGGTGCTTACATCATTCACTTCACCTCATCATGTAGGCATTTTATCATCTCACGTCATCACAAGAAGGGTGAGTACAGTACAGTAAGATATTTTGAGAGAGAAAGACCACATTCACATAACTTTTACCACAGTATGTTGTTAAAATTGTTCTATTTTTAGTCATTGTTCGTCTCTTACTGTGCCTAATTTATAAATTAAACTTTATCCTAGGTATCTGTGCATAGGAAAAACAGCCCATATACGGTTTGGTACTGTCTGTGGTTTCAGGCATCCATTGGGGGTCTTGGAACGTATCCTCTGTAAAGGAGAGCTGACTGTACCTAGCAAAGTCCTTGGCACTCTGGAGCCAAGAATAGCTAAGTGTGGGGCGCCTGGGTGGCACAGCGGTTAAGCGTCTGCCTTTGGCTCAGGGCATGATCCCGGCGTCATGGGATCGAGCCCCACATCAGGCTCCTCTGCTATGAGCCTGCTTCTTCCTCTTCCGCTCCCCCTGCTTGTGTTCCCTCTCTCGCTGGCCTGTCTCTATCTCTGTCAAATAAATAAATAAAATCTTTAAAAAAAAAAAAAGAATAGCTAAGTGTTTAATGGGATCGAATGAAAGGATAAGGAAGGAAGCAGGGCAGTGTGGCCAGTAGTTTGAATATTGGCCTTGATTTCCATTCAACGGATAACCACTGGGAATCTCCTCTGGGCCAGGCCTTAGAGACAAAGGCATACTGGAGCTGACCCCATACTGGCTCATGAGAGTTAGTTGTTGGTTTTTCAGAAAATTTTCAAGTTGGTTGTCAAACACCCACTAAACAAGCTTAAATTACATAAAGTTATAATTTTTTAAAAGGCATTAAAATTCATCACTTCCTATTATTGGATTACATTTTATTAGTACCTCTGTTTTGAAGGTCATGTCTATTGCAGAGGTCTCCAACAAATGTTTTCTGTAAAAGGGCCAGATGCTAAGTATTTTATGCTTTGCCAGCCACAAGCTGAATCTGGCCCCACAGCCATTGTTTGCTGGTGTTACTCTGGTACGTTGTATCTGTAGGTAGAAATACCCTATAATGGGGTGCACCTCTTCCCAATTCCTTGTTCAGTGATGCACTTTTGTAGCTTGAAAACTGCCATGGTGGGAATATTTCCACCAGGGAAGTCAAATGCTCTAAATCAGGTTCTCTTCTTTCAGTCAGCTGACGGTTAAACATTGACCAGTAAACCATTGGGCACAGTGATGGGCAAAACTGGAATGAACCCTGCCCTCTTGGAGGGTACAGGGTGTTGGGTTTGTGCACCATTTCGTGGTGGGGTGGGGCAGGAAGGGGGCTGGGCAGAGGCTGGTGGGGATATCCACTGGGGACCATGGCAAGGAGGAGACCGCCCAGCTCCAGGAATGTCCCCCGGAAGGGGCAGGAGTGCTGGAAGAGGGTGCTGAGGTGGACCTCTCCCAGAGCTGGCCATCAGCCCCGTGTTCTCCTCTCCCACAGGGACTTTGCCACTTCATCACATTCCTTTGTGGGCAGCCAGCTCTGCCTTTCCCCTCTTAGCTCAGGGACAGACTTCAGGCACCTGGGAGCTGAGATGTGAGCTCAGAAGGGCAGTTTATTGCCGTTCACTGCAACCCCAGCTCCTAGCACTGTGCTTTGCCACAGTGAGTGGGCTCTCCACCCATGTGGCCCAGGAGGGGCCTGGCTTGCTCTTTGGAGGGTCTGGATCCAGTGGCATTAAGGACAGCTTCGGTGTGTGATCCATCCATGGAAACTTGACTGGCTTGCGTCTCCTACAGAGGCTAGGGCTTGCGGAGAGGGGGCTTCTGATGGAATCTGGCAGCTAGACTCATTGATTTTTAGGTCAGGAACCTGGAACAGTGGGAGGCAAGGGGCTCTGCATATCATCCACCGAGTACCAATGCTGCCCAATGTACGGATGCGGTCCTCTTGCCTGCATATTCCTAAGCACCAGGGAATAGGTGAGTGTGACTGTCAATTGGTCAGTCACTGCCTATTTGTAGAGCCCTGACTGTGTGCAGGCACTGAGCTAGCTCTGCTGTCGGCCAGCAACTGCTGGATTCTGCCTTCATGGATCTCTTCTTGCAGCATCTTGGGGGCTCTGTGTCACTGACTTCAAACGAAAACCAAGAAATAGTAATTAAGGACGACATCAGTTGAATTCAACACTTTTCCCCTGAGTACCTGTGCAGGAAAACATTACAAAGAAGGAGTGGGGACAATGTGGAATTTCAGGTCAAAGGGTTCACATCTTGGCTGGATTCCCACAGTTGTCTGACCGTCTCTGAGCCTTAACTTCCTCACCTTTTTGATGGGGATGATAATGATTCTTGCCTTCTGGGCTCCTTGGGAGGAAGAAGAACGAACATGAAAGCCCTGCATAGTACCTGGCACTTTGCATGCTGCTCATTTTCATCATAATATTCCCATGTAATATTCACATATCAACCACTGTACCAAGCAGCCATTGAGGATGTCTGGAATGGTCTTGGAAGAGATCAGGGATTCCCAGCACCCTGATAAATCTCATTCTGTTTCTTTAGGCACCTTCACTTTGCCCCCTGAATAGAGATAGGAGGGTCCGCGGATGTCCCTAAGGTGGACAGCAGCTGCTCTGAGCTGTCCACCTCCATGACTCCATGCTGGCCCCCATCATCTCCCTGCTGGGTACTCCCGACAGCTTCCCCACTGACTTCCCTGTCTCCAGGCTGCTCCTCTGCAAACCTTGTCCATGTCATGCTATGGCCAGTGACCTTACGAAGGTGACATCTACAAGCCACTCCCATGCATGGTCTATGTGGTGGCTTTCCACTGCTTTCAGACTGAAGTCTGGTCCCTGGACCCGCATTTCAGGGCACTACCTGCCCAGCCCCTACTCACCTCTTGGGCCTCTGCCCTGCAACCCTGGGGCACTTTGCATGCCTTGGCAAATGCACGCAGCTTCCTGGACAGGCTGAGTGTCTCCCACCTCTTTACCTTTGCGTGTACCATCTCCCCTTCCAGGAGCACCAATGAGAAGGAACAGTTGTATGCATGCACAGCACTTAGCATACAGGAAGAGCTCGGAAAGGGTTGAACAACTGGCCTAACCCCACCCCTTGATGGCCTGGGGGTTTTGGTCACAACCGTGCCCTGAATCCACATCTATATCATGAATTGGGGGCGTGGGCTTGACCCTTTCTTGCTTGATTTTCTCAGGGCTGTAAACTTTAGAATTTGAAGGACAAAATTTGGAGCAAATTGTGGAGAGTTGACCAATTCCCCATTTTCTCACCTAACTGCCTCCCCCAGGGCCCAGGAAGAGAGAATGGCTCTGCCCATCTCCTGACACATGACACATGCTTGGCCCTATGCAACCACCCCCACCCCCCACACCCACCCCTGGCCAGGCTCAGGGATAGGATCTTTCCAGGAGCCCCTCCATCTTGTCTGTTCTTGGGAGAGAGTGGGGAGGGGATAATCCCCACCACAGGGATGCTGTAGGCAAGCTGCCAGCATTCACCATGCAATTCAACATACACTCACACACTCATGTAATCACTACAGAGGCACCTTCACTTAACAAAAAAGGCAAAAATCTGGGGGTTTAAATGGTATTAACTGCAGAAGCGTGTGGCTGTGAGAAGGCCTAGTGGAGGAGCTGAGCTTTTGCTGGGTGGCTTTAGGTGCGGCTCCTGATGGCAGAAAGGGGACGTTTTTGTTTCCGAGTTGGAGTTCTTAGGTGACACTGTGGTTCATTCCACAAGGGTGCTTCCAATATGATTCTTACCCAGCCTCGTGCTGGGCCTGCCCATGCAGGGATGAATGGGCTGGTCTGAGGGGAGAGGCAAAGCTGGCTCGGCTAGGGCGCAGGCAGAAGGGGAGTGGCCCAGTAACTTTGGGGAGGGACTCTGTTGTCTAGGTTCCTAGAAGGGGTCAGACTCGAGGGCTACAATGAGGGGGACAGGGGAGTCTGTCCCCTCCCCCAGGCGGCTTGAGGACCACAAGGGCCAAGGCCCGACAGACATCTGTAAATGGCCAGGGGTCTCGCAGATTCCGACAGGAGGAGACATGGCAGTGTGGGCTCATTATCCGGATAACTGAGAGGACATTTTTAATTCGAGGAACCATCCCTGTCCTATGGCCCCATCTAGCCAGTCAGATGGACAGCCTGAGCTGAGGAGAGGGTGTCAAAGGTCAAGCGGTACAGCCCGCCCCCCACCCCCGCCCCTCCAGAAAAAAAAAAAAAAAAAAAAAAAAAAAAAAAAAAAAAAAAAAAAAAAAAAAAAAAAAAAAAAAAAAAAAAAAAAA